>NC_064646.1:14925000-15273775 GCF_023864345.2 Schistocerca serialis cubense
GAAGTTGTTATAGTTCGTAGTTTTACTGTGTTGGATGGCACAATATAACGAGGATAGAGAGCATGTTTCGGTGACAGATATGAATGCGCCCTAAGAAATGCAGATCTCCTTTGGACTGTAGTAACTGTATGTAGTTTGGGAAATGCACTGCACTGCAGTAGCAAAATCCTTGTCTTTCTTCCAGTGCCCATATCATGTGAAGTCTTCTCAATTTTCCTGATAAGAAACACCACCATAAATGCTTGTACTATCTTTTCTACTACCTCGTGTTGCAGGAGAAAGCTTCATTTGGCACTGGCCTTAAACACTGTACACGGTTGGCAGTGCTACGACAACATGTTCCCATTTCTACCAAGTGGTCAGAACACAGCCCTGTCGCATTAACTCAGCACACCCTGTTTCTCCAAGGGTTGCAGAAGCTCTCCAACTTCTGCTTAGCTCTGACTTAAAACGGGACGATCACATTGACAAAGCTGCAGGGACGGTGGGACAGTTCCAAGATGCAGAGGGACTGTGTTAAATCACGTTAAAATTTTGTTGTATGAGGTCCATAGCAGGTAGGTTCGAAAAAGGTGAATCGTTTCGAGATATGAGAGTGCCATGAATATGATTCATTAGTGTCTGTACTCATTAAAAGACATCTCCATAAGATCCAACGCAAGTATGTGTTTGAATGGAGAGAGTTAATTCCAAATCGTAGGCAGCATATCTACCAGAAAACGTATCACTATAGGTCTGAAAAGCTAGTGTATTGGTCATAATATTTTGCACATTTCTTATGATTTCAACCTAGCGTTTCAACCTGGCGTTGCATCACATAGCACTCCATCTACTTTATGCGATCATTCTCAATCAACCATCATCCTCCCTCACCTTTAATCCAGTTGATATTTCGCAGAACTTGTGTTACACTCACTACACAGCATTGAGACATGTGTTACAAATACTGTTTGCTAGCGTGAGAAATATCTAGCGGTGCCATGAGGGAGTTGCAAATATCGGCTTAATACCGCGTTCCTTAGCCGAATCGCGTTCTAAAATCGGTGAGAATGGTGATTTTATTACTAACTTACAATGCCAGCGATGTGCGGTCTGTTAATACACACTGCAGCCATATTCATTGTCGTGGTATTTGTGTGGTAGACCATCCGGAAGCAATACCATACCTCGATTTATAAAGATTGTATAGTTTTTAATACGGATGTCGTTAGCAATACTTGTGCGTGCCTATAGAACCAATACAGGTTTTTATGCAGGGCGACACTAACATTGTCGTTACGATCGTGTTTTTAATATCTGGTCGCTTATAAAACTATTACGTCTCTCTTTATAATACACATTGGTACCACACGCAAGAAAAACAAGTGAGGTATGTCCATCCATCGCGAATTTTTGCACAGTATTATTTGGTGCCATCAGCATTTAGTTACAGGCGAAGTATTATCCTTAGTAAGGGATGCCAGTGTTCTAATATATGCAAAGAAAATGGCTTTGTCCGGTCTTAGGGGAGGTACTGATATGACTTGAAAACTTTCGATTTCAGTGCATTGATAGCCATATGAGCCATGGAAGATTTTACATGGAAAATAATGTCTCGTCATAAGAATGCTACAGATACCGATATTTCGAGAGCCGCCATATTGGCGCTACAATCGTAAGATTTAATTGTAATTACAGTGATAAATATGTGGTTGGTTTCCTAGGACAGTTCTGCCTGGCGTATGGGTGCGTGGCAGCAGTAGCCAGAGACCTGAATGAACTGACGTTTCTGGCTTACTGCGGGAACCATAGATGAGCTGCCTGAACTGGAAAGACTGTGGTACAGATGTGCAGTTGACCTAACCACGTCGCCCTCTAGGTGGGTGAACAGCGGACTAATACTCGGTATATGTTGGGCAGCCTCCATGATCACGTGTGTGATGCAACTGGTCTCTGTGGACATTTCAGAAGATTCAATATGGGTGAGTGTTTACAACTGACGTCGGTATTCGTTAAAAAATACCCGTGGAGCTACCAGTTTCCTCTATTTTCGAGTTTTCATGTAAATATCTTCGCAGACGAGATAAGGTTGCAGTTACGCAGTGATTTGCAACACATCACGCATAATGACCTTGCTAACGTTCTGAGTTTCTAGAGATACACACACATCAAAAAAAGTTTTGCATCACCCCAGTTCCTACAACTCCTCAAAATAGACGTTGACTGTGGATACTGTATCAGAGATGTCACTAAACCCAACCAAAGATGTAAACAACCATGCATGAGCAGCGCCTATTAGACAGCCGATCAGTTCCAGTCATTCCACCAGGAATGAGGTACACGGCTCGTGTTGTAGTTCAGTCAATACCGCGGTTCGATCGCATCCGCATTGTTATTTTGTGCCAGGAAGGGCTCTCAACAAGGGAAGTGTCCAGGCGTCTCGCAGTGATGTTGTTCGGACATGGAGGAGATACAGAGAGACAGGGACTGTCGATGATATGCCTCGCCGGCCGTTGTGGCCGAGCAGTTATAGGCGCTTCAATCCGGAACCGCGCGACTGCTATGGTCGGAGGTTAGATTCCTGCCTCAGGCATGGATGTGTGTGATGTTCTTAGGTTAGTTAGGTTTAAGTAGTTCTAAGTTCTAGGGGACTGATGACCTCAGATGTTAAGTTCCATAGTGCTCAGAGCCATTTGAACTATTTGACATGCCTCGCTCGGGCCTCCCCAAGGGCTACTGCTGCAGTGAATGACCGGCACCTTCGGATTGTGGCTCGGAGGAACCCTTACAGCAACACCACCATGTTGAATAATGCTTTTCGTGTTACGATTCAGACTGTGAGCAATAGGCTGCATGAAGCGAAACATCACTCCCGATGTCTGTGGCGAGGTCCGTCTTTGCAACCACGACACCATGCAGCGCGGTGCAGATGGGCCCAACAACATGCCGAATGGACCACTCAGGACTGGCATCACGTTCTCTTCACCGATGAGTGTCGCTTAGGCCTTCAACCAGACAATCGTCGGAGACGTGTTTGGAGGCGACCCGTTCAGGCTGAACGCCTTAGACACACTGTCCAGCGACTACAGCAAGCTGGAGATTCCCTGCTCTTTTGGGATGGCATTATGTGGGGCCGACGTACGCCGCTGGTGGTCATGGAAGGCGTCGTAACGGCTGTACAATACGTGATTGCCATCCTCAGTCTGATAGTGCAACCATATCGGCAGCGTCTTGTCGAGGCATTGGTCTTCATGGACGGCAATTCGCGCCCCCATCGTGCACATTTTGTGAATGACTTCGTTCAGGGTAACGACATCGCTCGGCTAGAATGGCCGGCATGTTCTCCAGACATGAACCCTATCGAACATGGCTGGGATAGATTGAAAAGGGCTGTTTATGGACGACGTGGCCCACCAACCACTCTGAGGGATCTACGCCGAATCGCCGTTGAGAAGTGGGACAATCTGGACCATCAGGGCCTTGATGAACTTGTGGGTAGGTATGCCACGACGAATACAGGCATGCATCAATGCAAGACGACGTGCTATGGGCTATTTCGGGTACCAGTGTGTACAGCAATCTGGACCACCACCTCTGAAGGTCTCGCTGTATGGTGGAACAGCATGCAATGTGTGGTTTTCATGAGGAATAAAAAAGGCGAAAGTGACGTTTACGTTGATCTCTATTCCAATTTTGTGTACAGATCCCGGAACTCTCGAAACCGAGGTGATGCAAAGCTTTTTTTGATGTGCGTATCCGCTCTTTAACTTCGAAATTATACTGTGCAAGCGATCGGTAGCATACTGCTATGTGACTCATATCGAGAACTATCGCATAAATGGTATAATATTCTGGCAAACCATGTGAAAATACACTCCTGGAAATGGAAAAAAGAACACATTGACACCGGTGTGTCAGACCCACCATACTTGCTCCGGACACTGCGAGAGGGCTGTACAAGCAATGATCACACGCACGGCACAGCGGACACACCAGGAACCGCGGTGTTGGCCGTCGAATGGCGCTAGCTGCGCAGCATTTGTGCACCGCCGCCGTCAGTGTCAGCCAGTTTGCCGTGGCATACGGAGCTCCATCGCAGTCTTTAACACTGGTAGCATGCCGCGACAGCGTGGACGTGAACCGTATGTGCAGTTGACGGACTTTGAGCGAGGGCGTATAGTGGGCATGCGGGAGGCCGGGTGGACGTACCGCCGAATTGCTCAACACGTGGGGCGTGAGGTCTCCACAGTACATCGATGTTGTCGCCAGTGGTCGGCGGAAGGTGCACGTGCCCGTCGACCTGGGACTGGACCGCAGCGACGCACGGATGCACGCCAAGACCGTAGGATCCTACGCAGTGCCGTAGGGGACCGCACCGCCACTTCCCAGCAAATTAGGGACACTGTTGCTCCTGGGGTATCGGCGAGGACCATTCGCAACCGTCTCCATGAAGCTGGGCTACGGTCCCGCACACCGTTTGGCCGTCTTCCGCTCACGCCCCAACATCGTGCAGCCCGCCTCCAGTGGTGTCGCGACAGGCGTGAATGGAGGGACGAATGGAGACGTGTCGTCTTCAGCGGTGAGAGTCGCTTCTGCCTTGGTGCCAATGATGGTCGTATGCGTGTTTGGCGCCGTGCAGGTGAGCGCCACAATCAGGACTGCATACGACCGAGGCACACAGGGCCAACACCAGGCATCATGGTGTGGGGAGCGATCTCCTACACTGGCCGTACACCACTGGTGATCGGCGAGGGGACACTGAATAGTGCACGGTACATCCAAACCGTCATCGAACCCATCGTTCTACCATTCCTAGACCGGCAAGGGAACTTGCTGTTCCAACAGGACAATGCACGTCCGCATGTATCCCGTGCCACCCAACGTGCTCTAGAAGGTGTAAGTCAACTACCCTGGCCAGCAAGATCTCCGGATCTGGCCCCCATTGAGCATGTTTGGGACTGGATGAAGCGTCGTCTCACGCGGTCTGCACGTCCAGCACGAACGCTGGTCCAACTGAGGCGCCAGGTGGAAATGGCATGGCAAGCCGTTCCACAGGACTACATCCAGCATCTCTACGATCGTCTCCATGGGAGAATAGCAGCCTGCATTGCTGCGAAAGGTGGATATACACTGTACTAGTGCCGACATTGTGCATGCTCTGTTGCCTGTGTCTATGTGCCTGTGGTTCTGTCAGTGTGATCATGTGATGTATCTGACCCCAGGAATGTGTCAATAAAGTTTCCCCTTCCTGGGACAATGAATTCACGGTGTTCTTATTTCAATTTCCAGGAGTGTACATGAAATTCCGGAAATGTTCTTATGCTACTCGATGATTTCGGCATGAAAGTGTCATAAATATGGCGTTTTTTGGCGTGTAAAATCGGATATTGCAGCTGATATCTGTCGCGAGATCGGTAAATTAATTCACGGTTGATGAAGCCTTTCTCATCGACAGTGCTCAGAAAGTAAATGTTCTTGTAATAACAGACTTTGGAGATGATCGCAAGTTGTTGCAGAAACCACGGCAGCAAGCAGGCCAGATCAGAGACAGTACTATTAGCGGACGCCTTGTGCTGGAGGAACCAGCCCAAGCTTTGCACACAAGTTCGAACAGTGACTGCTGTCCACGGAGGGCGCTTTGGTCGTGCATCAGGCCAGTGTGTTGTGTATGGGGGCAGTTGCCTTGTGACCATCGTCTACGGTGGATGACTGACTGACCTCGCAGGAAGTATCTGGTACTGTCGTTATGTGCTTATGTTATTTGGGAACTGTCTGTCTTTGCGGCATACGAGTAGGTACGAATGTCTGACGATCTTTAACTATATGCAGGATGCAGAAGTGATGATTTTGTACAGGGCAGGATACGAATTGTGTTTACTGCATCGAAATGTTTTGGTAGTACAATCGTTTGTGATGATATGGGCTGGTTGGAGATCGGTTACACGTCGAAAAACTCAAGCTTTCCTCGACGGTAGCAGTGCAGTGTTATTGAGAAAGTGTCTCTGGCGGTAGTTTCCGTATTTCACGATCCGTGGAGCACTTTTGCAGAGTTTAACAGTCAGTGCAATACGACCGCTGTATGTTTTTCGATCTGTACAAAATACTATTTACTGCTGAAATTCTCGTAATTTGTCCGTCTGCAGTTGTAGGGCTCAGAAAATTTTCTCTTTTTGGCAGTGCCTTCAAAGAAGCAGCTATTACTGGAAAAATGGTGGCTGTCCTATTTAGAGTTACAGAGTTATTTATTTAGATTTCCAAATATCGTCATTTTGCCGAGTAAAATCGGATATTGCACCTGATATCAGTTTATCGGTTTCGGGATCGTTAAATTAATTCGCGATTGACGAATCATTTCTCATTGACATAGCTTAGAAAGTATGTATTCATGTAATACCAAAGTCTGGAGATGGTCGCAGCGCCAACTAGAACTCTCACAGTGCTTTGTGTGCAAGTGTGTTTCAGGTAGAAGTTTTGTGGTACATATTCAGTCTGTGAAGCGAATTGTTTAATTAATATTTCCCGTGGCACTTTATCAGAAGCAGTAGCATTTGCAGGGCTTTGTGACATCCTCAAGATGTGTATCTGACAATATTCCACACACTGCTTAAACACCAGGTTCAATAATTCCTGACGCAGTTAGTGTTCAGCGACAAGGGTATGCATTTGCCACAAAGAAAGAAAGCGTGCCGGTGAGGAGGAAGGCTAAGGTATTTCCCTGCGTGACAGGAAGTGCTTAGCGTGCTCCTGTGGTTGCCACTGGCCAATGGCCAGTGTGGATCAGCCCGGTGCATGGCTTCTTCCAGTAGCTGCAACTCTGGTCTGGTACATAGAGTGTGTGCGAGAAAGTTTTTCACATATGTTTGGTGCGATCTGTGGCAGTGTAATTATGTGGTTCCTTTTGCTATCGGAATAAAAGTACCACAGTTGTTTAACATCGCCTAAATTATTCAAACATTTGTGTCAGTTTCGAGGTGTATTGCGATTTCAGAAATAAATAAACAATATTCTTAAAGAAACTGTTTAAACAATGCCTCACACACGCTATATTAGCCTACTGTCGTCAGGCCCTCTCAGTCCAGCAGCTTGACACACACTGAGCGACTTTCCTGCCAATTTCGAGATAGGGGTGGGGGGGGGCAGCAGAGGGGGGAGTGGGGGAGAGCCAACAGCGCCTGTGGTGGTGCTGTTGTGAACTAGTTCAGTTGCTCTCCAGGCCTCAAGGTGAACACACAAAATTTGATGTAACCCACCAATAAATTTGAATTTCCCACCATTTTTTTAAATTTCGCACCACATCCTGGGGTGGGGGCGAGTGGAGTTAGGTTAGTGGAGGTAGCTCAATTGACATATTTTCCCGTCAAAATTTGAATTTCCCGCTGTGACATCAATGCGATGTTGCCACATCTATGGCCACCATCTCGAATAAATTTTTCAACAATGCAGTGTGGGGTGACGCCTCTGTTGCCCTACTACCACTTTCGTCCTTGAGTTTTGCATACCAGTGTATTTTCAGTCCAGATCCTCCATACATGTGGCCTATACATCGAATGCAAGTAATGTTACACATCTTCTCTTCTAATCAAGCTGCGGGCCTGTGGGGTATCGTCTCAGTTGTGCGACTGGATTCGTGATTTCCTGTCAGGAAGGTCGCAGTTCGTAGTAATAGATGGCAAATCATCGAGTAAAACTGAAGTGATATCAGGTGTTCCCCAGGGAAGCGTCCTGGGACCTCTGCTGTTCCTGATCTATATAAATGACCTGAGTGACAATCTGAGCAGTTCTCTTAGGTTGTTCGCAGATGATGCTGTAATTTACCGTCTAGTAAGGTCATCCGAGGACCAGTATCAGTTGCAAAGCGATTTAGAAAAGATTCCTGTATGGTGTGGCAGGTGGCAGTTGACGCTAAATAACAAAAAGTGAGAGGTGATCCACATGAGTTCCAAAAGAAATCCGTTGGAATTCCATTACTAGACAAATAGTACAATTCTCAAGGCTGTCAATTCAACTACGTACCTGGGTGTTAAAATTACGAACAACTTCATTTGGAAAGACCACATGGATAATATTGTGGGTAAGGCGAGCCAAAGGTTGCGTTTCATTGGCAGGACACTTAGAAGATGCAACAAGTCCACTAAAGAGACAGCTTACACTACACTCATTCGTCCTCTGTTAGAATATTGCTGCGCGGTGTGGGATCCTTACCATGTGGGATTGACGGAGGACATCGAAAGGGTGCAAAAAAGGGCAACCCCTTTTTGTATTATCACGTAATAGGGGAGAGAATGTGGCAGATATGATATGCGAGTTGGGATGGAAGTCATTAAAACAAAGACGTTTTTCGTCGCGGCGAGATCTATTTACGAAATTTCAGTCACCAACTTTCTCTTCCGAATGCGAAAATATTTTGTTGAGCCCAACCTACATAGGTAGGAATGATCATCAAAATAAAATAAGAGAAATCAGTGCTCGAACAGAAAGGTTTAGGTGTTCGTTTTTCCCGCGCGCTGCTCGGGAGTGGAATGGTAGGGAGATAGTATGATTGTGGTTCGATGAACCCTCTGCCAAGCACTTAAATATGACTTACAGAGTAATCATGTAGAAGTAGATGTAGATAGAGATCATCTTTGATTTGTTCTACCAGTGTCCAACCTCCAAACGAGACTTTCGGTGTCCACAACATAATTTTTAATGAGCTACAAGTGTCAATCTCTTCTGCACAGGAAACAAGTTGCATTTCATTTCTTCTTTCCGTCAGTACTTGTTTTTATTCGGACTGCCACGGCTTCCTCTCCTCTTCATACCAGAGTAGCACTTACACCCATACCCTCAATTATCTGTTGGGTATATTCCAATCTCTTTTTCCTACAGTTTTACCCTGTACAGCTCCCTCTATTACCATGGAAGTGATTTTGTGATATCCTAACACACCTCCTATCGTCCTCCCCTCTTTCTAATCGGTGTTTTCTACATATTCCTTTCCTCGTCAATTCTGCAGTGAACTTCATCTCTTATGTTATCAGTGCAAATAATTTTGAACATTCCTCTGTAGCACTACATCTCAAATACACTACTCGCCATTAAAACTGCTACACCACGAACATGACGTGCTACAAACGCGAAATTTAACCGACAGGAAGAAGATGCTGTGATTTCCAAATGATTAGCTTTCCAGAGCATTCACACAAGGTTGGCGCCGGTGGTGACACCTACAACATGCTGACTTGAGGAAAGTTTCCAACCGATTTCTCGTACACAAACAGCAGTTGACCGGCGTTCCCTGGTGAAACGTTGTTGTGATGCCTCGTGTAAGGAGGAGAAATGCGTACCATCACGTTTCCGACTTTGATAAAGGTCGGATTGTAGCCTATCGCGATTGCGGTTTATCGTATGGCGACATTGCTGCTCGCGTTGGTCAAGATCCAATGACTGTTAGTAGAACATGCAATCAGTGGGTTCAGCAGGGTAATGCGGAACGCCGTGCTGGATCCCAACGGCCTCGTATCATTAGCAGTCGAGATGACAGGCATCTTATCCGCATGGCTGTAACGGATCGTGCAGCCACGTCTCGCTCCCTGAGTCAACAGATGGGGACGTTTGCAAGACAATCATCTGCACGAACAGTTCGAAGACGTTTGCAGCAGCATGGACTATCAGTCGGGGTTCTGTTCAATGACGAACCTGGGTGCACGAATGGCAAAACCTCATTTTTTCGGATGAATCCAGGTTCTGTTTACAGCAACATGATGGTTGCATCGCGGTGAACGCATATTGGAAGCGTGTATTCGTCATCGCCATACTGGCGTATCACCCGGCGTGATGGTATGGGGTGCCATTGGTTACACGTCTCGGTCGCCTCTTGTTCGCATTGACGGCACTTTCAACAGTGGACGTTACATTTCAGATGTGTTACGACACGTGGCTCTACCATTCATTCGATCCCTGCGAAACCCTACATTTCAGCAGAATAATGCACGACCGCATGTTGCAGGTCCTGTACGGGCCTTTCTGGATACACAAAATGTTCGACTGCTGCCCTGGCCAGTACATTCTCAAGATCTCTCACCAATTGAAAACGTCTAGTCAATGGTGGCCGAGCAACTGGCTCGTCACAATACACCAGTCACTACTCTTGATGAAGTGTGGTATCGTGTTGAAGCTGCATGGGCAGCTGTACCTGTACACGTCATCCAAGCTCTGTTTGACTCAATGCCCAGGCGTATCAAGGCCGTTATTACGACCAGAGGTGGTTATTCTGGGTACAGATTTCTCAGGATCTATGAACCCAAATTGCGTGAAAATGTAGTCATATGTCAGTTCTAGTACAATATACTTGTCCAATGAATACCCGTTGATCATCTGCATTTATTCTTGGTGTAGCAATTTTAATGGCCAGTAGCGCACTTCGAATCTCTTCTGTTCAGGTTTTCCTATAGTCCTTGTTTCACTACCGTAGAATACTGGGCTCCAAATGTACATTCTCAAACATTTGTTTTCCAAATCAGGTCCAATGGCTGATACTATTAAATTTCTTTTGTCCAGGAATGCTTTCTATGCCGGTGCTGGTGTGCCTTTTTTTGTCCTCCTTGCTTCGCCTACCACACTTTATTTTGCTTCGTACAATGCACAGGCTTAAAACAAAGTTGCTTACTGAAGCATTATATTTAAGTAATAATAGCATTTGATGAAGCCAGCCACATATTTCTCAACAGTTATTTCGTAATATGGCTTTAAAGCTTCGGACTGTAAGCTGAAGCGAGACAGATCTGAAGGAGCGAACTCGTACTGAAGCCTGCGAAAAC
This sequence comes from Schistocerca serialis cubense, assembly GCF_023864345.2. Classification (NCBI taxonomy): domain Eukaryota; kingdom Metazoa; phylum Arthropoda; class Insecta; order Orthoptera; family Acrididae; genus Schistocerca; species Schistocerca serialis. The sequence continues at coordinate 14,935,779 of NC_064646.1, forward strand.
CTGTTAGCACCGGCCTTGTCCCACTGAGGCAGATTCTGATCGAGAGTAATAAGAGCAAGCAGACCGCCCCGGTGCGCTGGCGTTCTGTCTCTGACGTCATTCTTTCCGGTTGTTCACACTGGCGAAGCGTGTGAGCACGAGATACCATCACGGGCGCATGAGCGCATTCAAATGACGCTGGTGACTTCATAGCGCAGAGAAGAAGGTGAGCATCGTACTTCCTTTAAGCCGCCCTCACACGGAACGTCGAGCTGTACAAGTTTGGTGAGGTCAGTTATTGTTATTTCATGTTGAGGAAACACGGTATAAGTTCTGTGATATTGCAACAACGCGGAGCGAAACGTTTAACCAATAAGATGCAAGCAGAACTTGGGAGACGTTGTAATGGATTTTGTCGTTTGCAGTTGAAGGCCATATTTGGTGGGTTTTATATTACAACTCACGTCCTATGAATACACGTCGTTTCAAAGCACCAGCACACGGAGGATCTCTCGAAAAAGCTTGGTTATTGGTGCACCTTCTTGTTATACGACGGAAAACTTCATATAAGTGGTTAAAGAATTTTTGTATTATAATTTGCATGTTAAGAACATACGCTGTTTTAAGACAACGGCACATTGATGATTCACCAAGAACGTGTTGTTCTTGTTACGGTTCGTTGTAACTAACTGATAATTAGTAACACATCACCCATTAAAACTTTCAGGGGACTGTAAAATAAATACATGGTTGTATCATACAGAAGTTTAGCATAGTGCACAAGATAGAGGCGCAGAGTTTCGAAATAATTTTTAGCTGATTCGCGTCTTGTTTATAAGACTTCCAGGACTTTGTTCGGTTTTATGAACATGCCAAAGTACATGGACCAACGAACTGCAAGATTGCCTTCTGTATCCTCATTCGATCGCAATTCAGTACTGGTTTATTCATCCAAAAAACGGTCTGTATTTTGGGATACATAATTCTTCTACAAATATTGTCTATGATCGTACACACACACACACACACACACACACACACACACACACACACACACACACTCACATGCACATATACGGATGCCGGTAGTATCGCGTACACAAGGTATGAAAGGGCAGTGCATTGGCGTAGCTGTCATTTCTACTCAGGGGATTCGTGTGAAAAGGTTTCCGACGGGATTATAACAGCACGACATAAATTAACAGATTTTGAACGCAGAATGGTAGTTGGAGCATGACACATGGGACATTCCATTTCAGAAATCGTTAGGGAATTCAGTATTCCGCGCTCTATAGTGCCAAGAGTCTGTCGAGAATACCGAATTTCAGCCGTTACCTGTCATCACCGACAACGCAGTGGCTGACGGCCTTCGTTTAATGATCGAGAGCAGTTGCTTATGCGTAGAGTTATCATTGCTAACAGACAAGCAACAGTCCGTGAAATAACTGTAGAAATCCATGTGGCACGTACGACGAACGTATCCGTTAGGAAAGTGCGGCGAAATTTGGCCTTAATGGGCTATGGCAGCAGACGACCGACGAAAGTGCCTTTACTAACAGCACGACGTCACCTGCGGCGCCTCTCCTAGGGCCGGCCGAAGTGGCCGTGCGGTTAAAGGCGCTGCAGTCTGGAACCGCAAGACCGCTATGGTCGCAAGTTCGAATCCTGCCTCGGGCATGGATGTTTGTGATGTCCTTAGGTTAGTTAGGTTTAACTAGTTCTAAGTTCTAGGGGACTAATGACCTCAGCAGTTGAGTCCCATAGTGCTCAGAGGCATTTGAACCATTTTTGAGCCTCTCCTAGGCTCGTGACCATACCGTTTGGATCCTAGACTGACAAACAGTGGCCATGTCAGAGGAGACCCGATTTCAGTTGGTAAGAGCTGATGGCAGAGTTCGAGTGTGACGCAGGCTCCAAGAAGCCATGGGCTCAAGTTAGCAAAAAGGCACTGTGCAAGCTGGTGGTGACTCCATAATGGTGTCGGATGTGTTTACATGGAATGGACTGGGTCCTCTGGTCCAAGTGAACCGATCGTTGACTGGTAATGACCATTTGCGACCATTCATGGACTTCTTGTTCACAAACAACGATGGGATTTTTATGGATGACAAGGGGCCATGTCACTGGGTCACGACTGTTCGCAAATGGATTGAAGAACATTCTGGATAGTTCCAGCGAATGATCTAGCCACCCAGATCGCCCGACATGGATCACCTCGAACATTTATGGGACATAATCGAGAAGTCAGTTGGTGCACAAAATCCTGCCTCAACAGCACTTTCGCATTTACGGATGGCTATAGAGGCAGCTTGGCTCAATATTTCTGCAGGGGACTTCCAACGACTTGTTGAATAGACGTCACGTCGAGCTGCTGCACCACACCAAAGGAGATCCGTCCCGATATTGAGAGCAGTGTACGAGTACACGAAGTACAAATATGTAACAGTAATACTGCAGTAAACAATTAAATATTTGGCTTTGTCTACAGGAGAGCTTGCACTACTTTACAATATTTTGCAGTTTCTTGTTCAAGTTTTGTGTTTTACATGCTCTAAAGATTCTGCTACTCTGTAGATACGGTGTTCAGTTAAGAATGACGTTTCCATTTTACCACAAAGTAACAATGATGAAATATTTTTTATCTTATTTGGAAGATTATTGTCAATTTGTATCGCGTTATTTGTAATGGAAATTTTACAAGTTGATTTCCTTACTGACTGAACATGGAAGTTTCCTTTTCGTCGTATAATAAGTAAGTGGCTATTGGACTTTTTTGTTTTTGTAATTATACTACAGCCAGAAGTACATGGCTAGCATGTGGTCAAAGGAGGAAACGTGTGTTTTAATGAAGCTACAGTAGCAGTTTTTTGCCTGTCCTTTTTAGTAAACAAACTGTGTGATTTGCGAGCCAGATACAGGTGACAACTGCCGCTGGAGAGCGCTGCAGGTTAACTAGCACGTCCCGTGTGATGCGCTTGCTGTGTCTCTTGAGATGGGTTTCAGCGGCCGCGCCCACGTCGAGGTCAGCTGCCTAGCCCTGCGTGAGGACCGCTTTAGCGACTGAACCTGAGTCTGAACTGAATTGTGCTGGGGTGCCAATACAGCTCGAGTATGGATTTCTTGTCATGTTGAATTTCGGTATAGCGTTCAGCCGAAAGGCTGTTTTGATGCTGTTCTCCGCGCTAGTCTTTTCTGTGCAAAGCTTTTCATCTCTGCAAAATTATTGCAGCCTACATCTACTTTAACCTCCTCTTGTTAAGCCTCCCTCTAGAATTTTCACTTCTCCCTGTACAAACGTACCTTCAACACCAAGTTAACTGTACCTTGAGGTCTCAGGCTATGTAGTATCCTTCCGGTTTATCGTCCGGATTTCATTTCATATAACACTAAACTACAGACAAATACTTTCAGAAGATATGTCTAACATATTTCTCTTTTTAAAAATAGCTTTCCTTCTATTGCCTTCGCCAGCTAAACTCATCAACTATGTTCAGCATGTCACCTCCTAATCTAAATCCCTCAGCATCACTTGACTTAATTCGACTACGACTACACTACGTTACCCTTGTTTTACCTTTACAAAAGTTTAACCTCTTACCGAGACACTTTTCACTCCATTGAACGGTTCTTCCAAACTCTTTCCTGTCTATGGCAGAATTAGAATGTCGTCGGTAAATCTTGAAGTGTTTGTTTCTTCTTCTTGAATTTTAATATCTTTTCAAAATATCTTCTTAGGTTCCTTTACAGTTTGCTCTGTGTACTACTAAATAACTTTGGGGCTGGTATACAACACTGACTCATTCACATCTCAACTACTACCTCCCTATCACGATTATAGGCCCTTATAACTGCAGTATGGTTTCTAGTTTTTCTCCCTTTATTTCACCCTTCACAATTTTTGTAACTTAAAAGAGCACATAGAACTTCTCTAAACACAACTGAACCATTTTATATTTAATGGATTAAACAAACTCGAAAACGATGTTTTAAAAACACTGCAATTGAAGTGAAAAAAGTTAAGAATGTGAATCAACTTTTCGTCAAATCTCAAAAACAATGTTAAGAAATAGTCGCGACTGGATACATGGTCCTCGCAGTATTACAGACTAACCAGTCATCTGGAAAACCGATGTGTCCAGAATACCAATAGCCTGTTGTGACGTCTTCTGGAAAGCCCTATAAAAAACTAAACCTATACTAGACGTATAAATGGGAAGTGTGAAGAAAGTACAAAACTGAGCTATTTCTGTCGATAAGAACAGTAGCTAATACGATAGATAACTCGTTAATATCATATTTTGTGTGAAAATGTTTATAAAATATGTATTTTAGTAGCAAAGACTAAATATGCAATGTAAAGACGTTCTTTGTAACCATGGACATCTTGTCTCATTAAGGTTAAAACAGACTTGGTTCAAAGATGGAATACTACTTTTGTCTCTGCAATTGAAGAATTAAGTCGCTTGGCTTTTCTGATGCACTAAGTATTTGATGTACGTATTTTCTTTTAAAATATATGGTTACAAGTGAATTTCTCCTTTCTTATTCAAAATCTCTCCCTTTCTGTGGAAATATTTAAAGTGAGTTGTCCAGAATATTGCCCATCTGGCTTTCTTTTGTCATAATGGAGCACAGACGGCCATTACGTGGAATTTAATTAAAATATTAAATACTAGGCTTCATCTACAAGTTAACATAATAAATACTTTGGATATTGACAATAATTTTCAATCATTAACATTTGCAAAGCTTATTTTATCAGAAATTTTATGGAACTGCATGAACAGATTCAACTGCCGTAGGCAGCAAGGCTTAGGTTTTCTTCACGACATCTCTGAGTTTGCAATTAAATTTATTTCTGTCAAGAAAATGCTGAACCTAAAATGAATCCGGTTTGATATAAATGAAATTGTGATTCTTCAGCTTCTCCCGGCGTATTTCTTGCTCGAACAGTCCACGGGTGTACTGCCAGTCCATAGTGTCCAACGGGCACAATATTTCGGCGATCAGACATGTCGCCATCGTCAGGTGCGCTGACGAACTGAGCTCCTGATGGGCGACGGTCTTAAATCCCCTCCCCTCGCGAGGCGTTCTCTCCGCGGTCCGCGCCCGCGCGCCAGCGGTCGCTGAGATGCTGGCGTCGGCGTCTGTGGTGGCGTCGGTGTAACTGCCTCGTCCGCCCTGGTCGTCCGTCGTTTCCTTTGCTGAGCCTCTTTTTAATTAGACTCAGTGCTGGTTCCCATGACCTGCTGGGGTTGTAGCCGCAATCTCAGTTGATGAGTCCGTCCCTGGTACGAATTTCGATAGCCTCTCTAACGACGCTGTCCCAGTATTTAGATGTCTGTGCCAAGACCCTGGTATGTTGGTAGTCCATTTCGTGATTTTCGGACAAACAGCGCTCTGCGACCGCCGACTTGTTGGGGTACCCAAGTCGAGTGTGCCTCTGATGTTCTCGGCAACGGTCTTCGTGATGCACACTGTCTGTCCAATATAAGTCTTCCCACACTGACACGGAATCTGGTATATGCCGGCCTTCCGAAAACCGAGATCATCTTTGACACTTCCCAATAATGCTCGTGTTTTATTTGGTGGGCAAAAGACAGTTCGTACTCGGTGTTTTCTCAATATTCGTCCTATTTTCCCCGATAGTGCGCCAGTATACGGTATATAGGCAGTGGCTATCTCTTTCTCCGTGACCTCTTCCGTCTCCACACGCTGTACTGTGGAGGTGGTGCGAAGATCGGGTTTGATCTACCATTCCCGGTACCTGTTTTTCCGTAATACAGTTTTGAGGTGTTCCAGCTCTTGGGGCAGACTCTCTGCGTCAGAGATGGTGCGCGCCCTGTGCACCAGCGTTTTTAGCACCCAATTCCTCTGTGCAGGGTGGTGGCAGCTATCCGCATGCAAATACAGGTCGGTGTGAGTTTTCTTCCTGTACACCCCGTGTCCCAGGGTGCCATCCGCTTTTCTTTTGACCATGACGTCCAGGAATGGTAATCTTACTTCTGCTTCAGTCTCCATAGCGAATTTGATGTTCGGATGTATGGAGTTCAGGTGTGTAAGGAAGTCTAGAAGCTTGTCCCTTCCATGGGGCCAGATCACGAACGTTTCATCCACATAACGCAAAAAACAAGCAGGTTTCCATTTGGATGACGCTAAAGCTTCCACCTCGAAATACTCCTTATAGAAATTCGCGACCACAGGCGAGAGTGGGCTCCCCATTGCGACTCCTTCTGTTTATTCATAGTATTCTCCATTAAAGAGAAAATACGTGGAGGTCAGAACGTCCTTGAAAAGGTCGGTCGTCTTCTCGTCAAATCTCTGTGCAATAAGCTCATCTGACTCTCGAAGAGGCACCCTGGTGAATAATGAAACAACCTCAAAACTCACCAGGATATCTAAGTCTTTCAGCTTGAAGTTGTCGAGACGTTTTACGGAATCTATAGAATTACGAACGTGATGAGGCCATTTACCCACATAAGGGCTTAGTAATTCTACCAGGTATTTGACCGGCAAATATGTAAGTGCCCTAATGTTGCGAACAATTGGGCGTAACGACACCCCCTTCTTTGTGGACTTTAGGGAGTCCATATAGTCTTGGCGGTACAGGTCCTTGAGGTGACAATTTCTTGGCGACACGCTCTGCTAAATCTGCGTCCTTGAGAAGAGCTCTAGTCTTGTTCTCCACCTTCTTTGTGGGGTCAGCGTTGATCTTCCTGTAAGATTCGTCATTTAGCAGGCAGAGCTCAGTTTGTCAGCTCACCTGACGATGGCGACATGTCTGATCGCCGAAATATTGTGCCCGTTGGACACTATGGACTGGCAGTACACCCGTGGACTGTTCGAACATCAATGAAATTATTTATCGTGAATACAAATCCTTACACTTCGTAGGAGGTTATTTCGCCTCTCTCTTCGCAACAATTAATTTGAAGTCCAATAATAGTAATAATTTCATGGTATATCCGATTATCTTTGAGCTAGCCACGAGTTTAGATAATATAATTAAACAATTACAAGCAAAACTATACCCATTTTTACTAATATTTGTGCCTGCGTAGCAACCTTGATTATCGTCGGCGTATGTGTTAGCCGCATTTACGAGCCTGCAGGACGTACGTGACGCCAGCAGTGTATTAGATATCCGTCACCTTTTTCCCAACAATTCCAATCACATCTTACATTAAAATCAAAACACTTTATACCAAAGAAGAGAGAGGGACGATATATTGCATACCCATCCACCTGCAGACGTCCAGCGCGAAAATAATTAAATCACTAGGGTGGAGACCCGCACGGATCGCCGCACCCGTTAAAGCGTTGCTTCCGAGACGGGGAGATGCACCTGCCTCGGAACGAATCTGCCCGGCGAATTAACAACGAGGCTTAGTGTGCCGGACAGCTGTGTGTCGTTTTTAGGCTGTTTCCCACTACCGACTAGGTGAATACGTGGGCTGGTACCCAATTCCAGCCTAAGTAACTCGATTCGCAAACAATTAGAGCACTTTCACACACTTCCACATGAATCACACTACACGCACACAGTTGGGGTCTACACCTTCCATCCCTGGGGTTAAAGGTGTAGCGACAGGAAGCGCTTGACCTTTAACCATGCCAAATCCGTTATGCCGACCATGTGCAGATGCGGGACAAGGGCACAAGAGGCGTTCAGGCGGAGCTCTGAAGAAATTCATTCATATCATGTCAACGCCAGACTTCCTGTATTGAAATTATTTAATCTTCGTCGAGATCACCGTTCCGAGAACTATCTCATCCTGAAATTAGTGGAAGCCTAGCTAACGTTCTTGTGTCACGCACGCATGAAGTAACGTTTCAAGCAAACCAACACGAATAGAACCAGATGTGATGCCCGCCAGTTACCTGTCGTTTAGTTATAAAGTAGATGTAACTTTTCTTCGCTGTGAGACTTAGTCTTAAGGAATAGCACTCTACCTAGCCTCTATCAGCGAAACGTTTCTCTGTGAATCGCAGTATCCGTCTTTTCAATGTAGAATTTTCAAGTTCTCTCGAATGTCATTAAACGTGCGTATAGTTCCATTGATATTATAGTTTTTTAATTGTGGAGGAAAAACTTCTCTGGTGCAATATAGTCTCCTTCGGATTACCGGTAGAAACGCTCAAGACTAACATTTTGGGTAATTCACTGGAAAGACCATCCAGCATTCCGCAGTCGCACAATATAATCTCGCTCAGATTCAGTTCTAAACATTCTGCGTGGTGTCTGTTTGTTCCATATCGTGTCTCCCTACCACTTTCGCGCAACGACGCTCTGAGCGTGTTTTTTAGGGAATTGACTAGTTTGAACCTGGGACCTGTTGCTGGTAAGGAGACGCCAGACCACACATGGCATGTAGAATTCAGAAGAGTTCAGTGAGACTAGCGATGATATAACCAAATACTTAATGATTTCAGCGTCAGCTCCACTGCACTCCCTGTAAAAGAATCTTAATACTAACTAAATTTAGTGGAAGGGGTTCAAGGCTTTCCTATTTTTAGTTACCTGGTAAAATAACGTCGAAAAAGCAGTTAAGTTTACCGTTGGAAATTTTATTCTGCTCACAAAACATTGTTTATAAATTGCGCTATTGATAAAAGGAAATGTTTTAATACAGGATGGTAAAAACCAACTGTGTTCAACAAAAATGTGAACGAATATTCCCTGAATGGGTTTCCAAGTTCTACAATGGATCGAAGGATGACCTACGCCATATCACATCTATAATCTAGGTTTAAATTAAGTTTCACAAGAGAGAAAACTATCAAAATGGTCTACAGTGACCCTCAATTATCTTTAATTACTTATCTAACTTGTCGTAAATTACAGTGGCTGATGTGGCTTCTCAATAACTATATAACAGAAAAATCATCGCGTTTCAGATTTTTACTTCAAGTGGCAAATGTGAACACCATGAGCTTTAATTGACGATCGACACTAGTATTACGCAAAGGGGATGTAACAGATGAGACTTCTGTAGTTCTGAGTGAAGCCTTATGCGCTCAAAAATGCGGCATCGCGTGCGTTCATTACCTTGTCGGTGTTCGTCAGGGGGCGGCGGACAGCACAGCTCCGCTCACCTCGCCGTCTCCGAAGCAACTCTCCCTAACTTCTCCTTACTACAGTTTACCGAAGTTGGTTTAAAAAAAAAACTATCTGGCTGTGTTTTCATCTGACCAATCAGGGTCTCAATGTTAACCTTAAGCTTCGCCTACAAAAATTCTGTCTATCCAATGAGAAACGTTATACTTTTCGTGGTGGGGCAATGTTTTTAAAGTTTGCAACGTAACAGAGAAGCGAAAAAGTCTCACGCTAAAACTTGCAGCTGGTGTGGTCCTTTTAGCGTTATCGTAAGATCTATACTGTTCTTCTGGAGGGCTCCATCTTTTAACATGGGCTGGGGGGTGGTCCTAACGTAACAGAGACGCGAAAAAGTCTCACGCTAAAACTTGCGGGTGGTGTAGCCCTTTTTGTGTTATCGTAAGATCTATACTGTTCTTCTGGAGGGCTCTAGCTTTTAACATTGGCTGGGGGGTGGTCCTGACGTAACAGAGACGCGAAAAAGTCTCACGCTAAAACTTGCGGGTGGTGTGGTCCTAGCGGTTAGCTGGCGACGTGGGTGCCCGTCCCTTATCGTAGGGCCTTCCAGCTTAACACGGTTCTGCTCTCGGCTTCTGTTCTCGTTTCTCCCCTCGGAACTGCGTCTGTCTCACGGTGGGAAGGTATGACATGCATTTAGGCATTCTTGTGTTAGTCTGTGGTATTCCATTTGCTCACTCGTTACTCATATTACTTTGGTTAATTTAATGTCACGATTTATTCGGAGCTATGTGACATACTACTCGATTTGCTTATCATGTCAGGGTTTTCATGGAAGGTGTTGGATTTGCCTGACACCTTACGAAGTTAACTCCACGAATTGTATTTGCATCGTCATCATCCTGGCAGGAATACAGTGCCGGCTTATCCACTACAGTGCTGGAAACCACAGGCCACTCTTACAGGCAGCAATACGTAGTTTTTCTGAGCTCTTTCTTTTTAAACTCAAGATCTGAGTCACAGCAGAACGCTTCGCCTCCTTTCCTGCTCACTGTAAGCGTCCGATTGAAATAAAATGCTTGGGCGTCGCAGGTTTAACGGCGGTGTTCATTTATCGTATTCCACAAGTGTATAACACAAATCAGTAACACGTACCACCAAGTCAAAAGTGTACCGTTGGGAACCGCCCCCGTCAGAATCAGTTGACATGGGCATCAACTTTTTGACGACAGGGGTCTTTATCTGTTATCGCGGATTCTAACAGCGAGCAGAAAGGAATCACGATCTTGCAGATCACGCACTAATTCTGTGCTGAACCGCAGCAACTGCTGAACACACAGTTAAGTTTGCTTCTTTTTGTGCATGTTACGTGGATTACATTCGCGTGAGCTGGCTATGAAGTGGAACGTGTTAGTAGGTTTTCCATGAGAACATTGGAACAGGCTGATCATTTACGTAACTCGATGTTTTGTATTAATCTTAATCTACAAGAAAGTTTTGATAAATGTAATACAATCACATGGATACTATCGATTCAGAAATTCATCTATGGACCAAAATGAACTGACAAGTAGAAAAACTTTCAGTTCTTTTCTAATTAACAAGGTATACGGTGAAATATTTTTGTGACTATATACTATGCTCCGTTCTGTGAAAGGGCAAGACTAAGTTGTGGTTAGTTGAAGCTGTGTTTGTTTCTAGTGTTATATTTATGAATGCTACTATTTTTCTTCATAACAAACTTGTGAAGGAGTGAATATATGGTAAGACTTTGCAAAAACTGACATTGTCTTCGGACAAAATCTGTAATCCCCTGTTTTACGTTAGATTTTCCTATCCGTCTAGACTGCTTTCATTTTTTTTTTCTACGTGAAACATTCTCAGATCGGCAAATAAAAATAAAATGTGAGATTGTTTATGGATCTCTAAGTTTTCAAATATTTGCCTACAGTATATGAAGTTTGACGGTGGATATCAGATTTTATCCTCACAGCATTTTTCTGTGCTTGGAGTTGATCCAGAAAATTATTCCGTATGACATCAAAGAACGGAAGAATCCTAAGTAAGCTAATTTTCTGATCCTTTCATCGCCGAGATCTGCAATTACAGGTAGAGCAAAATGTTGCAGAACTCAAGATCTGTATGTGACCACCAGTGGACAGATTTGAATGAACTGTGTTTCCGACGACCGAAGTGGCCGTGCGGTTAAAGGCGCTGCAGTCTGGAACCGCAAGACCGCTACGGTCGCAGGTTCGAATCCTGCCTCGGGCATGGATGTTTGTGATGTCCTTAGGTTAGTTAGGTTTAACTAGTTCTAAGTTATAGGGGACTAATGGCCTCAGCAGTTGAGTCCCATAGTGCACAGAGCCATTTGAACTGTGTTTCCACTAAGTGACAGACAATTTTCTGAGACTCCATCAATAATACTTTTGAAAATTTCATTTACTGATAAGTTACTTCTTACAGTTTGGACTTGAGAATCATGCTTGCGTCATCAGCAAAGAACACAATTCCTGTTTTATCAGCGCAGGATGGAAGTCATTTACGTAGAGCAAGAACAGGAGTGGTCCCATATCGGTACCCTGTGGAACGTCAGTAGTAATTTGTCACCATTCAAAAGAAAATGTATGATGAGAGCTACGTGAGCTATGTAATGTGACCCTTTGTTTCCTATCAGCGGAGTGGGAAGAGAAAAACTTTCTCATTATATCCTGAATACCATGAACTTGAAGTTTCTCGAAAAGAATGATGTGATTTGCACATTCAAATGCCTTATACAGATCACAAAAAAACTCTATTTTGAAATCTTGACATTTAGATATTTTAATCGTCAACTATCTCTTCGTAATGGTTGCAGATGCCACAGGCCCACACATGTGTCTCTGGTTATAGCATGCCACAGGGTTCAGAGAGTAACAAGACCTCCACTGGATATTGGCAGAATGTAAAAATAGCGTCTGAGCTGATGAGACACGATAGACGTTGGAACATGCCGATGACATAGTAAAAGTACTTCAAAAATGCCTTTAGATTAGCTTAGACATTTATTTTGCCCCATAGATTTTGTAGTAGGAGGATATTCAAGGAAGTAGGGCATGTTCTAAACCTAAAATACGTTATACATATTCACAAAAAAAATATGCTAATGTTCCTTCTCCAGTCCGTAAGTGAAATGGCTCTCATAGATGTTGAATAACTCATAACATACGAAACGTATTTTGTTTAAGAAGTAATAACAAACTTGTCACAATCATTTAAGTGTGTACACACTGGACTGCATTAGATAATTTTGTTTAATCTGTTTTCTAGTGACCTCCCATCGCTTTGCTAATGACTTCCGAAAAGTTTTAAGAAAATAAGTAGAATGTGTGTACCCTTCAAGCTTAAATTGTGGAAACTGATCCGTTAATCTCACCCTAGTTCCAATCTAATTCCTCTAGGTATTCTACAGCAAATTCTAATACCTCGTTAATCATTGTCTTTTTAACCACCTCTATCGTCTTTTCAAGTTCTTCACAACATTTTCTACTTCTTCTATTTTTTCAAAGTATTCTGTGAAATGGGGTAAATTCACGGATAATTCTGTTCTTTCTTTTACTTTCGCTTCTATATCATTTCTCCAGTGTCAAATGTCTGGCCTTCTTGTTTAACAATTTTTGTAAACGTTTAATTGGAATGGTAAGTGCATGATTAAATTATAGTTCTTGAATTGAAATGATGAAGCAGATCATTTCTGTAAAGACTTTGCTCATCCTTAACTTGGTATTAATTATTATTACGAAAAGTATAATATCATGCAGAATCAAGAAGGAAGTCATTGGGCTTGAGGGAGGCCAAACACTTGCCCTTGTCGTTTTCGTTTGGTAAACGCCTTTTCTACAAGAGAAAGGCCGAGGAAGGCAGACCCAGCAGTGTTCAGACAGGCGTAACAGGAGGCCTTGTCACGTTACGTTTTGGGAAACGCATTTTATGTGGAAAAACGTTTACCGCACACGGATTGAGCAGAGGAAAGCAATAGTAGGGAGTGGCCATGTTTTCTTGTCTTGCTGCACTTTGTAAGACATTACTGTTTTATGCTGATATATGATGATGATGATGATGTTTGGTTTCTGGGGCGCTCGACTGCGCGGTTTTCAGCGCCTGTACAAATCCCAACCTATGTTCAGCCCAATCTCGCCACTTTCATGAACGATGATGAAATGATGAGGACAACACAAACACTCAGTCATCTCGAGGTTGCGCTGATACAGGAACATATTAGTGGAAGACTAAGTCGGTGTGGCCGATCGGTTCTAGGCTCTACATCTGGAACCGCGCGACCGCTATGGTCGCAGGTTCGAATCCTGCCTTGGGCATGGATGTATGTGATGTCCTTAGGTTAGTTAGGTTTAAGTAGTTCTAAGTTCCAGGGGACTGATGACCTCAGAAGTTAAGTCCCATAGTGCTCAGAGACATTTTTTGAAGACTAAGTTTATTAATGTTTCTGCATTAAGAAGTCGACTCTGGTAATTATTAGCCTGAGCTGCAGGACTTACCAGGCTAAGTTATGGTATTGAAGCGTTTGTACAACTTGGCTTCATGCAGAATTAATCAGGGTAGCCACTAGGTCACCACTGTTATGTCATTTTAACCAGAGACGTGAAGAATTTACAGAAACGTTTTTGGCACCATATCGTCACCTGCAGTGCTCCCAATAAGGTGAGCCACGAAACTACTTTTTTTGTGCTTGTAAAAGGAAAGTCAGACTTAATTCGTGACAAACTTTGTACAAGTGTGTTGTTGATCGATTTATAATGCTAAGTGCAACAGCAGCAACAGTAATTTCTATGTTACAGACAATTCATTGATACCGGGTATAACACATCTTTGATGGATCGTTTTGTTGCAGTATTCCAGTAAAAACTGATTGCTTAAAATCATTTTCTTAAAGTTTCAAGAGTCTATTAACTTTATTCAAATGACAACTCTTAACTTCAAATGTTTTGTGAAAAGACTTAAAGTAACGAAAGCGAGTCGATAAATATCTTGTAATTTTCATTCTGGTTCTCAAGAGCAACAATTAAATAATTGTTGCAAGTTAAATAAACAGATTTAACTTTCAAATTCGTTCCACCTGAACGCAGTGATCGTAAGCAACAAACACTGAAGCTGAAATTCAGGAGGAATTGCTTAAGGTGAGTTTACTCACGATTTCCGTTCCAGTGGTGAATGCAGTCACTATGTTTAGTGGAAAACATAAATTATCAAAATGATAACTCAAGTTGAATAGTGAACAGCGACTAATATTTTGTTGCTAAACATAACGACCCAGTCAGTAGACTGTCAGCCACTCAGAAGAGGTTCATAGCCAAATTAAAAATCAGCCACGTTAATACGCTCTCACGATTAGTAAAGAGTGCATTGGTTGGGTTTGAGAGTCCGAATTTAGTCGCTACGGTAGAAAGACAAAGTCATAGCAAGGTCACGCTGCTTCACAGATGCGATCAGACTCTCGTAGAAACAGACGTAAAAAGAACACAACGTTTGAGAACTAGAAAGAGGACGACAGAGTAGTTATAAGTCACCGTTCCTCTCCAGCGAACAGTATTGGAACCCGAATGAAGTTTTCGCTCTGCAGCAGAGTGTGCGCTGATATGACACTTCTGGCAGATTAAAACTGTGTGCTGGACCGAGTCACGAATTCGGGACCTTTACCTTTCAAGAGCAAGTGCTCTACCAACTTGTTTTTCCTTTTTTTAGTTTTTTTTAGCCACTTCGGCGACTTGTGCATCAATGAAGCTAAGATGAAATGACTAGGACAATACTAACGCTACTCCCGGGGGGGGGGGGGGGGGGCGGGGGGTGTTACCTCGCGCTTATGAAACAAAGGGCTTACTCGCTTTTCTTAACACTAATGAGGGAGTGGCACAACGATTGTCAGGGGTAGGAGGGCAAAGTGGTCAGGGGTTTGTAACCACCCTGATAAATTCTTGAAAACTTAATCACCGGTGTCGGAATTTTTAAATGAGATTTAGTATGAATGTCGCGATAGAGGCGCGTACGTTCTAAGTACTATCATTCCCTGTGGCCTGGGTAAATAGAATTGTGGTTAAAATGCATTTATTCATATGAGAAAGAAAATAATCCCACTTCGTAATTAAGTGAAAATGTCGCGGCAAATATGACCTAAATATTGAAATTGACTTTTACGGCCACAAAGAGAAAGAGATGATACATTCACGTACCTCTGTTGTTGAGCGGCGCGCTCGTGAAGATCGTCACCTCTATCTAAATTCTCCATACAAAATTAAAATAATAATAATCCTCCAGAGCTACACGAGTTAGGATCCATGTTATAGTAAATGACAAAACTGTATTGTTTCAGAAGTTACTTTGATTATTTAGCACAATTTCACTTGAAATTATAGACCACTTCGTTTGTGCGTCTTATCACCAGGACATGAGAACAACAAAAGGTAACTATTACCAAAACTAATAAATGAAGAGCGTAAATCTTCTTTTGTCCGTCAGTGTTAAATGCTTTTCAAATTAATCTTTGGTATGAGACTCTAATAATTACCTATACATTTATCAATAAGAAAAGATTATTAAGTTTCTTTACAGGTTACAGCCCAAGGCCTACCCACGATTTCCTCATCACCCGCGGCGACCGCTGTGTCAGGTTAGGAAATGTACATAAGTGGTGTAGAATGGGAACAGCCAAATAACTTTTTATTTGATAATTAATTGAAACCCTCAGCTACCGACAGGTGTTGTTGATAAACCTCGATAATTATCAATTATTCTAGAGAAGCTGCACGGTCATCAATGGTATCTGTTCTTTCGGGAACAGTTACTATCTTCATATATAACTTTTTATTTATTTTTACTTTCTCTTTATTTTCTATATTTTTTGTCCCAGCTGTGCTCTATTGGGGTAACTTCCATAACGGCTCAAGGTCCATAAACACTGGGGCACGACAAGATACAGAAACAAAAGAGGAGGAATGAAGGTGAAAACAAAGAAGGTGGGCCGCGCGGGGTAGCCGCGTGGTCTGAGGCGCCTTCCCAACGTTCCGTGAGGCTCCCCCCGTCGGAGGTTCGAGTCCTGCCTCGGGCATGGGTGTGTGTGTCGTCCCTAGCCTAACTTAGTTTAAGTTGGATTAAGTAGTGCGTATACTTAGGAACCGATGACCTCAGCAGTTTGGTCCCATAAGACCTTACCACAAATTTCCAAAGAAGGTGGGACGCGTAGTGCGCAGTTCTTCAGGCAGGTCTCCCACTGCTAGCCGTGACGGCTGGTACGCAGAACCGTTCCTAAAAGGTTATCATGAGGTGTCAGATACGTCGAAAGTCGCGTGGGCCCCAAATGAGAAGGCGCGGAAGGGACATAAATTTCACTGTACACTATGTGATCAAAAAACATACGTTTTTCATATTAGGCGCATTGTGCTGCCATCTATTGCCAGATACTCCATATCAGCGACCTCAGTAGTCATTAGACATCGTGAAAGAGCAGAACAGGGAGCTCCGCGGAATTCACGGACTTCGAACGTTATCAGGTGATGTGGTGTCACTTGTGTCATACCTCTGTACGTGAGATTTCCACACTCCTAAACATCCCTACGTCCACTGTTTCTGATGTGATAGTGAAGTGGAAACGTGAAGGGACACGTACAGCACAAAAGCGTACAGGCCGACATCGTTTGTTGACTGACAGAGACCGCCGACAGTTGAAGAGGGTCGAAATGTGCAATAGGCAGACAGGAATTCCAACCTGCATCAGGATCCACTGCAAGTACTATGACAGTTAGGCGGGAGGTGAGAGAACTTGGATTTCACGGTCGAGCGGCTGCTCATAAGCCACAAATCACGCCAGTAAATGCCAAACAACGCCTTGCTTGGTGTAAGGAGCTTAGACATTGGACGACTGAAGACTGGCAAAACGTGGTGTTGAGTGACGAATCACGGTACACAATTTGGCGATCCGATGGCAGGGTGTGTGTATGGTGAATGCCCGGCGAACGTCATATGCCGGCGTGTCTAGTGTCAACAGCAAAATTCTGAGGCGGTGGTCTTTCGGTGTGGTCGTGTTTTTCATGGAAGGGGCTTGCACCCCTTACTGTTTTACGTGGAACTATCACAGCACAGGCCTACATTAATGTTTTAAGCACCTTCTTGCTTCCCGCTATTGAAGAGCAATTCGGGGATGGCGATTGCATCTTTCAACGCGATCGAGCTCTTGTTCATAATGCACGGCCTGTGGCGGAGTCGATACACGACAATAACATCCGTGTAATGGACTCGCTTGCACAGAGTCCTGACCTGAATCCAACAGAAAACCTTTCGGATGTTTTGCAACACCGACTTTATGCCAGGCCTCACCGACCGACATCGATAACTCTGCTTAGTGCAGCACTCCGTGAAGAATGGGCTGCCATTTCCCATGAATCGTTCCAACACTTGATTGAACGTATGCCTGCTAGAGTGGAAGCTGTCATCAAGGCTAAGGGTGGGCCAACACCATACTGAATTCCAGCATTACCGACTGAGTGCGCCACGAACTTGTAAGTCATTTTCAGCCTGGTGTCCCGATACTTTTGATCACATAATGTATAAGTAACTGGCAAACTGACGACGGTAATATGGCTTCCGTTCAAGCGTGGTATGAGCATCCGAAACATAGTACCAGAAGTCCAGCTTCGATTGCACCCCATCGCTGAAGAGGATGGCAATCGTCAGGCCCTTGAACCATGTGATAGCGTGTTGTCTGTAAGTGGAAAATGTGTGTCCTCCAAAAGAGGAAGGGATTGTGGGCTGACCACCGTTGGCAGACTACGTAGATGACACACCAGTATCTGTTCCACGAGTTGCCAGACATCGTGCATCGACAGACTTTTGAAACAATGCTCATCAGTATTCTCGCTGTGGCAGCGAGTACATAACGGTGATACAGCCGGTTCAGTCCAGTGAAGTCGATGGTTTGACAGGTGCCGTTGATGACGTGGTACCATAGGTCTCGTGTGTCAGTTGTAAGGAAGCGTGTATGGATGTTCTTCCACACAATCGTCCAATGGATATCTGGGTGGAGGTTTTCCAACATACTGCGTGGTGTGCGTTGCGAAAACAACTTGTAAAAATCCTCCGTGAGTTACGCACACTAGGTCAGAAGGGCATCAGGTATGTAGCTGAGTTCGATAACGTATATCGGTATGTGGGAAACTGTTGGAGCAATTTGGGCCAGACAGTGGAGACAGGGGAGGCCAGCGTAAGAACCTCCTAGAGGCTGCGCGTAATGGATCTGGAAGGTCTGCACCAATGCCTTGTCATGGCAATTAAGTATAAAGCCAATGTCCTGGCTCGAACATGGAAGAGACCGAGTTCTCCTGCTGAAGAGGGGAGGGTCATGATGTAATACCCAAAGGCCACCTGGAATTGTCATGCTAGCACCATTGGCAGAAGGAAAATTCGGGTAACATATAAGAATTAGGGCGCAACATAGGTGATGACATAGGTATGTCTGGTAAATGTGATAACTAGATAACGGAGTTTGTCCACTGTGGGCAGTAGCAGTATCCCTTCATCTAGGAAGCAGTTATGGTTGCATAGGGTGTCTCCTGCAAGGTGGGGTAGGAGGCCTCCTATAAGAAGGCTTCCTATAAGGGGTTCGAGGGTGATTCCAAAAAGCACAGTACACAGGGGACAGACCTGTCTGATAGAATGCTAAATTGGAATTGGTCCCACCAGTGATCCGTTGATTTGAATACTTGATGTGGCACCAGTAAGTGAGCATGTCAGGGTGTCGACAAATGGCGATGGGAAACCTATACACTTCTCCGCCAATTCAACGAATCGGTGTCAGACCCTATCAAAGGCACAATCGAAGTCGACTGAAACCAGTACTGCACAGAGGCGGCAGGACGAGGCGAGTGCGACGAGATTCCGACATTCGCCGATGGCAGTTTGTAGGATGGCTCCTTGGCTGCACAACATCTCCTCTGGTCAAAGGATTGAGGGAAATACTGTATGTATCCTTGCCGCCAGTAGACGTACATAGATCTTATAGTCCGCACTGAAAAGAGTAAGTGGGCAGAAGTTTGTGATCTCCAAACCGCTGGATAGTTTATGTATCAGAATTAAAATGCCGACAGCAAGGGCCGTTGTCACATGGAAGTTGGGACTGAGCGGCTCATGGAACATTTCAGTCCACCACTGCATCATAAGATCACAGAACCCCCGATAGAATTCAATTGGAAGACCGTCAGGGCCTGATGATTTGTTCATCGCACCTTTGGAGATAGCATCCGCCACCTCGCTTGTAGCGATTGCCACTACCAAGGATGCTGCTTCCGCAGCATCGAGCGTATGTGTGACATATTGGAGACCATACTGAGCTGTCACATTATCTGCAGTCCTGTCATTGTAAAATTGACGGCAGTGGTCAGGATGCTTGTCTTTCGAATGCAGTGTGCAGTTGAAGTCGCCTCCAACACTAGAGTGATCAAAACGACCTAGGAAAATGTAGGCAACGACTTCTGAAGTAGGAAACAGAACACTGACATCAGTTTGACATGCCCAACAGGGCATGTAGATTGATGATAAGCTTTCCAAATACGGTAAGGGCCATGTCCCATGTGGATGAGAATATGGTCACAACTACCACTGGTAGCCCTTCTCAAATGTAGAGCGTCACCCTATTTCCAGCCTGATTTCTAATGGAGTGGTACAAGTCGCATCTGTAAATATCCAGAATCATCATAATATACATGTAATGGGGCAACAGCCGACAAGCGAAGCATGTCTTGGAGTAAGTGTATCTTTGACATACTGTGAATCATATTGGTGGTAACTGTGACTACTCCATATGCTTGTCATGGAGCCGCTGAAAGTAGATCAACCATTGCTGGGAGAGGAAGTGGTGTAGTAAAAGAGTGACATCTGCCGTCACCCACACTCTCCGAATGCGGGGGACATACTCGTAAGTAACTAGTAAGTGGCGCTAAACTGGGTGTGTTGGCCCCAGTGGCATCGCTAATGTATCTTCTTCATCGTGTGCCCATGCCATTGTGACCGCAGAGAGTTCATTATCCATAGAGTCTTCCTGTGGGGGGAGGTGGTTGTATAACGAGAGTGGGGGGACAAATTTCTCCACCTGCACAGTGTTCCTTACACCGTCCATGGAGGGAACGGACGCTGGTGTCATCGTCGAGCAAGGTTGTCTGTCACTGTCACTGTCAGCTGACATAAGGAGGTGGGAATCATCTACACATGTGACGTCATCTTCCTCGTGTGAGAGATTGTCACTGATTCCTGGTATCGACCTACGCGTCTACTTGCATTACCATGGCGAATGTTGTTGTGAACATGTCCTTCTGTGTCAGACGACGACAAGTCTCAACATCCAGTACTGACAGCTTCCATTGGCACCACAAGGTAGCCAACTGGTGAGATGGTGGCGACGCCAGTCATGGCGTTAGATGGAGGAGGCCCTGCGTGGCAGCCTCTCTGACTATTGGTCCCTTTGTGTCCCCCCAAGCCATCGCTTTGTGGTACCTGTTGCAGGCTGGAGGGGCTAGGTGCCAGGCTTCGAGAAATCATGTTGGCTGTAAGCATCGCTCCATATGGTACATCACTAGCAGAGTGGTCAGACTGGGCATAGGCCTCGCGTCCGTAGGTGGTAATTGTATGTTCCAGAGCTGTATAGATTCCAAACGAGCATGTCCTTCGTTTCTGCACCCCGAAAATGTGCAGGGTTGGCGTCGTTCATGATAATGGCTCTGCAGCTCCGCAATACAGAGGTAGGAGGGCACATGGCTACAGAGATCGGTAAGCCCTTGTCAGACACCATTCAGGACAGGATATGTCCTGAACTGTTCCCGTTTCTCAGATAAATCGTCGAGAATCAAGCTGTAGGGGAAGTGGGTGGTTATTACAGCTTTAATAGGTAGTTCAAAAGGAAACTCAAAGATGCTAATTGTTCGGGCACCTAAACTAGCATGATCGATGGTCGCAGTGCCCACGTCGCCATTTGGCAGAAGGAGAGTCCTCGAATTTTCTCCCTTATGACCTTGTCTCAAATAGCATCATTGGTAAACTTCACGTATACTGTGCTGCCGACGATGGAAAAGTGTATGCCTATGATGCCTGATGCTAGTATGTCTACCTCATCTCTTAGGAACCGTTCCATATCGAATATTTTCAGTCACACAAAGATGGGACAAAAGGTGAACTGCACCACTGCTTTACGATATTCTTTCACCATGTGGTCTTGCTAGCACAACCAGCGATTGTGTAACGGCTGACATAAACACAAACACAGACGAGTGTTGCCCCACGCCCAGAAAAAAGTCACATGTCCACACCGTAGCACTGCCTAAGGCAGACTGCCGCCATCTGAACTACCGAAGTACGTCTTACAACCTGCCCTCACAGCTTTATTTCCGCCAGTACATCATCTACATTTCATACTTCACAGAAAGTTTCCCTGCGAAACTTATGGGACTAGTACTCCTAGAAGAAAAGTTATTGTAGAGACATGGCCTAGCTACAGCCTTGGCGGGTATTTCCAGAATGAATTTTTCACTCTCTAGCAGAGTGTGTTCTGGTTTGGAGATGAGGAACTGGCGGAAATGAAGCTGTGGGGACAGATCGTGAGTCATGCTTCGGTAGCTCAATTGGTGGAGCACTTACCAACGAGAGGCATAGGTTCTGAGTTCAAGTCTCGGTCCAGCACACAGCTTTAATCTGCCAGGAAGTTTAATACTGGAATGATCTTCCCGATCATGTACACCCCTTTTGTTCGTTTACAACAACCTACAGACCGTCTGTAATATCACTAACACTGTACACAATCCCTCGTCGGAGAATTTATCTGAAGGGACTAACGCTGCGGAAATTAGTCGCAGGGTGCAAGTGCAGTATTGTATGATAGCTGTTTTAGTGAACGAAAAATTAACTAGCAGATAAAGTGCTTCAAAAGTGGACGTTTATCTGTCTGCCAAGAGGAAGGTTTGGGCAGTCTATCCACTTCGAAAACAGACAGCAATATCGACACAGCTGAGAGAACATTTGTGATGATCTTCCTGGCAGAACTGATGATGTTGCACGTGAATTGAACATTAAGCACGGTTCAGTATTTTCAGTCGTCCGCAAATCTCTAAACTATCGCACAGTTTCAGCTCTTTGGGTACCACATGAACCAACAAGCACATCAAAAAGCGTCTGTAAATGTCAAAATCACATTTAAGGCTTTCAGAAGAGGAAGGGGAAGGCGTTTCAAGTCACATAGTAACCGTTTGATAAGAAGTGGTTCACTTGAACCACAGAATAAGCGGCAGGGCGTGATGTTGAGAAATCCATCGTCGACTACATCAAAGAAATTCAAAAGCCATATTCTGTAGGAAAGTTGATGACGACAGTGTTTCGAGATGTGAAAGGTTCTTTGCTGATTCATTACAATCGTAAACGTCAAATAGTGAATAATGACAGCTATTGTGAGCTACCGCAAGTGCTCAAGGAAAACGACAGGGATGATTTCAAAAGGTGTGATTTTTCTTATTTTCTTATAATAAAGCGCTTCCTAATACAGCCGAAATAACAATCCAGAGCAATGAAAATCTTGCGTTTGAGTTTCTGGACCACCTGTCACGCAACTCTGACATAGCTTCAAATGATTTTCACCTTTTTGGTCTGTTTTAGGAGCACCCGCCTGAATCCAAGTTTTTATCGGGTGACGGGGTTGTGGAGGCGAAGCAAGAGTGGATGAGCACGATGGGACACAGCTTCTTCCAGGACGGAGAAACGAACCCTATCAAGAGATGGATCAAGTGCTTAAAGGTTAAGGGAGAAACGATATTACTTGCCCAGTGTTGTTTGCTTAATAATAAGTTTCTTTTTGAAATAACGCCTTTACTTTTTGTCTTGTCCTCGCGTATTAGATCCAGCCCAGACCAATATCCGCGGATTTTGAGAGGCGATCGAGCAGCCATGGATCACGGCGACTCACCAACGCATACGATGTCTCCTGGAATCCGCATCGCGGCGCGTCGCTGCCGTCGTGGTGACGAAAACAGGTGTTAGACGCTACTAAGTAGACATTTATAATTCCTCGGTAAACGGTATAGGTGTCTCATTAAAATTCTTTTGGGTGTGCCACGTATCATGTGTGGCTGTGTAAGCGAACGCGTGCGTGTTGTGCAAGGTACAGGGGTATGATGCATAATGGTGTTTCGCACTGTTTTAGTGTCACGGCTTCAGGTACGAGAAATAGTTGTAATTTTTTTCTGGTAGTTTTGTTACTTTTGTTCTCGTCCCACGTTTTCCATTTCCTTGTCTGCGTTTTCTGAAGCTCGCGTTTCGCAAGGTCTGACTCTGTTTTAAAGCACTAGCAATAGGCGTGTTTGCAGACTAAATTGTGGGAATTCAGATGTGCCCATTGCGGAAACAACTAATCTTATTATTGCACAAGTAAATTTCGTCAAAGTTGTGCCATAATCATTGGGTACATTTGTACAGGTGTTAATTTTCTACACACTAAAATTCTGTAGGACTTTCTTTACATTATTATATACCTTTTCATAGCTTTTCTCGTGTCTCCTTTCTCTATCTTCATACTCATTTGTTGCAACCATACGCACAGAAGGGCCCTTGAACAATACTCTCAAGCTTAACGTCGAACTTCACAAAATACTATGTATATGTTCCTGCTGTGAGCTTGGTCCCTATTGATGTTCAAGCATCTTAAACAACATAATAATATAAATATTGTCCCACGGAACCTAAGATTCTAAAAAATTGGAACCAGAATAAAAATATTCACTGATGATGATGGAAATGTGCAGAGACATGTTAGGGCAATTAAAGAAATACAAATTTTTGCATAGGAGGAGGACAAGAATACGCATAATCTAACACTAAACCTTTAGTTGCAAATGTGCATGGTTCCACGATCTTTACTTTGACAGAAACGTAGGAAGTAATATAAATAAACAGTTGCTTTAATACCCAATAACTTACGCAAAATGACTGACGATGATGACATCTTTTGAAAGAAGGCCATGGAGCACGAAAATGATACTGTAGCACAACAAAAGACACAAAGGAGAACTTTTTCACGTACAGTATGTAATTCCTTTATATCTGATAAAACTCAATAAATAAAAAAAATGTCGTGTGAGTAGGGCCTCGCGTCGGGTAGACCGTTCGCCGGGTGCAAGTCTTTCGATCTGACGCCACTTCGGCGACTTGCGCGTCGATGGAGATGAAATGATGATGATTAGGACAACACAACACCCAGTCCCTGAGCAGGGAAAACCTCCGACCCAACCTGGAATCGAACCCGGGCCCTTACGATTGACATTCTGTCGCGTTGACCACTCAGCTACCGGGGGCGGACACTGAATAAATTATATGTATCCTCGGAAATGCCGCGTGACTTCATATTACGCACTGTCCTATTCCACTAGCATCTAGAAACATTTCCCCAAGGTATTTTTTTTCGGACAGTTGAGAGCATCGCAGGAGCTAGATATGGCGAAGAAGAAAAGTGTCAGACGCATGTCAGCAAGCCTCACAATGGACGCAGACACGTTGCCGTGCTGGCAATGCCACGTGCCACTCTTACACAACCCCACCTACTGCGGAGATACACGTCCTTCAGATCCCGGGAGTCTTGACAGTGGCATTCCTTGTCGGACGCCTGTGTGACGAGGATGCTTTCTTCGCGTACTTCTGCATTGTAACTGAAAACAAGAAGATAGAAGTTGTTACTGACCTCCTTAGCTAAACAGCATTCTAATAGCTGTGATGAAGAGGACTTCCCTGTTGGCGAGGACAATAACAGCCGTCCATGTTTCACACAAATATCTCTCTGCTGTCAACAGACGTGGCAAACAGAAGTGACCAAGTTTCTTCTTCGAATGACAGACTTGTATTTTGGTGATACAATTGCATCTCTGTCTTTAGGGACTTTTTTTTAAAACTTTGCTTGTGCTTCTTTGAATGTGTTAGTTCTACTGTTGCCGATCTTAGCTTCAAATGGTTCAAATGGCTCTGAGCACTATGGGACTTAACATCTATGGTCATCAGTCCCCTAGAACTTAGAACTACTTAAACCTAACTAACCTAAGGACAGCACACAACACCCAGCCATCACGAGGCAGAGAAAATCCCTGACCCCGCCGGGAATCGAACCCGGGAACCCGGGCGTGGGAAGCGAGAACGCTACCGCACGACCACGAGATGCGGGCTTTAGCTTCTGCTTAGCTAATTAGAGAGATGGATACAGCTCGTCTAAATGAATCGTAAGACAGATTTAGTTGTGACGTAAGAAATTACAACAATATATACAAATCCCACTGGCCCGAAAGGTGAGTTTAATGTTAGTGTTGCGGAAAGCTTTTGGTAATATCTACACTGATAATTTCTTATTGCAACCACAACATTGACCCATAATGCCGTTGTAGTCTTCAGTTCGAAGGCTGCTGGTTTGGTGTAACCTCCATATCAGTCTAGAATGAGATTTTCACTCTGCAGCGGAGTGTGCGCTGATATGAAACTTCCTGACAGATTAAAACTGTGTGCCGGATCGGCACTCGAACTCAGGACCTTTGCCTTTCGCGGGCAAGTGCAAGTTTCATATCAGCGCACACTCCGCTGCAGAGTGAAAATTTCACTCTGAAAATATTCCCCAAGCTGTGGCTAAGCCATGTCTCCAGAGTACCCTTTCTTCCAGGAGTGCTAGTTCTGCAAGGTTCGCAGAAGAGCTTCTGTGAAGTTTTGAAGGTAGGAGACGAGGTACTGGCAGAATTGAAGCTGTGAGGACGGGTCGTGAGCCGTGCTTGGGTAGATCAGTTGGTAGAGCACTTGCCCGGGGAAGGCAAAGGTCCCGAGTTAGAGTCTCGGTCCGGCATACAGTTTTAATCTGTCAGGAAGTTCCATATCACTCTATCGTTTACAAGTCTGTTCATCATAACTACTGCAACCTACCTCCATCTTAAATGCTTACCGTACTTTTGTATAGTACCCTGAAATGGACTAAGAGTTCCATTAGAAACACACGTCAGCAAATCGTGTGAGGAAGTAAAAAGTCGTCCTGCAAGGAAGTTCTCTCATACCGTGTCACAGGAGTCAGTCCTCGATCCTCTATTGTTCTCCTGCCACGCCATCTCGTCGGTTCTGTCCTGTAACTATAAACTCTATTCCTCCAACTAACTTACTTATCTGAAGTTGTCAATAGTGCCATAATACAGATGAGGACTTGTATTCAATGTACAGTCGGGCAAAATCCTCGGACAACTGCCCCGTACTCTTGTCGACGGTTCAGACTGGAACCGCGCGACCGCTACGATCACAGGTTCGAATCCTGCCTCGGGCATGGATGTGTGTGATGTCCTTAGTTTAGTTAGCTTTAAGTAGTTCAAAGTTCTAGGGGACTGATGACCTCAGATGTTGAGTCTCGTAGTGCTCAGAGCCATTTGAACCACTTTTCTTGTCGACGGCATCTCATTACCGAATGTTAAAACCGTGAAGAATTTGTATGAGCACTTACACTGGATGGAAAACACTGTCACCACGTGAAAGAAGACGTCTGCTTGCCTCTATACCATACACAAATTTAGGAAAATACTTCCCCCGAACGTGAAACTAAAAGTTTTCAACATTCGTTCTGTCGAACCTCCACTTTTGCCCTATAATCGAACACGACACGAGTAGAGAAGAGTCTAGACTAATGATCTTCAAGCTTTTTGCTGAAAGGCTTTTGTAATTTATGGGTTGGCACGTCAAGCTGCATACGTACCGATCTCAATATTAATTGGCACTTGAATAAATTAATATACTGTGAGCCACCAATGGACTAGCTACAGCAAGGACTCAATAAGTTGGACGACGCCCCAAAGAAATGATCATTAAAAGTAGGCACCATTGGGAACACTACATGTCGGCTGTGTCTGTTTCAGACAGCTGCCAACATCACCTGTGTAACAACTGTGACACCACCGTTACGTAGTGAAGTGTTGTTAGTTTTACTATGCAAACAGTAATGAGATTAAGCACTGAATGATTTCGATTAATAATAGTGTGTGTGCGTGTATTTAAATGTGCTATTTATTACGAGGAGCTACCAGAAAAGTTTGATAAATGATTTAAACGCCAGTTTTCTTCTACTCACTACATTTTACTACAATAAAGTAAACTAAACTAAACTCCACCCGAACAGACCATAAAGGACCAAGGTACCCACCGACCGCCGTGTCGTCCTCAACCCACAGGCGTCACTGGATGCTGATACGGAGGGGCATGTGGTCAGCACACCGCTCTCCCGGCCGTATGTCAGTTTACGAGACCGGAGCCGCTACTTCTCAATCAGGTATCTCCATAGTTTGCCTCACAAGGGCTGAGTGCACCCCGCATGCCAACAGTGCTCTGCAGACCGGATGGTCGCTCATCCAAGTGCTAGCCCAACCCGACAGCGCTTAACTTCGGTGGATCTGACGGGAACCGGTGTTACCACTGCGGCAAGGCCGTATTCTACTACCATAGCCATGACTAATTAATGTTCTTTAGTACAAATAAGTACGTCATGTGAAGATAATTGCATCTGTAATGCACTTTCACGAACCCATGTTACTTCCATGTCGAAATCTATACCATAGCAGCTGATCGGTATGGATCACGGACACGCGTGAGTTTTCAGTACTAAAAGCACAATAAAACATTCCTATCTCACATGCTCTATCTCCGTAGTGGCTACGTTACTAATCTCTCTCCGCCAGAGGTAAGAGACCCGTTCATATTCACAGGACATGTATATTCGTTTTGTCTGCAGAAATGATTAGCATTTGAACCATGTCGGACCTCAGGTTCAACGTCAACATCGATATCGCGGCGCTACATCACCTACCGGTAAAATGCGGATATCGTTGTCGCTATAAACCGAAGGTAACTGATCACTGTGGACTCAGCACACGTGCAGGATGCCCTCGCAAAAGGATGTGCGAACCGTACCGTTGAAACAGTGAGTTTGAAAGACGGCCCATTATTGGCATGAGAGAATGTGATCCATCGGGACATTGCTGCTCGTGTGGCAGGGAGTGTTTCGACAGTGCAACGGGCGTGTGCAGAATGGTTCACTGAAGGCCGTAGAACACGATGAGATGGGCCAGGTCGCACCACCCGATCACCTCTCCCCCCCCCCCCCCCCCCCCCCCCCCCCCCCGAGAAGATCGAAACCTTATCCGAATGGCATTGCAGGACAGATCTGCGTCGTCCTCGGCTCTGGCGCAACAGTAAAACAGTGAACAGTGTAACACATCATACACTATCAGGGATTACAGTCCGGCGCCCTTTTATTGCGCCATGGGTTACGAGCGCTTCGTACACTTCTCCGCCTACTTTGGACGAATGAGCAGAAGCATGCTAGACGCCAATGGCGTACGGAACGATGTCACTGGAGACAGGAATGGCATCAGATAGTGTTTTCTGACGAATCCAGGTTCTGTTTGTTTTAAAATGATTGCCGCATTTTGGGTCGCCGCAGACAGGGGAGCGGCATCACAGTGACTGCATTCGCACAAGACAATACGGCGCCAACTCAAGGCCTTATGCTGTGCTATTGGGTATAACCACAAATCACAGTTGGTTCGTGTCCAGGGCACTGTGGAAAGTGTGACCTACGTGAATGACTTCCTGTGGCCCGTAGTCATACAATTTCTGCACTGCACCCAAACGCCATTTTTCAGCAAGACAATGCACGATCACATGTTGTTGCACGAACACCTACCTTCTCGGTGTCAGAGGATGTCAGCGTTTTGCCCTGGCGTGTCAAATCACCAGACCTGTCGCCAATCGAAAATGCGTAGGATATGGTGAAAACGATGGGTGCAGCGTTGTGACCCAATGCCAGCCACCACAGATGAACTGTGGAACCAGGTGAATCCAGGATGGATGGCTATACCACAGGAGGCCATTCGCGCCTTACACGCGTCGACTCCATCATGAATGGAACAGGTCATCAGGGTCAATGGGCGGATACTGCGCCTACGAGGGAACAGGACGCATGCTGAACCAAGGTGACTGACGTGCTAGTCAGTTCTGCAGAACATACTAATGTACATGTCCTGTCAATATGGACGTCCTGTCTCTAGTCATTCAAGGTGTTCTGTTTTTTCTTATCATGAGGATATTATTGTTCGTTACTGAGCAGGAGATTCACAGTCTTAAGAAGCTGTTAACATTAGATGGCATTTATGGCTTCAGCTGTTCGTTGCTAGAGGCATATTTTCATAAAACTACGGCTGAGAACCGCGGCCGCACGTATACTTGAATTTGAGATCACTGCTCTAGACAGAATCAACCATGAATGCTTACGTGCATTACACGAGCAGCATCCGCCTGTTTGACTCGAACAATATAACGTAACTAAAAGATAAGGTTAAGTTCCGCGTTCTGATACTAGACGAGCCAACTGGGTCCGACCGACCGCCGTGTCATCCTCTGCCAATCGCGTCGCTGGATGCGGTAAGGAAGGGCAAGCGGTCAGCACACTGCTCTCACGGTCGTTATCGTGTTTCTTGACCTTGGAATCATTACCCTTCGGCCGAATAGCTCCTCAACTGGCGTTACGAGGCTGAATGCACCCCGTATCAGTCCTCCCACCAACGAAAAATCATTTACAGTAACGGGAATCGAACCCGGGTCCTCCACATAGCAGTCAGCCGTTCTGACAACTCACAAGGAGGCCACACAGCAATCGGATTCTTGTAATTATTTATGCTTATGGTACCTGAAGTTCAGGACTCAATATCAATCAACCAAAGCAGTTCGATGCAACTCTTAAAAATTCTCGAGAAAATCGACTTTGAGGTTATCCAACCATCTTTAATATGCTAAAATAAGATCGCTTTTTCTCGACAGGCAGCGTGATCGTGAGGCAAAAAGCTCGCATGCTACATAGAGGTCTTAGGTTCGATTCCTGGCCAGTGTGAGTTTTTAAACAGAGGTGCATGTTCTACTAGAATTTCTGTGAAGTGTAAAACACATAAAGATGGCAAAAAGTCAGTAGCGCTGAAGACCGGAAACAGCTGGTTCGATTCTCTTTTCGGTCATTAGTTTTCTCTTTTCCCTCCATTCGATCTGAATAGCCGTGTCATTTAAATATAAAATTCATCAAATATACGCGTACTAGTTTAGCGCACGGTGCTTCGCACGCGTCGACTATATGGCCTGCAGGGATTTTTTTTATTTTTTATTTAGTCGAATTTCTATGTTCTTCACAAATTGCAACACCTTCTGAGATTTTCACGCTAATTAAGGCCATCGGAGCATGGCCTTTTCCGAATGTATTTCTGACGAAAAAGAGAATCAAATAGTTGGAGTCTAAAGATTTTATTAATCACGTCTTTTGCGTTCTTGTGCAGATATTTCCATAGCAACTATCATCTCCTAACACATTTTTCTTTATGCCTAATCCAGAAGTGAAATACCAATTTTCATAAATTTAGCTTTAAATTTTTTTAATGTAACGAAATATTTTCTTAAAAATTTTCATCCCCTATTTCACTGCCGTGGGGGCTGAATTGCCAAAAACACTGAAAACGCATTTTTTAATAGCTAACCGAGAAGTCAAATACCGGTTTTCATACAAGCAGCTTTCAAAATGCTGTAGCAGTTCCTTCGTAATGATTTACTTTCAACAAAATTTTCTCCCACCACCCCCTTAGCGGTTGAGTTTACAAAAATGCTGAAACACGTATTTTTTATTTCTCACTGAGAAACAAAATACCAGTTTTCGTAGTTCTAGCTTCAACATTGCCTTAATAGCGACATGCTTTAAATAAGCATTTCGTCCCCTATTTCACGTTCTTAAGAGTAGAATTTCGGACGACCCCATCTTAAACGATGCCTACAGTATAAGATCCACACCTTCCCCAAATTTCAAGTTTCTATCCTTGGCGGTTTCGGCTGGGCGATGATGTCGATGGTCAGTCTGACCCTATTGTACACCCTTGGTGCCTGAATTTCCAAAAACAGTGAAACACGTATCGTATTCATTTCTAACCGAGAAACCAAACACCAATTTTCAAAGATCTAGCTTTAAAAATGCTTTCGCAATGAACTATTTTCATAAAACGTTTCACCACCCCCTATTTCACCCACTTAACGTTGAATTTCGAAAAACAATCAAACACGTGTTCTCTCGTTTACACTTGAGAAGCCAAATTTAAATTTTCATAGAAATAGCTTAAAAATGCTTACATAATAAATATTTTCATAAAAAATCTCATCCTCTATTTTACCCCATCAGGGTCTCAATTTCCAAAAACAGTAAAACACTTTTTTTTTAGTTGTAAACGAGAAATCAAATACCATTGTTCATAGACGTAGCTTTAAAAATACTTTTGCAGTTATTTAATAATGGCATATTCTCAAGAAATAGCTTTCACCCACTATCTGACCCTCATAGGGTTAAATTTCTAATAAATGTTGAAACACTTATTTCCGAGCGAGAAACCAATTACCAATTTTCGTGGGTCTAGCTTCAAAACAGCCTTAGTAATGACGTTTTTTAAAAAAAGACCTTCATCCCCCTATTTTGTCCGCTTACGGAAGAAATTTCGAAAAATCCATTCTTGAACGACGGCTGCAGTATAAGACAACACCCAACGTAAATTTCAAGTTTCTATCGTTAGTGGTTTGGGCTGGACGATGATGCGTGAGCCAGTCAGTCGGGACATTCATTCCTATGAAAAACGGGCTTCTTATTATCTATCAGGGGCGATTCTATAAGTCGGTCAGAGGGGGGGGGGGGGGGGCGATAATGGGAGTGTGGGGGGTGGGGAGGGGGTTTGGGGGAATGGAATATCGCTTAGCTAAAGGAGAGTTAGGGTCCTCCAACGACAAATTGGTAAAATTTGGTGTTACTTAAAGTAGTTTTTGGTAACTGTTTTGGAGTTCAGGGTAAAAAAAAAAACTTATTTGAACATGGGAGATTGTGTAAATTACGTAAGCCTTAAAAAGGTCAACTTTTAACAAATAAATTTTCATTAATATTCTGGATACAGAAGATGACATGAATGTAAAAACTTGAACTTGACAAGAATTTTAAAAAAATCTGTAACAAAATTCACTGGATATTTCCGTCTTCTGCCCAACTTGTCATATTCGTCTCTGTTTCTTTTTACTGAATATGTCAATGATATTTTCAACGTCCATATCGTTTTCTTTATGGATATTTGCAAGAGCCAATCCATTTAATCTCGCCTGCCCTTTGTGTTAAGCAAATAAGTCTTCATTCGTCTCATAGTAGAGACGCTTCGTTCAGGAGTGCTTGTGGTGACAGGAATAGTCCCAAATATTTGATGTAAGACATATACATTTGGGAAAAATTGCTCGTCACAGTTATTTAATGCTTCAGTTGCTGTTTCAGGTCTTTTCTTTCATCAACCCACTTTTTCTTCCATAGTTTCAGCTCTCCTTTCATTAATATACATCCAACGTATATTAATAAATAATAAGACGCCCATTTTAAGTTAAGTGATATTTATTGGTTCAGACAGTAAGCTATTTGCCGCTCTTATTCTATTGTTAAAATGTGTTTGAAATACATTGTAACCTATATTGCCACATGTTGTTGTTGTGGTCTTCAGTCCTGAGACTGGTTTGATGCAGCTCTCCATGCTACTCTATCCTGTGCAAGCTTTTTCATCTCCCAGTACCTACTGCAACCTACATCCTTCTGAATCTGCTTAGTGTATTCATCTCTTGGTCTCCCCCTACGATTTTTACCCTCCACGCTGCCCTCCAATACTAAATTGGTGATCCCTTGATGCCTCAGAACATGTCCTACCAACCGATCCCTTCTTCTGGTCAAGTTGTGCCACAAACTTCTCTTCTCCCCAATCCTATTCAATACTTCCTCATTAGTTATGTGATCTACCCATCTAATCTTCAGCATTCTTCTGTTGCACCACATTTCGAAAGCTTCTATTCTCTTCTTGTCCAAACTATTTATCGTCCATGTTTCACTTCCATACATGGCAACACTCCATACGAATACTTTCAGAAATGACTTCCTGACACCTAAATCAATACTGGATGTTAACAAATTTCTCTTCTTCAGAAACGCTTTCCTTGCCATTGCCAGCCTACATTTTATATCCTCTCTACTTCGACCATCATCAGTTATTTTGCTCCCCAAATAGCAAAACTCCTTTACTACTTTAAGTGCCTCATTTCCTAATCTAATTCCCTCAGCATCACCCGACTTAATTAGACTACATTCCATTATCCTTGTTTTGCTTTTGTTGATGTTCATCTTATATCCTCCTTTCAAGACACTGTCCATTCCATTCAACTGCTCTTCCAAGTCCTTTGCTGTCTCTGACAGAATTACAATGTCATCGGCGAACCTCAAAGTTTTTATTTCTTCTCCATGAACTTTAATACCTACTCCGAATTTTTCTTTTGTTTCCTTTACTGCTTGCTCAATATACAGATTGAACAACATCGGGGACAGGCTACAACCCTGTCTTACTCCCTTCCCAACCACTGCTACCCTTTCATGTCCCTCGACTCTTATAACTGCCATCTGGTTTCTGTACAAATTGTAAATAGCCTTTCGCTCCCTGTATTTTACCCCTGCCACCTTTAGAATTTGAAAGAGAGTATTCCAGTCAACATTGTCAAAAGCTTTCTCTAAGTCTACAAATGCTAGAAACGTAGGTTTGCCTTTCCTTAATCTTTCTTCTAAGATAAGTCGTAAGGTCAGTATTGCCTCACGTGTTCCAGTGTTTCTACGGAATCCAAACTGATCTTCCCCGAGGTTGGCGTCTACTAGTTTTTCCATTCGTCTGTAAAGAATTCGCGTTAGTATTTTGCAGCTGTGACTTATTAAGCTGATAGTTCGATAATTTTCACATCTGTCAACACCTGCTTTCTTTGGGATTGGAATTATTATATTCTTCTTGAAGTCTGAGGGTATTTCGCCTGTTTCATACATCTTGCTCACCAGATGGTAGAGTTTCGCCAGGACTGGCTCTCCCACGGCCGTCAGTAGTTCCAATGGAATATTGTCTACTCCGGGGGCCTTGTTTCGACTCAGGTCTTTCAGTGCTCTGTCAAACTCTTCACGCAGTATCGTATCTCCCATTTCATCTTCATCTACATCCTCTTCCATTTCCATAATATTGTCCTCAAGTACATCGCCCTTGTATAGACCCTCTATATACTCCTTCCACCTTTCTGCTTTCCCTTCTTTGCTTAGAACTGGGTTTCCATCTGAGCTCTTGATATTCATACAAGTGGTTCTCTTATCTCCAAAGGTATCTTTAATTTTCCTGTAGGCGGTATCTATCTTACCCCTAGTGAGATAGGCCTCTACATGCTTACATTTGTCCTCTAGCCATCCCTGCTTAGCCATTTTGCACTTCCTGTCGATCTCATTTTTGAGACGTTTGTATTCCTTTTTGCCTGTTTCACTTACTGCATTTTTATATTTTCTCCTTTCATCAATTAAATTCAATATTTCTTCTGTTACCCAAGGATTTCTACTAGCCCTCGTCTTTTTACCTACTTGATCCTCTGCTGCCTTCACTACTTCATCCCTCAAAGCTACCCATTCTTCTTCTACTGTATTTATTTCCCCCATTCCTGTCAATTGCTCCCTTATGCTCTTCCTGAATCTCTGTACAACCTCTGGTTCTTTTAGTTTATCCAGGTCCCATCTCCTTAAATTCCCGCCTTTTTGCAGTTTCTTCAGTTTTAATCTACAGGTCATAACCAATAGATTGTGGTCAGAGTCCACATCTGCCCCTGGAAATGTCTTACAATTTAAAATCTGGTTCCTAAATCTCTGTCTTACCATTATATAATCTATCTGATACCTTTTAGTATCTCCAGGGTTCTTCCATGTATACAACCTTCTTTCATGATTCTTAAACCAAGTGTTAGTTATGATTATGTTGTGCTCTGTGCAAAATTCTACCAGGCGGCTTCCTCTTTCATTTCTGTCCCCCAATCCATATTCACCTACTATGTTTCCTTCTCTCCCTTTTCCTACACTCGAATTCCAGTCACCCATGACTATTAAATTTTCGTCTCCCTTCACAATCTGAATAATTTCTTTTATTTCATCATACATTTCTTCAATTTCTTCGTCATCTGCAGAGCTAGTTGGCATATAAACTTGTACTACTGTAGTAGGTGTGGGCTTCGTATCTATCTTGGCCACAATAATGCGTTCACTATGCTGTTTGTAGTAGCTTACCCGCATTCCTATTTTCCTATTCATTATTAAACCTACTCCTGCATTACCCCTATTTGATTTTGTGTTTATAACCCTGTAGTCACCTGACCAGAAGTCTTGTTCCACATAATTATGAAAAAAAGATTGAATCTGTTGAAGTAATATGTTTTGCTAATTTCTGGAGTCATTTTATCCAGTGTAATATGATACTCCTTTGGGAGCGGGGTTATAGCCCCCATAGCCCCCCCCCCCCCCTTGCCACCGCCCCTGATTTCTATAGACTAGTTAAAATTACTTGTTAGTTGACACTTCACGTGTTGGAGTTCGTTTCCTCCAATCAGAGCCCTCAACGTCACACTCACGCCCGAACTGTTCGTCGTTGCCAAATTGCCACAACAATTGGTATTTCACTTCTCGTTCTTTGTCTGGCTTTCTCTCTTGATGTGCTTGGATCTCGAATCATGGATCTGGCACATTTAAGTCATATTTCATCACACGTGTAAGTGCATGTAAAACACACGTGCACACAACGATGCTAATGAAATACACACGTTTCATAGGCAGCGCTAATCAAACACTACTGAATACCTCCGCGCACATCCACAGAGATGGGCTTAAATTAGGTAAGCTTCGCAAGACACTGCGTGAAGACGAATTTCTGATGGCTGCAATTCATCGTTGCGACTGACTCGCCACAGCCATAAATATAACAATTTAAGCCAGTGTTGCATTGCGCAGCGGTCACCGTGTAAATCAAATGTACGGAAGGATGTAAGTTCGAATCGTATTAAATGTAAGGTTTTTTTATTTTTAGATATAATTAAAAAGTCTGATTATTATTTTTATTCGATTGATTGGTTTAAATGTAATTTTTTATTTCTAATACTTTACCGCATCATTTTACCATCGTATCGACTTTTTTATGTGCTCTTATTTGTCTTCCTATCATTCGTTTTCGTCTGCCTCTGACTCCAAGTGCCAACGAGGACTGCTCTATGGTTGGTAACACGACAGCTCGTGTAGCCAGTGTGAGGATATGAAACTTCCTGGCAGATTAAAACTGTGCCGGACCGAGACTCGAACTCGGGACCTTTGCCTTTCGCGGACAAGTGCTCTACCAACTGAGCTACCCAAGCACGACTCACGACCCGTCCTGACAGCTTTAATTCCACCAGTACCTTGTCTCCTACCTTCCAAACTTGGTAGAGCACTTGCCCGCGAAAGGCAAAGGTCCCCAGTTCGAGTCTCGGTCCGGCACACAGTTTTAATCTGCCAGGAAGTTTCATATCAGCGCATACTCCACTGCACGATGAAAATTTCATTCTGGAGTGTGAGGATAGTTTCAGCTAGCCAATGAGA
This sequence comes from Schistocerca serialis cubense, assembly GCF_023864345.2. Classification (NCBI taxonomy): domain Eukaryota; kingdom Metazoa; phylum Arthropoda; class Insecta; order Orthoptera; family Acrididae; genus Schistocerca; species Schistocerca serialis. The sequence goes on from NC_064646.1 coordinate 14,972,393, forward strand.
GCGAGAAATTACAGTTTGCTTTTGGGGCTGAAACTGATTTTTTTCTGTGTTGACTTTGCTCGCAGAGGTTGGCTTTAATCGTCGTGACCAAAGCAATCGTGATTTTAGTTGTGCCGCAGATTGCTAACATCCGTTTTTTCTTGGTTACATTGCACATCACGAGGTTGCGGTTAGCTTAGGACAAGACGTTACATTCAAGGCTGCAGAATGTGTTGTCTGCTGCGGTTTAGTCATTGGTCACTTAAAATCAAATGTCGACAGAGCATCTCGCATTTCCGACGTACTTCACGACGATCACTTCCAACACCGATCGGCGTTACACATTAACAGCATTTCTGAAGCGACTCGCCGTGTCTGTGTGTCAGCTATTACCGACCGCTAGCCGGCAGCCGATGTGGAACACCGTAGCCGTGAGTGACAGACGTCAACTATCAAGTAATTTTAATCGGACTATAATTACATCTCGTATACAGCAGTCCAATTTTCACTATATATAAAAATTCTTAATTACTAATATTTTATAATATATTGTTTAAATTAAAAAAGAGATTAGTAATTAATTTTGTTTTCATCCTTATTTATTGTACGTTACGTTGGAATGTTCATGGAACATGCACTTACGTTTAAAATTTTACTCTGGATGGAAGTCGAACCCAGGCCCCCACATGGTACATCATTATTCTACCACAGATCCACATGGCCCCTAAGAAAACCGACACTGTTGTGGGGTATTACAGATGCTCGGAAAATTTCGAATTCGATTTTCTCGAGAATTTTGAGAGTTGCATTGAACTGTTATGTTGTTGTTGTTGTTGTTGTGGTCTTCAGTCCTGAGACTGGTTTGATGCAGCTCTCCATGCTACTCTATCCTGTGCAATCTTCTTCATTTCCCAGTACTGACTGCAACCTACATTCTTCTGAATCTGCTTTGTGTATTCATCTTTTGGTCTCCCTCTACGATTTTTACCCTCCACGCTGCCCTCCAATGCTAAATTTGTGATCCCTTGATGCCTCAGTACATATCCTACCAACCGGTCCCTTCTTCTTGTCAAGTTGTGCCACAAACTCCTCTTCTCCCCAATTCTTTTCATTATCTCCTCATTAGTTATGTGATCTACCCATCTAATCTTCAGCATTCTTCTGTAGCACCATATTTCGAAAGCTTCTATTCTCTTCTTGTCCAAACTATTTATCGTCCATGTTTCATTTCCATACATGGCTACACTCCACACAAATACTTTCAGAAACGACTTCCTGATACTTAAATCTATACTCGACGTTAACAAATTTTTCTTCTTCAGAAACGCTTTCCTTGCCATTGCCAGTCTACATTTTATATCTTCTCTACTTCGACCATCATCAGCTATTTTGCTCCCCAAATAGCAAAACTCCTTTACTACTTTAAGTGTCTCATTTCCTAATCTAATTCCCTCAGCATCACCCGACTTAATTCGACTACATTCCATTATCCTCGTTTTGCTTTTGTTGATGTTCATCTTATATCCTCCTTTCAAGACACTGTACATTCCGTTCAACAGCTCTTCCAAGTCCTTTGCTGTCTCTGACAGAATTACAATGTCATCGGCGAACCTCAAAGTTTTTATTTCTTCTCCATGGATTTTAATACCTACTCCGAATTTTTCTTTTGTTTCCTTTACTGCTTGCTCGATATACAGATTGAATAACATCGGGGGGAGGCTACAACCCTGTCTCACTCCCTTCCCAGCCACTGCTTCCCTTTCATGCCCTTCGACTCTTATAACTGCCACCTGGTTTCTGTACAAATTGCAAATAGCCTTTCGCTCCCTGTATTTTACCCCTGCCACCTTTAGAATTTGAAAGAGAGCATTCCAGTCAAAATTGTCAAAAGCTTTCTCTAAGTCTGCAAATGCTAGAAACGTAGGTTTGCCTTTCCTTAATCTTTCTTCTAACATAAGTCGTGAGGTCAGTATTGTTATAGAAGATTAATATCTGAGTTCCTAATTTCATGTGCAATAAATACAGGAGTATATCAAAAGATACAAAAATGGGATAACCCTGTCGTCTCCTTGTCAGCTACAAAGGCGGACAAACTTTATAAATAGTGTAAAGAAAATGTGCAGCAGGCAACACTCAACATTGAATAAAAAAAGATACAGTGCTGCGTATACAAAATGTTTAATGTTACAATCGGCCTTTTTAACATCATATTATATTGTATTAATTCCTTGTTTAACGTGTCTAATTTGAAGCCTATACTGATAATGTTTTAGCTGTGCACTCACATTTGTAAAACCTCATACGTGTTGTATCTGTGTTCAATGAAGATTTAATTTAGAAAAATGCGTCAGAATGGTTGTGAACAGACATGAGGTTACTGTGCGCTAGTCTACATCATTTCTTCCGAGTGCACAGACCCCAGTACATCGCAACTAATATCAAGTTCCTATCACCTCATGATAATCACAATAAAAGGTCTCACTTATTTAACAGCCTAGCTGTGCGCGCCATAATACAAAAACATTCCCACATTCCTCCTCTATTGATGCAGCCCATCTCGAAAACAAGTTACCCAACACTCTATTCAGAATTCAGAAAACATGTCGTGATATGATCCGAAAGAACAGACTCCACACAATACAGGGTGTTTCAAAAAGGACTTTAAAACTTTAAAAATTCACACAAATTTATTGAGAGAAGATACAGAGCTCGGCTTAGTGTTATTTTGTAGGGAAACACATCAAGTTCTTTTACCTTAAACTAAATATGTTGTATGTGGCTTTGGAAGTCAGTTTCTTCCCAAATTCGCTGTAGCATTGCAGGCGTAACATGATGCGGTGTAAATACTTGCTCTAAGTTCAAATAGAGAAGCCGGCACGGGAGGTCAAACACGATATTCTTGATGAAACCCCATACAAAAAAAATCGAGTGGTGTAAGATCTGGCGAAGGTGAGGGTCATGCAATTGGCGCATCACGGCCAATTCACTGAACTGGAAAGCGCTCACTGAGAAAATCCCAGACTTCAGCCAGGTAGTGGGGTGGTGCACCATCTTGCATGAAGAAAACATTTCGTTGTTGGTCATCCTCATCGATCTTTAGTATCAAAAATTGTTGTAAAATATCAAAAGTATCCAGATACACTATCCAAATGAAGCTTCTCTCACGGCAAAAAAGGTGTCGTGCACTTTGTTCTTGTTAAATGACCAAAAAGCGTTCATTTTAGGGCTATCACGAACATGTTGAAATGTTTGATGTGGATTTTCACTGCCCGAAATCCTACAGTTATATGTGTTAACCTCGCCACTTAAGTGAAAATTCGGATCTTCAGAAAAGATGATTTTGTCCAAGAAATGTTCATCCTAATGTACTCGATTTAACATATCTGCACAGAAGTTCTTGCGACCAATTTTATCAGTGTCTTTTATTGCTTGTGCGATCGTCAATCTGTACGGTTACAAATGCAAGCGGTTTCTCAACACACGTTAAACAGTCGTATGTGGAATCTGTAATTCGCGAGATGCACGCCGGATCGATTTCGTGGGGCTGTTGACTAAACGTTGTCTCACTCGCTCAACGACGTCGTCAGATGTGCTTGGACGACATGATGATTTCCCAAGTCTTATCGATCATCCTGTTTCTACAAAACATTTATGCCACTCATAAACTGCAGGCCTACTAGGAGGACCTTTAGCTTACTTGGTACGGAAATTAACGCCGAACTGTTGTCGCCCAACTCGATTCTTCAACCCAAAGCACACAGCTAGCACGCTCGGGTCCAGTGAAGGCAGCTATCTTTAACGCAACTGCCGCTAGCGCTCCTTACGGTGCGATTCGGCACTAGCGAACTACGCTAGACAAAACTTGATGTATTTCGCTACAAATTGACACTAAAATCACCTCTGTAGGTACTACGAATTAATTTATATGAATTTTCAAATTTGTAAAGTCCTTTTTGAAACACCCTGTATATTTTTATATAACACCCTATATTTTTCTGTTCGTTAATCCGCTTCTTCTCCTCATGACCTGTACAGAGACATCACGAACTGGCATAAACACAACATTCAACTTAATAAGAAACACAAAAGGGAATCTTTAGTAACGTGCCACGTGGCATAGCCGCGCGGTGTGAGGCATCTTGCACGGTCCGCGCGGCTCCCCACATCGGAGGTTCGAGTCCTCCCTCGGGCATATGTGTGTGTGTGTGTGTGTGTGTGTGTGTGTGTAAGCTTAGGGACCGATGACCTCTTGCAGTTTGGTCCCATAAGACCTTACCACAAATTTCCAAAAAACATTTAGTTCTGTTGTGAGCACAAAAGGAGTTGAACGTTCAAAGATGCTGCACCACGCGTTAGATGAATGAATCCATCGCTGCTTCCAGTGTCGCCTGTTGAAGTGAATTACAAGCAAGCACGATTCGTTCCCTCATGTCCTCTCGAGTTGTTGATATATCGCAATAGACAACGTTGTGTTACGCGTTCCTGAAGAAGAAGGAAGACCGAGAAGGTTAGTCCTCTGTGACCAGTCAATCAGACAAGATACCTTCGGTGCAGAACACGACATACACGCAAAGTATTATATGCAAAAAATACTGGTGATTTCTCAAACTGGGGAACAAACAAGAATGGGGTGCCGCAAGGTTCGGTCTTGGGCCCTCTGCTGTTCTGTTGTTGTTGTGGTCTTCAGTCCTGAGACTGGTTTGATGCAGCTCTCCATGCTACCCTATCCTGTGCAAGTTTCTTCATCTCCCAGTACCTACTGCAACCTACATTCTTCTGAATCTGCTTAGTGTATTCATCTCTTGGCCTCCATCTACGATTTTTACCCTCCACACTGCCCTCCAATGCTAAATTTGTGATCCCTTGATGCCTCAGAACATGTTCTACCAACCGGTCCCTTCTTCTCGTCAAGTTGTGCCACAAACTCCTCTTCTCCCCAATTCTTTTCAATACCTCCTCATTAGTTATGTGATCTACCCATCTAATCTTCAGCATTCTTCTGTAGCACCACATTTCGAAAACTTCTATTGTCCTCCTGTCCGAACTATTTATCGTCCATGTTTCACTTCCATACATGGTTACACTCCATACAAATTCTTTCAGAAACGACTTCCTGACACTTAAATTTATACTCGTTGTTAACAAATTTCTCTTCTTCAGAAACGCTTTTCTTGCCATTGCCAGTCTACATTTCATATCCTCTCTACTTCGACCATCATAAGTTACTTTGCTCCCCAAATAGCAAAACTCCTTTACTACTTTATGTGTCTCATTTCCTAATCTAATTCCCTCAGCATCACCTGACTTAATGCGACTACATTCCATTATCCTCGTTTTGCTTTTGTTGATGTTCATCATATATCCTCCTGTCAAGACACTGTACATTCTGTTCAACTGCTCTTCCAAGTCCTTTGCTGTCTCTGACAGAATTACAATGTCATCGGTGAACCTCAAAGTTTTTATTTCTTTTCCATGGATTTTAATACCTACTCCGAATTCTTCTTTTGTTTCCTTTACTGCTTGCTCAATACACAGATTCAATAACATCGTGGAGAGGCTGCAACCCTGTCTCACTCCCTTCCCAACCGCTGCTTCCCTTTCATGTCCCTCAGCTCTTATAACTGCCATCTGGTTCTAACATTCTGCGTGGTGTCTGTTGTTCTATATCGTGTCTCCCTACCACTTTCGCGCAACGACGCTCTGAGCGTGTTTTTTGGGGAATTGTCTAGTTTGAACCTGGGACCTGTTGCTGGTAAGGAGACGCCAGACCACACATGACATGTAGAATTCAGAAGAGTTCAGTGAGACTAGCGATGATATAACCAAATACTTAATGATTTCAGCGTCAGCTCCACTGCACTCCCTGTAAAAGAATCTTAATATTAACTAAATTTAGTGGAAGGGGTTCAAGGCTTTCCTATTTTTAGTTACCTGGTAAAATAACGTCGAAAAGCAGTTAAGTTTACCAATGGAAATTTTATTCTATTCACAAAACATTGTTTATAAATTGCACTATTGATAAAAGGAAATGTTTTAATACAGGATGGTAAAAACCAACTGGGTTCAACAAAAATGTGAACGAATATTCCCTGAATGGGTTTCCAAGTTCTACAATGGATCGAAGGATGACCTATGCCATATCACATCTATAATCTAGGTTTAAATTAAGTTTCACAAGAGAGAAAACTATCAAAATGGTGTACAGTGACCCTCAATTATCTTTAATTACTTATCTAACTTTCATAAATTACAGTGGCTGATGTGGCTTCTCAATAACTATATAACAGAAAAATCATCGCGTTTCAGATTTTTACTTCAAGTGGCAAATGTGAACACCATGAGCTTTAATTGACGATCGACACTAGTATTACGTAAAAAGGGGATGTAACAGATGAGACTTCTGCAGTTCTGAGTGAAGCCTTATGCGCTCAAAAATGCGGCATCGCGTGCGTTCATTACCTCGTCGGTGTTCGCCAGGGGCCGGCGGCCGGCGCAGCTCCGCTCACCTCTCCGTCTCGGAAGCAACTCTCTCCTAACTTCTCCTTACTACAATTTACCGAAGTTGGTTTAAAAAAACTATTTGGCTGTGTTTTCATCTGAGCAATCAGGGTCTCAATGTTAACCTTAAGCTCCACCTACAAAAATTCTGTCTATCCAATGAGAAACGTTATACTTTTCGTGGTTGGGGAATGTTTTTAAAGTTTACAACGTAACAGAGACGCGAAAAAGTCTCACGCTAAAACTTGCAGCTGGTGTGGTCCTTTTAGCGTTATCATAAGATTTATACTGTTCTTCTGGAGGGCTCCATCTTTTAACATGGGCTGGAGGGTGGTCCTGACGTAACAGAGACGCGAAAAAGTCTCGCGCTAAAACGTGTGGGTGGTGTGGCCCTTTTGTGTTATCGTAAGATCTATACTGTTCTTCTGGAGGGCTCTAGCTTTTAACATGGGCTGGGGGGTGGTCCTGACGTAACAGACGCGAAAAAGTCTCACGCTAAAACTTGCGGGTGGTGTGGTCCTAGCGGTTAGCTGGCGACGTGGGTGTCCATCCGTCCCTTATCGTAGGGCCTTCCAGCTTAACACAGTTCTGCTCTCGGCTTCTCCCCTCGGAACTGCGTCTGTCTCACAGTGGGAAGGTATGACATGCATTTTTGGCATTCTTGTGTTAGTCTGTGGTATTCCATTTGCTCACTCGTTACTCGTATTACTTTGGTTAATTTAATGTCACGATTTATTCGGAGCTATGTGACATACTACTGGATTTGCTTATCATGTCAGGGTTTTCATGGAAGGTGTTGGATTTGCCTGACACCTTACATATCACCACCCTTCGAACTTAATTTTTGCACTGAAGTTAGGCGATGATTGAATCGTTGTCTAAGCCAGTCAAAAATTATTCCTTTATCTAAATTTTGTTGCCTACTGTTCAGCCACGTTATTCTGGTTCTGTGCTAGTTTGTATTACTAATTTATATTTTTATATTCTTCCACATTATTCTCAAAAATATGTTTATATTGACAAGAGAAGAATATTTTTATTCTATTATAATTATTATTTTTTAATTATTTTCTTTCTTTATTTAAGTGTGAAGTTTGTTTTTTAAGAAGTTTGTTATCGAAAGTGAGGAGTCTTTCACATCGATTTTCTTAGAAATATATTTTTTTATAAATGTAGTAATTAAGTAAAATCCATTCCTAACACATTTTCTAAATATCATGTACAAGTAAAATGTTTTTGTTTCTATACACTCATTTCAACGTTGTTACACTAACAAATAAGAATTATTTCCAAGAATTGCTTTGACGAAGAAATATACATAACAAGTATTGAGATATTATCCTAACAAATGGTACAAATGTTAAAAAAAGGGAAAACATCCAACAAGATAACTTTTTATTCATTGTGTTTATAAGCAGAAAATAAGTAAAATATAGTTATTTTTTTATTTTTTATGAGGAGAAAATAAGTGGCTTATAGTTGTAGTGTTTATTATGCCTTACTTTTGTTCTTTATATTCTGTCCATTTCAGAACTAATGACTTATTTTTATCGATAGTCTATTTTTTACTTAAGTCCATAGTCAATGACTGTTATTTTGTAGTTTATTAGCTATCTGGTGTGCTTAACTTATTTAGTTTTTCACACATTTCTTTTGCACAATTCCTACATCACATAATTGGATTTCACACATTCACACAATCCTATGAATGTTTAAGCATGAGGTTAGCGAATGTTTTTGCGCGAAGGTGATGGACTTGAGCGAGATGGATGTGGGCAAGTATTTGATGTACAGCTTCGTTCGTCATTCCTTGTTGGCTTTGCAAGTGTGTGTTGCTGTTGTGGAGGTCCCATAATGGAATGGAGCTGTGAGTGCAGAATCTCGTGGTTTACTAGCTTTGTATGCGTGAAAGTCATCGTTATGTGTCGCTGAAAGTGGTCTTTTTTTCGTTGTAATAGTTCGCAGACGACTAGTTTACAATAGGATACGGATTTGGGAAGGTATGTCGTCTATTCTTCACCCATCTTCTTTCTTAGTCTCAATCTTGCGAATCTTCAACTTCTGTTCTTCCTGCTTTTTCTCTGTTTCTTACTCGCTTCTTGGTTCTTCTCTGGGCAGGATATGGAAATATTTATTGATAACTAGTTGCTTTGAAGTTCTCCTGCTAGTAACAGTTTGATAAATGGTTTGGACATGTAATGTCTACTTTGTGGACGTTTTCTTCAGTTTCGTGCATCAACGTGCTGTTTAATGGTGGTAGTGTCACTTTTACACATCTTTTTTTGCCAGTGGTGGCTTGCCCAAGTGGGCTTCTCGTCGGGCCGTTTTTTGCTCGCTCTGTTCATTCGGGGCGCTCGGAGACCCTTCCGGCGTTCGGCGTCCCATCGCGTCTCTGCAGGGCTCTGCCACTGTGCAGCTCCGTGTTCCGTCCCAGCAGGGTTCCGCCTAGTGGGCAGATTTATTGCCCACTCTATGAGGGCCCTCTGTTGGTCTCGCTGACCTATACCTTCTCTCGACGCTTCTGCCTTGTAGGAATTGTGTCTTGCTAGTTACATCCTTTTCTTTCTTGATACTTCTCGTTTTGCAACTTGTGGGTCGTTGCATCTGGTCTTTGCTGGAGTTTTTACAATGGTTCTTACAAAAAGTTTTACTTATAACATCTAACATATGTCTAGTACCTACATTGTTTTATGCCTTCTTAAAAAGCTTTACAAATTTTGGCGCCCTTTCCATGTTACAATTCTTAGATATTTTGAGTCTCAACTTCTACAAGAATCCTCAAATTCGTTTTTTATTTTTGTGTAGTGTCGTGGTGTATAGCATTTTAGTATTTCATGCTGTTAGACTATCTACGCTTTATCCCTTCACCTTAATCTATGGTACTATTGGTGTTATTTTTGTTTTTATTGAAACTACTTTCTTTTCCCACCTTCCTCTCTCTTCATTCTTCTTTCTCCTGACGATCTTATCTGCAACATAATCTTGAAATATTGTGCTGATTATTTACCAGTAATAAAATTAATCTTCAAACTTGTACTGAAAATGTTTGAAACTGCCAGTCTTAGGTAAAAATACCTCTGCTTTATCTCGTAAAATACCCTCTAATTCTCTTTTACTGTGTTCCAAAATACCTTGAACTTCTTGCAATTTGTCGTTGATTTCTTTATGGACTTCTAACATGAGTTGAGGCGATTCACCCTTTTGTGCATACCATTCTAATTCTTCATCCTCTTTATCTCACGTCATTCTTAATTGTTTGTTTATAACTGGTATTTCTTCTAATTTTAGCTTTTGCTCAATGAGAAGTGTGACATTCCCGAATGTTACGCTACCTTTCCCCATATCTATTATCGCTCGTCTCTCATTTAAAAAATCTGCACCTATAATCAAATCTACAGTTAGTTTAGGTATAATCACGAAGTTGGCTTCGATCTTTTGACCTTGACACGAAAGAGTTAATCTTGTTTTTCTCGTAACTTCCGCAGCATTGTTTCTAATAGGACCTCTTACTTTAATCTTACGTGTTTTCAGAACTGGCAATTCCTCATTGGCATTACACTGCATGAATAAATTTTCTGAGATCGCAGTCAGTTCACTTCCGCTATCAGTTACAATATTGACTGGAATATGCTTTACCATGGCCTTCACAATTGGTTGAATTTGAAAGGGTTGGTTCTGTTCTTCTTCTTCTTGCATCAACGAATCCTCCACTGAATCATACATGAGTCTTTTTAGGAATTTCCCTTGTGAATTCGAACTTTCTGTAGGATAAGCTTCGACTGCTACTTCTCTCTCTTTTATTTCCTCTTCTCTATTTCTTCCTTCATTTACGCTTTCTTCAACATCCTCTACTTTTTTCTCATCCTCGTCTATCTTCTCCTTCTTCGTCGCTTCTTCCACATAATCGCATCTAAAAAAAAATGGGTCAAATGGCTCTGAGCACTATGGGACTTAACATCTATGGTCATCAGTCCCCTAGAACTTAGAACTACTTAAACTTAACTAACCTAAGGACAGCACACAACACCCAGCCATCACGAGGCTCGCATCTAAATGCTCAAATTATCGCTTCATAACTTTCTTCATTATGTACGTTGGGTTGTGTGCCCACTCGTAACTTATTTTCATCTTCTGTCGACTGCGCATTATCCTCATTGAATTCGCTTTCCCTGGTTTCCATCCCAAATAGCTCTGCAATACTCATTACTTCGTCCTTTCCTCCTACATTCGTTGTGCATGCCTCTGGTAATTCATCTTCCTCGTCAGTATTCTCCCAATTAATTTCGGCCCAACACGATGTTGCTATTTTCTTGTCTTCGTTTTCATCTGGTCCCTGCGGATTTGTTTCTTCCTTCTTCTCTTCTCGTGATAAGATTTTTACTTCTCCGTTCAAGGTGCTGCAGTTGTCCTGGGTCGGTGCGTCATTCTCTTTGGCATGGGCGCTTAGCTGCCAATTCGAACGTTTATCGGGGTTTGGTGGTCTTACCTCCACCTCTTCTATCTGTATTCTCTTTTCTTGTTCAGCTTGTTGATAGTGGTTTCTTTGTTGATAATTTGTCAGTCTATTGGTTCTCCCGTACCCGTTCCGGCTGTCGTTATTCCCTCTGTAATAGTTGTTGCCGTTCCTGGGTGAATTATAGTTATTGCCATATTCTCTTCTAAATCCATAACCGGTTCTTTGTTGAAATCTTTTGTCGTTTCTTGGTGCGAAGTTATCTCGTGGTTCGTAATTATTGTTTCTTCGCACTGTGTCTTGTGGATTCCACTGCTTTTTGCTTTCGTTTTCACGTGCGCTTCGTCTTTTTCTTGGGCCATCTTTCGAAAATATGAACTCTAGTTCCCTTAAAATACCTTTAAATGCTTCGACGTCATTGCCTTCGCGACCGACTAATGATTGCTGGTATTTCAATGGTAGCTTCATCGCGCATAATTTAATCAACTCTCCGTCACTGTATGGTACATCTAAGCATTGATTTTTGTTTGCCATTGCTTCGAAAAATTTCACGGGACTCTTCTCTCCTGAATTTTCAAAATATGGGTTCTGTAATAATTCGTACTTCACTCTGTTCTGTGCTTCGCTGGACCAATATCGTGAGAGAAACTTCACTCTGAAATCTTCGTACGATCGGCATGTCGCTGCAACATTCTGCATGGTTTCTGCGACTTTTCCTGACATGTGTGCACATATAAAGTCTAATTTGTGTGCTAGCGTCCAGTGTTCTGGTAATCCTACTCGGAATTGATCAATAAAAGTTCGTGGATGTAATGAGTTTCCTTCTCGAAAGTGTTGAAATTTTCTGACTGTGAGGAAATGATCGTTGTCGTACTTCGTCGTAGTTCCATATGAAATTCGCGATTCTTCGCCACTTTTGTTTCCGATCATTTCTCCCGTCGTTCTTTCCGGTTGTAGTAGATCCATCGGATATTGTCCACTGTAACTTTCGCCTACCCTTGCGTAGTATCGTTGGAGTGGTACGCAATAATTTTCTTCCATCGGTTGTGAATGTGTAGCTGAATGCATTGCACTGTACTCTTCGCGACCTGGCTTTCCATTGTCACCTATGTTACTTTCCGCCTGTGATTGGAATCGCAAATGCGTAATACGTTCGTTAATTGCTTGTTTTTCCGGTGCTGTTACAGATACGGATGTGGTTGCAGACTCTGTGCTTGTTCGATCCTGTTCACTACGCTCTTCAATGGTTTGCAACAACTCTGTTCGCAATTTCTGAAATTGTCGCTTCGTTTGCGCTCCTATTTTGACTATGCGGTTATCATATCTCTTAAGCGCTGCTTTTGTGATACGTTTGTGTAACACATTGTTTTCAACAACTTCACGCGCTGTACCTGCTGCCTGTCTAGTAATTTCGCTTATCTGTTTCTCTAGTTTCTTGACTTCTCCCTGGGTGTTGTTACATAATGTTTTGATCTCGTCCTGAATGTCATTACGCAATGTTTGTACGTCCGCTTGTACCTTGTCAATGTCTGTTCTCAATTGATTGTGACCTGTTATTAAGTTTCCTATCACTTCTCGAGATTCTTTTGCCTCATCTTCAATACGACTTAGGTGTAACTGAATTTTTTTGTTTTGTTCTTTAATCTCACGCATTTGTCTCGTGGTTTCTGCATTCTGAATTTGAATTTGGTCCGCTATGTCTTTATTTTGCCCTGTCATGGTTTCCGTAATTTGTTGTAATAATTCTGCCAGATTGGTGGGTCCTATTGCGTTTTCTTCCGACGTCCTACGCTCTGTGTTTTCGCCCAAGTGTTGGTTCGGAATCGATTGCATTGAACTGTGCTGTGACACGTTTCTGCTCGAATTCCTTGTACTCTGTGGTGAGGGAGCTCTGATTACTTGTACTATGGGGTCTACGTATTCAAGACACAAGTTAGAATCCTCATCGACTGTCTCTCTACTTTCCTGCTCCTCTGTCGTATACTGACTTATGTTTTCTCTGCCTTGACGTACATTATCCTCGTTATGGTGCGTTATATGTCCTATTTCTCGCGATACTGCATCGTCTGTTGTACTGTCCTCTATTCTCTGTCCATTTTCATGCTGGATCTCTACCTCAATTCGGTCAAGGTCTCGATCTGCCATTGCTAATCTTTCCGAATCCCTTATTTTCTGTTTTAAAAGCAATTCACGCGCCCTACTTCGCGTCAACATGCGCTCATACGATCTCACGCGTTTCATAAACTTTTTTTTCACACGACTTGACACTACCAAGACTGACAATCTATTCACTTACTTGTTGGGTCAGAACCAACTTGTCAACGATGTATCCGCCACCTGTGCGCTTGCATTGGAGAGAAACCTTAATTCTAACAATATTAAAATTCATAACTTAATTATGCTATTGTCTCTGCCAGACTCACTTTTATTGAATGCTTTCTTACTATCTATCGCTACAGCTACTGTTTTCGACAATGTATAACTTTAGGAAAAAAAATTTTTGCTACGAAAATTTTTCAACAGGATATTTTTCTGACCTAGTTAGGCATGTGGTCGACCTTCAATCATGGTATTTTACCATCCTGGCAGGGTCGTCATTTTCTAACATTCTGCGTGGTGTCTGTTGTTCTATATTGTGTCTCCCTACCACTTTCGTGCAACGACGCTCTGAGCGTGTGTTTTAGGGAATTGACTAGTTTGAACCTGGGACCTGTTGCTGGTAAGGAGACGCCAGACCACAAATGACATGTAGAATTCAGAAGAGTTCAGTGAGACTAGCGATGATATAACCAAATACTTAATGATTTCAGCGTCAGCTCCACTGCACTCCCTGTAAAAGAATCTTAATACTAACTAAATTTAGTGGAAGGGGTTCACGGCTTTCCTATTTTTAGTTAGCTGGTAAAATAACGTCGAAAAAGCAGTTAAGTTTACTATTGGAAATTTTATTCTACTCACAAAACATTGTTTATAAATTGCACTATTCATAAAAGGAAATGTTTTAATACAGGATGGTAAAAACCAACTGGGTTCAACAAAAATGTGAACGAATATTCCCTGAATGGGTTTCCAGGTTCTACAATGGATCGAAGGATGACCTATGCCATATCACATCTATAATCTAGGTTTAAATTAAGTTTCACAAGAGAGAAAACTATCAAAATGGTGTACAGTGACCCTCAATTATCTTTAATTACATACCTAACTTGTCATAAATTACAGTGGCTGATGTGGCTTCTCAATAACTATATAACAGAAAAATCATCGCGTTTCAGATTTTTACTTCAAGTGGCAAATGTGAACACCATGAAATGTTTTAATACAGGATGGTAAAAACCAACTGGGTTCAACAAAAATGTGAACGAATATTCCCTGAATGGGTTTCCAAGTTCTACAATGGATCGAAGGATGACCTATGCCATATCACATCTATAATCTAGGTTTAAATTAAGTTTCACAAGAGAGAAAACTACCAAAATGGTGTACAGTGACCCTCAATTATCTTTAATTACTTATCTAACTTTCATAAATTACAGTGGCTGATGTGGCTTCTCAATAACTATATAACAGAAAAATCATCGCGTTTCAGATTTTTACTTCAAGTGGCTAATGTGAACACCATGAGCTTTAATTGACGATCGACACTAGTATTACGTAAAAAGGGGATGTAACAGATGAGACTTCTGCAGTTCTGAGTGAAGCCTTATGCGCTCAAAAATGCGGCATCGCGTGCGCTCATTACCTCGTCGGTGTTCGTCAGGGGCCGGCGGCCGGCGCAGCTCCGCTCACCTCGCCGTCTCGGAAGCAACTCTCTCCTAACTTCTCCTTACTACAATTTACCGAAGTTGGTTTAAAAAAACTATCTGTCTGTGTTTTCATCTGACCAATCAGGGTCTCAATGTTAACCTTAAGCTCCACCTACAAAAATTCTGTCTATCCAATGAGAAACGTTATACTTTTCGTGGTGGGAGAATGTTTTTAAAGTTTGCAATGTAACAGAGACGCGAAAAAGTCTCACGCTAAAACTTGCAGCTGGTGTGGTCCTTTTAGCGTTATCGTAAGATCTGTACTGTTCTTCTGGAGGGCTTTATCTTTTAACTTGGGCTGGGGGGTGGTCCTGGCGTAACAGAGACGCGAAAGAGTCTCACGCTAAAACTTGTGGGTGGTGTGGCCCTTTTGTGTTATCGTAAGATCTATACTGCTCTTCTGGAGGGCTCTAGCTTTTAACATGGGCTGGGGGCTGGTCCTGACGTAACAGAGATGCGAAAGAGTCTCACGCTAAAACTTGCGGGTGGTGTGGTCCTAGCGGTTAGTGTCCGTCCCTTATCGTAGGGCCCTCCAGCTTAACACGGTTCTGCTCTCGGCTTCTCCCCTCGGAACTGCGTCTGTCTCACGGTGGGAAGGTATGACATGCATTTAGGCATTCTTGTGTTAGTCTGTGGTATTCCATTTGCTCACTCATTACTCGTATTACTTTGGTTAATTTAATATCACGATTTATTCGGAGCTATGTGACATACTACTGGATTTGCTTATCATGTCAGGGTTTTCATGGAAGGTGTTGGATTTGCCTGACACCTTACATGGTTTCTGTACAAATTGTAAATAGCCTTTTGCTCCCTGTATTTTACCCGTGCCAACTTTAGAATTTGGGTGAGAGTATTCCAGCCAACATTGTCAAAAGCTTTCTCTAAGTCTACAAATGCTAGAAACGTAGGTTTGCCTTTCCTTAATCTTTCTTCTAAGACAAGTCGTAAGGTCAGTATTGTCTCACGTGTTCCAATCTTCCTACGGAATCCAAACTGACCTTCCCCGATGTCGACTTCTATCAGTTTTTCCATTCGTCTGTAAAGAATTCGCGTTAGTATTTTGTAGCTGTGACTTATTAAACTGATAGTTCGGTAATTTTCACATCTGTCTACACCTGCTATCTTTGGGATTGGAATTAGTATATTCTTCTTGAAGTCTGAGGGCACGTCACCTGTCTCATACATCTTCCTCACCAATGGTAGAGTTTTGTCAGGAATGGCTCTCCCAAGGCCGTCAGTAGTTCTAATGGAATATTGTCTACTCCCGGGGCCTTGTTTCGACTCAGGTCTTTCAGTGCTCTGTCAAACTCTTCACGCAGTATCTTCATCTACATCGTCTTCCATTTCCATAATATTGTCCTCAAGTACATTGCCCTTGTATAGACCCTCTATATACTCATTCCATCTTTCTGCTAGCTGAGCTCTTGATATTCATACAAGTGGTTCTCTTTTCTCCAAAGGTCTCTTTAATTTTCCTGTAGGCAGTATCTATCTTACCCCTAGTGAGATAAGCCTCTACACCCTTACATTTGTCCTCTAGCCATCCCTCCTTAGCCATTTTGCACTTCCTGTCGATCTGATTTTTTAGACGTTTGTATTCCTTTTTGCCTGCTTCATCTACTGCATTTTTATATTTTCTCCTTTCATCAATTAAATTCAATATTTCTTCTGTTACCCAAGGATTTCTACTAGCCCTCGTCTTTTTACCTACTTGATCCCCTCCTGCCTTCACTATTTCATTCCTCAAAGCTACCCATTCTTCTTCTACTGTATTTCTTTCCCCCATTCCTGTCAATTGTTCCCTTGTGCTCTCCCTGAAACTCTGAACAACCTCTGGTTCTTTCAGTTTATCCAGGTCCTATCTCCTTAAATTCCCACCTTTTTGCAGTTTCTTCAATTTTAATCTGCAGTTCATAACCAATAGATTGTGGTCAGAGTCCACATCTGCCCCTGGAAATGTCTTACAATTTAAAACCTGGTTCCTAAATCTCTGTCTTACCATTACATAAACTATCTGATACCTTTTAGTATCTCTGGGATTCTTCCATGTACACAACCTTCTTTTATGATTCTTGAACCAAGTGTTAGCTATGATTAAGTTATGCTCTGTGCAAAATTCTACCAGACGGCTTTCTCTTTCATTTCTTAGCCCCAATCCATATTCACCTACTATGTTTCCTTCTCTCCCTTTTCCTACACTCGAATTCCAGTCACCCATGACTATTAAATTTTCGTCTCCCTTTACTATCTGAATAATTTCTGCTGTTCTTAATATATATTAAAGACGTGCCATTCTAAATTCACGAAGATGCAAAGCTGGTACTTTTTGCCGATGATACAAGTATAGCTATCACACCCAGCAGACAAGAATTAACTGGTGAAATTGTAAACGATGCTTTTCAGAAAATCATTAAGTAGTTCTCTGCAAATGGACTCTCAGTAAACTTTGAAAAAACACAGTACATACAGCTCCACACAGTAAATGGAATGACACCATTAATAAGTACAGACTTCGATCAGAAATCGGTAGCTAAGGTAGAATATTCAAAATTTCTAGGTGTATGCATTGATGAGGTGTTGAACTGGAAAAAACACACTGAAGATCTGCTGAAACGTTTGAGTTCAGCTACTTATGTTATTAGGGTCATTGCAAATTTTGGCGATATACATCTCAGTAAATTATATTACCACGCCTATTTCCATTCTCGGCTTTCGTATGGCATCATATTCTGGGGTAACTCATCACTGAGTAAAAAAGTGTTCATTGCACAAAAGCGTGTAATCAGAATAATTGCTGGTGCTAATCCAAGATCATCCTGCAAACACTTATTTAAAGAGCTAGAGATCTTCACTGTAGCCTCACAATATATATTTTCACTTATGAAATTTGTTATTAACAATCCGAACAAATTCAAAAGTAATAGCAGTGTACATGGCTACGACACTAGGAGAAAGGTTGATCTTCACTACTCAAGGTTAAATCTTTCTTTGGCTCAGAAGGGGGTAAATTTTGCTGCTACAAAAGTCTTTGGTCACTTACCTAATAGCATCAAAAGTCTGACAGATAGCCATATAGCATTTAAACGGAAATTAAAAGAATTTCTTAATGGCAACTCCTTCTACCCATTAGATGAATTTTTGGATATAGTAAGTGGGTAATTTCCCCAGCCCCCACAAAAAATGAAAAATATCAAGTGTCATGTAATATTTTGTGTAATGTAATATCTTGTATAGACACCTTTTATTAGCCTGACACGTTCCACATCATTGCGAAGTGTCGTATTCATGATGTATGGAACAAAATACTAATCTAATCTAATCCATCATGTTGCTACAACACAAGCGTTCTGGTTTTTAGCGGCACTTTTTCCAAGACGACGACGAATTCATGTGAGAAAGTTGGCATAGGCCCTGCCGCTTAGGTCACTACTAATAAATAAATAGTTGTAGAATTGAGCATCCTATAGCAGACATTAAGTATCCATTGATGCTAATGTTCGACATTTCTAAGCTGTCGTGGGTCTTCGCTGGGTCAATAATGCATGATCTTTGTATTTACCTGTCCTCTGTTTGGGAAGCAACATCCATCTGTAAATAGAACGTCGTAGAAGAAGTTCTGGTTGGTGAGGATTTGCTGCTGTGCCTTTTGCCGGAACTGTACACGATACTCGTCGGGATATCACTCTCTGTAGAGTTCCTCTGCATGAATCAGTCGGCACACAGACCGTGCTTTTGAACGTCATCGTTGAGCGTGCCGAGTTCAACATGCTGCTGAACTCTCAGGATCGATGCAGGTTTTGCATACGGTACGTATGCCTCAAAGTGGTATTCCAGATCGCAGCGCACTCAATTGGCAGTTGTCCGCTGTATCTGGCTCGTAGATCACACTGTTTACAGAATGGACGGTCGTAAAATTCCTACATCAGCTGTATTAAAAGGCAGATTTCCTCCCTTGTCCATACGTTAGTCATACTGTTCTTTCTGTAGCATACATAAATAAAAACTCCAATATCCATGAACATGTTATAAAAGGCAAAAAAGAAAGTACTATGTCCTGTTAATCAGGACATCGACTTATAAAACTTCCATTACAAATAGTGCGGTACAAATTTGCAATACTTCTCTACACAAGATAAAAAGTATTTCATCATTTTCACTTTTTAGTACAACTCTAAAGTCATCTTCGTTTATCGCTATTCCTAGTGGGTTGCAGACTCATTACAAAACATGAAATTCAAAACTTGATGCAAGGAAGTGCAAAACATCTTACTGCCAGTACAGCCAGCTGTCATATACACTCCTGGAAATGGAAAAAAGAACACATTGACACCGGTGTGTCAGACCCACCATACTTGCTCCGGACACTGCGAGAGGGCTGTACAAGCAATGATCACACGCACGGCACAGCGGACACACCAGGAACCGCGGTGTTGGCCGTCGAATGGCGCTAGCTGCGCAGCATTTGTGCACCGCCGCCGTCAGTGTCAGCCAGTTTGCCGTGGCATACGGAGCTCCATCGCAGTCTTTAACACTGGTAGCATGCCGCGACAGCGTGGACGTGAACCGTATGTGCCGTTAACGGATTTTGAGCGAGGGCGTATAGTGGGCATGCGGGAGGCCGGGTGGACGTACCGCCGAATTGCTCAACACGTGGGGCGTGAGGTCTCCACAGTACATCGATGTTGTCGCCAGTGGTCGGCGGAAGGTGCACGTGCCCGTCGACCTGGGACCGGACCGCAGCGACGCACGGATGCACGCCAAGACCGTAGGATCCTACGCAGTGCCGTAGGGGACCGCACCGCCACTTCCCAGCAAATTAGGGACACTGTTGCTCCTGGGGTATCGGCGAGGACCATTCGCAACCGTCTCCATGAGCCTGAGCTACGGTCCCGCACACCGTTAGGCCGTCTTCCGCTCACGCCCCAACATCGTGCAGCCCGCCTCCAGTGGTGTCGCGACAGGCGTGAATGGAGGGACGAATGGAGACGTGTCGTCTTCAGCGATGAGAGTCGCTTCTGCCTTGGTGCCAATGATGGTCGTATGCGTGTTTGGCGCCGTGCAGGTGAGCGCCACAATCAGGACTGCATACGACCGAGGCACACAGGGCCAACACCCGGCATCATGGTGTGGGGAGCGATCTCCTACACTGGCCGTACACCACTGGTGATCGTCGAGGGGACACTGAATAGTGCACGGTACATCCAAACCGTCATCGAACCCATCGTTCTACCATTCCTAGACCGGCAAGGGAACTTGCTGTTCCAACAGGACAATGCACGTCCGCATGTATCCCGTGCCACCCAACGTGCTCTAGAAGGTGTAAGTCAACTACCCTGGCCAGCAAGATCTCCGGATCTGTCCCCCATTGAGCATGTTTGGGACTGGATGAAGCGTCGTCTCATGCGGTCTGCACGTCCAGCACGAACGCTGGTCCAACTGAGGCGCCAGGTCGAAATGGCATGGCAAGCCGTTCCACAGGACTACATCCAGCATCTCTACGATCGTCTCCATGGGAGAATAGCAGCCTGCATTGCTGCGAAAGGTGGATATACACTATACTAGTGCCGACATTGTGCATGGTCTGTTGCCTGTGTCTATGTGCCTGTGGTTCTGTCAGTGTGATCATGTGATGTATCTGACCCCAGGAATGTGTCAATAAAGTTTCCCCTTCCTGGGACAATGAATTCACGGTGTTCTTATTTCAATTTCCAGGAGTGTAGATAAGGCCAATTGAACAAACTCACTCCTAAAAAAGAACACACTTATATTAATATAACAGCGAATATTATAGAGCATATTTCTATTAAAATATTGTTGTGGTCTTCAGTCCAGAGACTGGTATGATGCAGCTCTCCATGCTACTCTACCCTATGCAAGCTTCTTCATCTCCAAGTAACTACTGCAACCTACATCCTTCTGAATCTGCTTAGTGTATTCATCCCTTGCTCTCCCTCTACGATTTTTACCCTCCACACTACCCTCCAAAACTAAATTGGTGATCCTTTGATGTCTCATAATAGGTCCTACCAACCGATCCCTTCTTTTAGTCAGATTGTGCCACAAATTCCCCTTCTCCCCATTTCTATTTAGAGCGTCCTCATTAGTTACGTGATGTACCCATCAGCATTCTTCTGTAGCACCACATTTCGAAAGCTTCTATTCTCTTCTTGTCCAAACTATTTATCGTCCATGTTCCACTTCTAAACATGGTTAGACTCCAAACAAATACTTTCAGAAAAGACTTCCCGACACTTATATCTATACTCGATGTTAACAAATTTCTCTTCTTCAGAAACGCTTTTCTTGCCATTGCCAGTCTACATTTTATGTCCTCTCTACTTCGACCATCATCAGTTATTTTGCTCCCCAAATAGTAAAACTCCTTTACTACTTTAAGCGTCTCATTTCCTAATCTAGTTCCCTCAGCATCACCCGACTTAATTCGACCACATTCCATTATCCTTGTTTTGCTTTTGTTGATGTACGTCTTATATCCTCCTTTCAAGACACTGTCCATTCCGTTCAACTGCTCTTCCAAGTCCTTTGCTGTCTCTGATAGAATTACAATGTCATTGGCGAACCTCAAAGTTTTTATTTCCTCTCCATGGATCTCAATACCTACTCCGAATCCTTCTCATGCTTCCCCCACTGCTTGCCCAATACACAGATTGAACAACATCGGGGAGAGACCACAACCCTGTCTCACTCCCCTCCCAACAACCGCCTCCCCCCCCGTGTTCCCCAACTCTTACAACTGCCACCCGGTTTCAGAACAAATTGCAAACAGCCCCTCGCCCCCTGCATTCCACCCCTGCCACCTTCAGAATCTGAAAGAGAGCATGCCAGTCAACGCTGTCAAAAGCCCTCTCCAAGTCCACAAATGCCAGAAACACAGGTTTGGCCTTCCCCAATCCAGCCTCCAAGACAAGTCGTAGGGTCAGTATTGCCTCACGTGCTCCAACACTTCTACGGAATCCAAACTGATCCTCATCTGCAAAGAACTCGCATTAGTATCCCGCAGCCGTAACCCATCAAACTGACAGCCCGGCAACCCTCGCACCCGTCAACACCTGCCCTCCCTGGGAGTGGAACCATTACATTCTTCTTGAAGTCCGAGGGCACCTCGCCTATCTCGCACATCCCGCCCACCAGATGGCAGAGCCCTGCCAGGACCGGCTCTCCCAAGGCCGTCAGTAGTTCCAACGGAATGCCATCTACTGCCGGGGCCCTGCCTCGACTCAGGTCCCCCAGTGCCTCGTCAAACTCCTCACGCAGCACCACATCTCCCGTCCCAACCCCATCCACCTGCTCCTCCACCCCCACAATATTGTTCTCAAGCAAATCGCCCCTGTACAGACCCTCCACACACTCCTTCCACCCCTCCGCCTTCCCCCCCCCCCCCCTTGCTCAGAACTGGGTTTCCATCTGAGCTCTTGATATTCATAAAAGTGGTTCTCTTTTCTCCAAAGGTCTCCCCAACCTTCCTGCAGGCAGCATCCATCCTACCCCCCGTGAGACAAGCCTCCACATCCCCACATCCATCCTCCAGCCATCCCCACCCAGCCATCCTGCACCCCCCGCCGATCTCATCCCTGAGACGCCCACACTCCCCATTGCCTGCCTCATTCACCGCACTTTTACACCTTCTCCCTTCATCAATCAAGTTCAACACCTCTTCTGCTACCCAAGGATTTCTACCAGCCCTAGTCCCCCCACCTACCCAATCCTCTGCTGCCCTCACCACCCCATCCCCCAAAGCCACTCACTCCTCCTCCACTGCACCCCCCTCCCCCACTCCTGCCATCCTCTCCCCCATGCTCTCCCTGAAACACCACACAACCCCTGGCCCAGTCAGTCCATCCAGGTCCCATCTGCCCAAACTCCCACCCTTCCGCAGTTTCCTCAGTTCAAATCCACAGTTCACAACCAACAAACTGTGGACAGAGTCCACATCCGCCACTGGAAACGTCTTGCAGTCCAAAACCTGGCTCCTAAATCCCCATCTTACCACTATATAATCCATCTGAAACCTGTCAGCATCTCCAGGCTTCTTCCATGTATACAACCCTCCCTCATGATTCCTGAACCAAGTGCCAGCCATGATTAAGTCGTGCTCCATGCAAAACTCGACCAGGCGGCCTCCTCCTTTACCTCCACCCCCCAATCCACACTCACCCACTACTCTTCCCTCTCTCCCCCCTCCCACTACCGAACTCCAGTCACCCATGACCATCAAATTCTCGTCTCCCTTCACCATCTGAATAACCTCCCCTATCCCACCATACATCCCCTCAACCTCCCCATCATCCGCAGAGCCAGCTGGCATACAAGCCTGCACCACTGTAGCAGGCTGGGCCCCGCGTCCATCCTGGCCACAACAATGCGTTCACCATGCTGTCTGTAGTAGCCCACCCGCACTCCCACTTCTTTTATCCATTATCAAACCCACTCCTGCACCACCCCTATTGGATTCTGTACCTACAACCCTGCATTCACCCGACCAAAAGTCCTGCTCCTCCCGCCACCGAACCTCACCAACTCCCACCACATTCAACTTCAACCCATCCAGTTCCCCTTCTAAAATTTCCAACCCACCTGCCCGATCAAGGGATCCGACATTCCACGCTCCGATCCGCAGAACGCCAGCCCTCCCCCTCCCGACAACGACGTCCTCCTGAGCAATCCCCGCCCAGAGATCCGAATGGGGGACTACCCTACCTCCGAACTATTTTACCCCCTACCCCATGAGCCATGGACCTTGCCGTTGGAGGGGAGGCTTGCGTGCTTCAGCGATACAGATGGCCGTACCGTAGGTGCAACCACAACGGAAATAAGAATATGAAGTAATAAAGTATGAGAACCTATTGCAAACCTGAAAGTTGGCAAAAATGTTTGAATCCAGTGCGACGTGAACGAGCACTAGCTCAGGTGACACCATGCAATTGTGTTCCATTGTTCATGACGCTGCACCGACCACGAATGATCTATCCCCAAACTTTGCGTCATACTATCTACTGAAAGCTTTAAACGGAGGTATGTTTTTAACTGACTTTTAATTACAACTAATTGTATCAAGTACTGTGTTTTTGATGGATCCTCCAAGCGATGTTGCCTTGAAACTGCATAATTTCATAATATGTAAGTTAGAATAATTCTTTAACCACCATTATAACTTTTTTAAACACCGTTATAACTTTTCAAAAATGGTTCAAATGGCTCTGACAAGGGAACCTCCCCATCGCACCCCCATCAGATTTAGTTATAAGTTGGCACAGTGGATAGGCCTTGAAAAACTAAACACAGATCAATCGAGAAAACAGGAAGAAGTTATGTGGAACTATGAAAAAATAAGCAAAATATACAAACTGAGTAGTCCACGTGCAAGATAGGCAACATCAAGGATAGTGTGAGCTCAGGAGCGCCATGGTCTCGTGGTTAGCGTGAGCAAGCTGCGGAATGAGAGGTCCTTGGTTCAAGTCTTCCCTCGGGCGAAAAGTTTACTTACTTTATTTTTGCAAAGTTATGATCTCTGTCCGTTCGTTCATTAACGTCTCTGTTCACTGTAATAAGTTTAGTGTCTGTGTTTTGCGACCGCACCGCAAAACCGTGCGATTAGTAGACGAATGGACGTGCCTCTCCAATGGGAACCTAAAACATTTGATCCAGTAAAACACATCTTATATATTCTATACGACACTGGTGACGGCATGTGCGTCACATGACCGTGCGATTAGTAGACGAATGGACGTGCCTCTCCAATGGGAACCTAAAACATTTGATCCAGTAAAACACGTTTTATATATTCTATACGACACTGGTGACGGCATGTGCGTCACATGACAGGAATATGTTGTCGACCCACCTAACTTGCACACTTGGCGAATGGGTAAAAAGATTCTTCTATCTTGCCCGATTTAGGTTTTCTTGTGGATGTGATAATCACTCCCAAAAAAGTGATGAAAACATAAGAGTGTGTCACATAAACTGCAACAAATGAATGCAACAGTTTCACAGTCGCACAGTTTTCTCTGTGCTCTGTCAAAACATATGTTTTTAACGTTTTCAAACTTTTCCGTGTGTAGACCGTCAAATCCTGCATATGTCCAAGCAAATATGAACATGTCTGGAATTTTGGAGAGCGAAGTTGATTATGTGTGAGTGCCTGAACTCTGGTAATTGCTGAAAACAAAAAATTAAACTTTTCACTCGAGGGAAGACTTGAACCCAGGACCTCTCGTTCCTCAGCTGCTCACGCTAACCACGGGACCACTGCGCTCCTGAGCTCACGTTATCCTAAATGTTGCTTATCTTGCGTATGGACTACTCAGTTAGTATATTTTGCTTATTTTTCATAGTTCCACACAACTTCTTCCTGTTTTCTCGATTGATCTGTTTTCAGTTTTTCAAGGCCTATCCACTGTGCCAACTTATAACCAAATCTGAGGGGGATACGATGGGGAGGTTGGCTTGTGAGCAATGGCTCTGAGCACTATGGGACTTAACATCTCAGGCCATCAGTCCCCTAGAACTTAGAACTACTTAAACGTAACTAACCTAAGGACACCACACACATCCATGCCCGAGGTAGGATTCGAACCTGCGACCGTAGCGGTCGCGCGGTTCCAGACTGAAGCGCCTAGAACCGCTCCGCCACCAGCGGCCGGCTTATAACTTTTCCCGTCGTTTTATTACAGCAGAACATACAACTAACGACGTATTTTCGAGAGTACTTCAATTTACTAGTGCTTCGAAACGGTGTATAGACAGAGTACATATGGGCTTCAAATGAGAGCCAGTATGGCGTTCCCGATTCTGTAACTGATGATAGGTCGCGGGCATGTGACGTAGGTGTTTGTTCTTCCATCTCACTGGTCTACGTTCAAACGCAAGTCCAGAAATATCTGACACGCTAGACATTGCTCTGCAACCGCGGCATGCTTTTTCCCGGTTATGACGTCAGAAATTCACACGCTCAGCGTTCGAGTGCACGGTCCGAGTGGCGACGGCTTAAATAGCATTACACTTACCATCAACAACAGTAAAAGCAAATTAGTGATGGTGCTGTTTCTAATCAAAGATTTTTCCGTGTACAAAATATATCATTTAAAAGTACTGCAGTCCTCATATTGTATTGCATTGCAGTAACTCGTATTGTCAATAAGAAAATGTTGCAGTTACTGTTCTGCTAACTCACATTCTCGACACGTGAGTAGCATTTCTACAACTGAGGAGGACAGGACCACAAAAGTTTCTATTTTCTCTTTGTACTCAGACAGACCTTCAACTGAAAACGGCCGGCTGGTGTGGCCGAGCGGTTCTAGGCGCTTCATTTTGGAACCGCGCGACCGCTACGGTCGCAGGTTCGAATCCTGCCTCGGGCATGGATGTGTGTGATGTCCTTAGGTTAGTAAGGTATAAGTAGTTCTAAGTTCTAGGGGACTGATGACCTCAGATGTTAAGTCCCATAGTGCTCAGAGCCATTTTCAACTGAAAACGATTCACTGATTGACTAGCAAGCATTTGCTTTGTGTTTCCATTTGTTTGTTAACTGTCAACTCTAGCACGTGGACGATTTGTCACTCCGGGCACCTGCGCTGAGCGCTAATACACGAAAGTCAGTCAGTATTGCGTTGGGTTTATATTAACGTCATGTGTACGTGAATGGTACACAGTCAACTCTAGCACTCTTTTGAACAGACCTTGAGAAGTGGATTACTAAATTAAAAAAAAATTATTTTATTATTTATTTGTTTATGCTGATCTAATCCTTATGGCCCTCTCTTACATTGGATCAGGGTTTCGCACGTATAGTATGTATTACATCATTGTTACCTAAGGATGTAACAGTTTCAGTGTGACAACTAGTGTTAAAATGATTTAAGTGTCCGCAGTGGCGGTGTAAGTAAGTTATACTGATCATGAACTAACAGTGTCAATACTGCCATTATTTGTTCAAAAATGGTTCAAATAGCTCTAAGCACTATGGGACTTAACATCTGAGGTCATCAGTCCCCTAGACTTAGAACTACTTAAACCTAACTAACCTAAGGACAGCACACACATCCATGCCCCAGGCAGGATTCGAACCTGCGACCATAGCAACAGCGCAGTTCCGGACTAAAGCGCCTAGAACGTAGTCCACAGCGGCCGGCTCGCAGCTGCTGCATGTAATAGTGATAACAATAATGATAATAATAATAATAATAATAATAATAATGACATTAATAACAACAATGAAGTGGCAGATGTAAGAAGTATTTACTGGTCTACAAAATAGATGTTTTCTGATACAGCGAATTCTACGAAAAGGAAATGTACGGAGACTGCATCGCCTGGGAAGACAGGTAAATGAGGAAGATCAAAGAGAAAAGAGAGATGTACAAGGGTAATCGTTCTGCTGTTACAGCGGTACGACAACCTGCTGGTGGAGCTATTAAGACTTCGACAATTTATATGACAGTCAAGAAAGTGGATATGGTTTCCTTTTATGACGAATGTCGCTAAAATGCTACAGCAGCGACGCAGTCGCATGTTGATATGGAACGTGATCGTGCCAAGGTCACAAGATCTGTCTTTTCAAACGTGATAAAAAGGAATTTCAACAAACTGGAATACGTACATGAAAAATAACACAACAGCAACTAAATGACAATGTTGTGACTGATAATTCGCAAGCTGCGAGTACTTTAACGATCGCTTTATAAACGCAGCGATAAAACTAGGATTTCTTTGTGGTCCGTCGTGTTTTTTTTTTTTCTTACTGTGTACAATTAAAATAAGTGTTCCAGAATACACATACACACAGAAGAGATGCTCGTTTATGAAGACAGACAGGCAGTCGGCCGTGGCCTCGAAGATGCAACCATCCCAGCATTTCTCTGAAACGTGTAAGCTGCTCACTGTGTGTTTCTGTACGAGACTGAGACAAAATTTACCTCCCACTTTATAAAAAATCTACGTATTACCAAAAATATATACCAACAATTGCCTTAAACTCGTATGCTAACTTCTGACTAAACAAAACCTAATAAGAATTGAATTGTTACCGGTCCGAATACAACTTGTCTTTATATTAAATGCGAGACTGAAGCAAAACAGTTATCTGGCCCTAATCAAAATTTTCACTTACGTCTTGACAACATTGTTGCAGATTTCTCGAAAGCCAGCAGCAAACAGCAAGGAAGCAGCGGCTAAGTTAGATTTCCATTTTTAAATAAAATTTCCAAGCAATATTCAAACTGTTGCATACCACTTGCTACAATATGGTAACGCGTAATGATAAACCTTCTTTAAACAGTGAGATGGGGAGAGTAACTATTCCTATGAAATGATATTCCGAGATAACGATTTTATAACGAAGGCTGTATTCGAAAAGACAGAGTAAACTTCTGAACAACACTACCCTTAACAAAGTAAGCAATGATTTAAAAAGGGTAAAATGTTAACAGAGAAAAAAACATTATTCAAAATTTATATTCTTTTCGCCTTTCAGTGTGTATACAGGGTGGTCCATTGATCGTGACCGGGCCAAATATCTCACGAAATAAGCGTCAAACGAAAAAACTACACAGTCCGAAACTTGTCTAGCTTGGAGGAGGAATCCAGATGGCTCTATGGTTGGTCCGCTAGATGGCGCTGCCATAGGTCAAACGGATATCAACTGCGTTTTTTAAAATAGGAACCCCCATTTTTATTACATATTCGTTTAGTACGTAAAGAAATATGAATGTTTTAGTTGGACCACTTTTTTCGCTTTGTGATAGATGGCGCTGTAATAGTCACAAACATATGGCTCACAATTTTAGACGAACAGTTGGTAACAGGTAGTTTTTTTTAAATTAAAATACAGAACGTAGGTACGTTTGAACATTTTATGTCGATTGTTCCAATGTGGTATATGTACCTTTGTGAACTTATCATTTCTGAGAACGCATGCTGTTAGAGCGTGAATGGTATTCAATACCGCTTCAACCTCACGCGAGCTATGTGACGGACATCCATCATGTTGGAAGTACATCGCCATTCTGTCATGCAGTGAAACATCTTGTAGTAACATCGGTAGAACATTACGTAGGAAATCAGCATACATTGCACCATTTAGATTGCCATCGATAAAATGGGGGCCAATTATCCTTTCTCCCATAATGTATGGTAAACCATACATTAACCCGCCGAGGTCGCTGATGTTCCACTTGTCGCAGCCATCGTGGATTTTGCGTTGCCCTATAGTGCATATTATGCCGGTTTACGTTACCGCTGTTGGTGAATGACGCTTCGTCGCTAAATAGAACGCGTGCAAAAAATCTGTCATCGTCCCGTAATTTCTCTTGTGCCCAGTGGCAGAACTGTTCACGACGTTCAAAGTCGTCGCCATACAATTCCTGGTACATAGAAATATGGTACGGGTGCAATCGATGTTGATGTAGCATTCTCAACACCGACGTTTTTGAGATTCCCGATTCTCGCGCAATTTGTCTGCTACTGATGTGCGGATTAGCCGCGACAGCAGCTAAAACACCTACTTGGGCATCATCATTTGTCACAGGTCGTGGTTGACGTTTCACATGTGGCTGAACATTTCCTGTTTCCTTAAATAACGTAACTATCCGGGGAACGGTCCGGACACTTGGATGATGTCGTCCAGGATACCGAGCAGCACACACAGCACTCCCCCGTTGGGCATTTTGATCACAATAGCCATACATCAACACGATATCGACCTTTTCCGCAATTGGTAAACGGTCCAATTTAACACGGGTAATGTATCACGAAGCAAATACCGTTCGCACTGGCGGAATGTTACGTGATACCACGTACTTATACGTTTGTGACTATTACAGCGCCATCTATCGCAAAGCGAAAAAAGTGGTCCAACTACAACATTCATATTTCTTTACGTGCTGCACGAATATGTAATAAAAAATGGGGGTTCCTATTTAAAAAAATGCAGTTGATATCCGTCTGACCTATGGCAGCGCCATCTAGCGGGCCAACCATAGCGCCACCTGGTTTCCCCCTTCAAGCTAGACGAGTTTCGTTCTTTGTAGTTTTTTCGTTTGACGCTTATTTCGTGAGATATTTGGCTCGGTCGCGATCAATGGACCTCCCTGCATAATATTCATCCTTGCTGTCCTTTACAGTAAATCTTTTTTCATCTAACTGGTACAATCACAAGTCAACACAGCACTACTGAATACGTCCGTCACCTGCCACACTTCAATTAAGAATACGGCAGACTGTGTAGAAGCAAAGACTGTGCCACAACAAGATCAAAGAATGTTTAACAGCAATATAACCTGCTCTCTCTCTCTCTCTCTAACGTGCACATAGATAACTTACGAAAATCGAAAACGACATGCTCACCTTGCAAA
This sequence comes from Schistocerca serialis cubense, assembly GCF_023864345.2. NCBI lineage: Eukaryota > Metazoa > Arthropoda > Insecta > Orthoptera > Acrididae > Schistocerca > Schistocerca serialis. The sequence goes on from NC_064646.1 coordinate 15,002,503, forward strand.
TGTCTTAGGAAAATCACGGAAGACCTAAATCAGGATAGCCGGACAGTGCAAACTCCATCCTCTTCAATTGAGGTCGGCATCTTAACAGGTGCGCTGCCTCATTCGGTTGTACAGTTCAGGGTGATTCAAAAAGAATACCACAACTTTAAAAACGTGTATTTAATGAAAGAAACATAATATAACCTTCTGTTATACATCATTACAAAGAGTATTTAAAAAGGTTTTTTTTCACTCAAAAACAAGTTCAGAGATGTTCAATATGGCCCCCTCCAGACACTCGAGCAATATCAACCCGATACTCCAACTCGTCCCACACTCTCTGTAGCATATCAGGCGTAACAGTTTGGATAGCTGCTGTTATTTCTCGTTTCAAATCATCAATGGTGGCTGGGAGAGGTGGCCGAAACACCATATCCTTAACATACCCCCATAAGAAGAAATCGCAGGGGTTAAGATCAGGGCTTCTTGGAGGCCAGTGATGAAGTGCTCTGTCACGGGCTGCCTGGCGGCCGATCCATCGCCTCGGGTAGTTGACGTTCAGGTAGTTACGGACAGATAAGTGCCAATGTGGTGGCGCTCCATCCTGCTGAAATATGAATTGTTGTGCTTCTTGTTCGAGCTGAGGGAACAGCCAATTCTCTAACATCTCCAGATACTGTAGTCCAGTTACAGTAGCACCTTCGAAGAAAAAGGGACCAAAAACTTTATTGGCTGAAATGGCACAGAAAACGTTCATCTTAGGCGAGTCACGTTCATACTGAGTTGTTTCCCGCGGATTCTCAGTGTCCCATATACAGACATTGTGACGGTTGACTTTCCCGTTAGTGTGGAAAGTTGCTTCATCACTAAACACAATCTTTGAAACGAAAGATTCATCTGTTTCCATTTGAGCAAGGATAAAATCACAGAAATCGATTCTTTTAATCTTATCAGCTGCAGACAGTGCTTGAGCCAATTTCAGACGATAAGGTTTCGTAACTAACCTTTTTCGTAGGACTCTCCATACAGTTGATTGTGGAATTTGCAGCTCTCTGCTAGCTCTGCGAGTCGATTTTCCTGGGCTGCGAACAAATGCTTGCTGGATGCGTGCTACATTTTCATCACTCGTTCTCGGCCGTCCAGAACTTTTCCCTTTGCACAAACACCCACTCTCTGTAAACTGTTTATACCAACGTTTAATACACCATCTATCAGGAGGTTTAACACCATACTTCGTTCGAAATGCACGCTGAACAACTGTCGTCGATTCACTTCTGCTGTACTCAATAACACAAAAAGCTTTCTGTTGAGCGGTCGCCATCTTAGCATCAACTGACGCTGACGCCTAGTCAACAGCGCCTCAAGCGAACAAATGTACAACTAAATGAAACTTTATAGCTCCCTTAATTCGCCGACAGATAGTGCTTAGCTCTGCCTTTTGTCGTTGCAGAGTTTTAAATTCCTAAAGTTGTGGTATTCTTTTTGAATCTCCCTGTATTATAGAATACTCTTTGAACAAAATTGTACAATATTCTTTGCTTTACAATCTGCACAAGGTAACTTATAGTATAAAACATAGTTTTGTACTACATCACTGCACACATAACTGCACCCGCTGGAACCTCCTGGACCACGAACTTGCTGCTATGCCCATTGCACCAGTTCAAGTCTGTTCGGAAAACTGACCCTCAGGCCATAAACATGCAATTATGCCCCATGCACGTCTTCACGTCCCCCCACCAGCCTCTTGAAAACTAAACAAAACAAAAAAACACTGAGTCAGTATCACTCCCTGATGAGGGCGATCCGGAGAATATGGCGGACAATCGAGGCCCATGCCTGTGACCTCTGAGTATCCGAGAGCCAGAATGCAGTCTCCAAAGTGCTCCTCTAGGACATCAAACACTCTTCTGCTTCGATGGGGTCGAGCTCCGTCTTGCATGAACCACGCCTTGTCGAAATCAGGGTCACTTTGGATAATGGGGATGAAATCACCTTCCAAAACCTTCACTTACCATTCGGTAGTCACCGTGCTATCAAGGAATATCACTCCAATTATTCCGTAATTGGACATTGCACACCACACAGCCACCCATTGAGTGTGAAGGGATTTCTCGTTCGTGAAATGCGGATTCTCAGGCCCCCGAATGCTCCAATTTCGCTTATTGACGAACCCATCCAACTCAAAGTGGGCTTCATCGCTAAACCGAACCATATGCATACGCACATTAATTCCCATCATACCCTGCTGCCAACAGTGCAGTTTGAACGTCCTAATGCAAACCGTTCAGAAGTTATGACAATTTTATTTCATATAGTTCAATAATTGCGTAAGAGCCCTTTGGCGCTAGCTTCCGAGAGGTGAACCACAGCTGAATCATGTCCACACACCAGATCAACGACCTCGTCTAGTACACACCTATCCCAAGAGTGGCTTTCAGGCTGTTTCCGATGCTCGCTTAGGCAAATGTTAGTCTAGTCCGCAATCTGTCCATCCGAAAACACGAAACACAAACAGTGAAAATACGATAACACAGGGAGCAAACACTACACGATTCACAGGCAGATGATGGAATCGGCTCTTCTCCCTTAGGTTAAGTAATGGCTGTGGCGGTAGGAAGTATGTATATATATATATATATATATATATATATATATATATATATATATATATATATAATAACAAAAATGTTAGTCAGACCATAAAAATAAATAAGAAAATGAATCGCTAGACAACGAGAACACGCTAAGAAAAAAATGATGATACTAAGAAAGAAGCTACATTTGGAGGCATTCAATGTTCTTCAGAACGGTAATTTTCATCAACTGCAAAATCAAGATCAGAAAATACTACCTGCACTACTAGTGTAGCCTATATACGAGGGTCACTCCAAAAGAAATGCACACTATTTTTGTAAAAATACAATTTTCATTCTGCATGTGTGAAAGTTTTACAGTGTGTAGATACATCCTTCCAGCTTGTTTTCAAACTTAGTTCAACCTGTTCCCGTGAGTGGCGCAATCACAGCATGTCTTCAAGATGGCTGCTACACTTCACGTTCGTCAGAAGCAACGTGCTGTCATAGAATTCCCGTGCTGTGAAAACGAGACAGTTGGAAACATCCGCAAGACGTTGAAAAAGGTGTATGGAGATGCTGTTGTCGATCGCAGTACAGTTTGTCGGTGGGCAAGCAGGTTACGTGATGAAAGCGGTCACGGCAATATTGAGGACTGTCCTCGCAGCAGCAGGCCTCGTACTGCACACACTCCAGACAATGTACAGAGAGTTAACGAATGGTGACTGCTGACAGATGCATCACAGTGAACGAATTGTCACGCTACGTTGGGATAGGGGAAGGTGGTGGTGGTGGTTAGTGTTTAACGTCCCGTCGACAACGAGGTCATTAGAGACGGAGCGCAAGCTCGGGTTAGGGAAGGATTGGGAAGGAAATCGGCCGTGCCCTTTCAAAGGAACCATTCCGGCATTTGCCTGAAGCGATTTAGGGAAATCACGGAAAACCTAAATCAGGATGGCCGGAGACGGGATTGAACCGTCGTCCTCCCGAATACGGATAGGGGAAGGAAGTATTTGCAGAATACTGAAAGTGTTGGCGTTAAAAAAGGTTTGTGCCAGGTGGGTTCCCAGGATGTTGACAGTGGCTCACAAAAAAATAAGAAAAACGGTATGCAGCGAACTTTTGGAACAGTACAAGAATGGTGGAGATGAATTTCTTGGAAGAATTGTGACAGGTGATGAAACATGGCTCCATCATTTTCACCAGAGACGAAGAGGCAATCGAAGGAGTGGCATCATGCAAATTTACCCAAGAAAAAAATTCAAAACCACACCTGCTGCTGGAAAAGTTATCTCTACTGTGTTTCTCGATTCCGAATGACTCTTGCTTGTGGATATCATGTCAAGTGGAGCCACCATAAATTCTGATGCATATGTGACGACATTGAAGAAAGTTCAAGCTCGACTGAGTCGTGTTCGACCACATCGGCAAAAGCAGGATGTTTTGCTGTTGCACGACAATGCACGGCCACATGTAAGTCAAAAAGACCATGGAAGCGATCACAAAACTCGGATGGACAACACTGAAACACCCGGCTTACTGTCCTGACCTGGCTCCATGTGAGTATCATCTCTTTGGGAAACTGAAAGACTCTCTTCATGGAACAAGGTTTGAAGATGATGACTCCCTTGTGCACGCTGCCAAACAGCGGCTCCAACAGGTTGGTCCAGAATTTTACCGTGCGTGCATACAGGCGCTGATTCCAAGATGGCGTAAGGCAGTTGAGAGGGATGGAAATTATGTGGAGAAATGAAAATATTGTTCCTACACACTGTAACAGTTTCAAACATGTAGAATAAAAGATGGATTTTAAAAATTAATGTGCATTTCTTTTGGATTGACCCTCGTACTTAAACATCAAGTCAAATGCATCAAATGAATCGGACAAGAGACTTCCAAGTACAACGTCTGAGCTGTACGGGAAAATGCATAATAGATGTACGAGTACAGGTCATAGACATCTGGTTGACGACATATGGAAGTTTGGGTCTGGCCGTGAGTCGTGCACGGATAGCCAAATGGTAAGGCGACCGCTCGCGATAAGCGGGAAGTCCGGGTTCGAGTCCCAGTCGTGCACAAATTTTCATGTCACCATTCCATTCTACAGCTGATGGTAGTCCTTATTCGCAACTGCGAATTCATTTGATGTGTGCCGTAACGGCTGTGGTCGCCATAGTGCTTGTTCCTTTGGACACGCATGCATCGTAATCAGAGTAACACAGGAACTGCAGTTTCGTTCATCATATATACTTAAGTGTCTATCAGTAGGCAGAGCTCTGAATTGCCGCAGCTAAGAGCCATTACAATAACTAGTCTGCAGAAGAACGACAATGACGATTGCAACCGAGCACCGTCGCACGCAAAGTACCCAGCAATTTACGTTTCCGCCCGTAAGAAGCACGGGTAATAAATTACGAGGGGACGTCAAGAACTAAATTACACATGTCATGCCACGCTAAGAACATTGCGCAAAAATAGTGGTACAAATTCAGGAGCTAGTACATGTTCCGAATATCCTTCAGACGAAGTTCTACTGCGGTACAGCTAACAGGTACTTCCTATTGTGGGAGTCAAATGAGTCAGCAACTGGAAACAGAAGTTGTGTGATTCTTGTGAGCAGGACGTCTGAACTGCACACATATTCACCGTGAAATTCTGGCAGTCTATGGACCAAAGGCATTGTGGCGTCCAGCCGTAGTAAAATGGAGCCAACTATTTATACCAAGGCTGTACGTAAGTGGGTGATGCTGATCGGGAACGAAGGCGATCGACGTCGATCACAGGCGATAATGTCCAGGCAGAGGCAATCGAGGAACTAGCAATTTTTTATGACATTTCTCGTGGAGAAAAAGCGGTCTGGCTCAGCTTTAAAATGGATTAAAAACGGTCTTGACCGCCATAATACATATTTTGTTTACAATGGTTACCGGTTTCGATCAGAATGAGACCATCTTCGGGTCATTTATACCATGATGGTAGGTGGTGTCGGTGAACGGAGCAAGTGTAATGACTCCTCGAACTTTATCTGATCAAGATCACGTTCGTGGAGTCAAAGCACATGCTCCGTTCACCGCCACCGCCTGTCACAATGGTACAAGTGGTCTGAAGACGGTCACGTTCTGACTGAAACTGGTAAACATGTATGTAAATAAAAATCAACTGCCACATGTATGAAAGGTCATCACCTGAAAACGGCTTGACTGATTTACTTGATCTTTTTCGTTGTGATCGCTATTATCAGGACAAGATTTGTACGAAAGAAAATTTTAAGAAAATCCACCGGAAAAGTCGGACATTAATATCAATTATGTATCAATGTATCCAGTATCATCAGTTAAAAATGGCTCGACAGGTTTGGTTGAGTTTTGCCTTTGTTGTGTTCGTAATTGTCAGGAAAAGGTTCAAAAAATGGCTCTGAGCAATATGGGACTTAACTTCTGAGGTCATCAGTCCCCTAGAACTTAGAACTACTTAAACCTAACTAACCTAAGGACATCACACACATCCATACCCCAGGCAGGATTCGAACCTGTGACCGTAGCGGTGGCGCGGTTCCAGACTGTAGCGCCTAGAACCGCTCAGCCACCCCGGCCGGCTCAGGAAATGTTTTGTATGAAAGAAAATTTTTGGAAAATCCACCGAAAAAGGCAGAAATTATAATCGATTGTGAAAGATCATCACCTGAGAACGGCTCTAGCGATTTGGTCTTTTTCTTGTTTTTCAATTATTATCGATGGTAATGCACATTTGGTATGAAAAGGAAAATTTAAAAAATTTTTGCGTTCAGTCTGGCAGTTCTGCTGCCATATGTTTTCATAACAAAAAAATCTGTTTGACAGTTACAGATACAGGGTGTAAATTTCAAGTTGACAAACCAGAATAACTCGAAAAATAAGCGTCACACGAAGAAATGTGTAGAATCCAAAGTTGATTATTTTCGAGGGGGACATCAGCTGGTGCTAAAATTAGCCCGCAACCCCAGCCCCCTTCAAAATTTCAAATGGGAACCCGCATTTTATATTGCAGAATCAGATTCTACATAAAAACTGCTGACATTTTGTCTTAAACATTTGTTTTGATTCTTTGTAGTTAACGCTGTAATTCAAGAAAATCCATGTTCTCATTTTTGCGTGGAAAATGGTTACGGATAAATAAATAATACTTATTTACTTCGTAAATTTTGATTCGCTAAAACTAAAACTCTCCCTCTCTTCCCATAGGGTGGGGTTTGAGAGAGAGGAATTAGAGTTTTACAAATGTTGACCCAAATATTAATTTTTTCCGTAGATTCGGATAAGTTTTGTTTGTTTCGTGGTCATGAGGCTACACAACTTTTAATTATCAAACAAATAATCTGACTACCTAACTAACATCCAAACATCCTACTTACTAACGAGTGAACTCATTAACTCACGGAGTAAACAAAGTAAAAGACTAACTCACTCGCTAACTAAAGACAAACGTATTCCCGTATGAGATTTGGTGGTCCTGAAAAGGAACGATTAGTATCGTTTTATTGTTGATTATTTGCAAATACTTGCAAGTAAATGAATTTCGGGGTGCTTGTTTCCAGTGAGTTCCCTCGCCTCTCACTTTAGGCCTGCTTGTTGTCCGTAAACCCCTTGCAGCTCACCGTTTTATGAAATCAAATGTTCAAAGTGATGACCTCCAACTTCGATGCATTTAGTGACTCGTGCTGCAAATCCCTGCACACATCTCTGCATGTTTGTCAAAGTTGTGTGGCCTCATGACCACGAAACAAACAAAACTTATCCGAATCTGCGGAAAAAATTAATATTTGGGTCAACATTTGTAAAACTCTAATTCCTCTATCTCAAACCCCACCCTGTGGGGAGAGAGGGAGAGTTTTAGTTTTAGCAAATCAAAATTTACGAAGTAAATAAGTATTTTTTATTTATCCTTAACCATTTTCCACGCAGAAATGAGAACATGGATTTTCTTGAATTACAGCACCAACGACAAAGAATCAAAACAAACGTTTAAGGCAAAATGCACATAGTTTTTTATGTAGAATCTGATTCTGCAATTAAAAAATGGGGGTTCTCATTTGAAATTTTAAAGTTGCCTCCCGCCCCACCCCCAGGGGGCTGGGGTGGTGGGCTAATTTTAGCACCAGCAGATGTCCCCCTCGAAAATAATCAACTTTGGATTCTACTCATTTTTTTGTGTGTGAAGCTTATTTTTCGAGTTATTTTGGTTTGTCCACTTAAAATTTACACCCTGTATAATATACGAACACATATGTAATATATGTAGGGGAAACGTTGTTACCAAAAAACTCGAAAGAGCTTGACGGATTTACTTCAAATTTTTTCACGATACTCTGAAGAGCATTCAGATAGAAACGGACAGAGAGAGGGGGCAAAATGACATGGATAGAGAGAGCTGGAAGGACGTTATGCACCGAGAGATGGGGGGAGGAAAAGATGTACAGAGGTGCGAAACATTCAGACGGAAATGGACATAGAGGGGGTGAGGAGGAGATGGACAGAAAGAGAGGGGAGGAGGTTACGCACAGCGAGATTGAGGGTGGGGGGAGATTTGTGGAGAGAGGGGGGATGAGAAGATGGAGAGAAAAGGGGGGAGCGGGGAACTCCCATACATATTTAACAGCTGCAAAGAATTGCTGGGTTCACTAGTTATAAATAAATATTTTATTGCAGTCAAGACTGTTTTTCAACCGTTTTAAAGCAAAATCGAGGAACTGATTCGCAAATCATCCGACAATGAGGACGTTCACACATCGATACTCGAAGGGCACCGTGAACAAGCAGCGAATTTCTACCATCGAAGAACTGAATGATTGCTAGAACGTTCCGACTGCTGTTTACACAGCCTTGGTGACTACGTTGAAAAACAGTCATGTATCTGTGTCACTTTGAAGTATAGGTCATCATTCAATAAAAATTATTCGGCCTGCCATAATTTAGTAACTTACTTCTTGTAGTTCCCTTTCCGCAAACCTAACATAATGTGGACAGTTCGTCCTCATGATTTACTAATTTCTATAGGAATTTTGGTGCAGAGAGATATTGTTTCTCCTCTGTTGGGCTCATATGATATTCCAGGTACCTTCGGGTTGTATTTAACGCTCCGTTAGACTGTTGAATTGTCAACGCTACCATTCAGATTTACCTTCCAATAGCTTTGTGAAATTGCCTCGCTCTGCGGATCTGTAAGGCCATTGCGGTCCCTGGCGGAACAGCCTCCAACCGACACAAGAAATCTCTTATGAAGCAATCCAGGTGAAGGCAACCGCAGCTGACAACAACCCGCCTCTCCTTCCCCACCCCCTCCCAAACACTACCCCACCCTTCCCCTCCCCCACCGCTCCCCTCCCTGGACTCCCGATCGTCACCCACCCACCCACATACACACACACACATACACACACAACAGAACGCTCGTAGACACGGGCCACTGCACGTGATAGCTGACTGAGCAACCAGTAGGGCGCTAAGTTTCACATGAATCATTTTCCCCTTCTCCTGCTTCGGTGTTGTCAGTATTCACAGGTACTCTTAGTGTGAATGACGTGCAAGCAGTACTCCATCTATGAGACACGTCTAGTGCAGCGTACACACTTGGAGTCAGTGCCGCAAGCGCTCTTCTAAATCATTCAAGGTGCGGAGTTTATCTTATCTTTACGACCGTTACATGCAAAGTGTGAGATCGTCTCACACTATCGCCATTCAGAGCTGATCCCTCGGATAATACCAGAGTGTGTCTTCAAGCAGGTAATTTCTTATTTGTACAGAGAACGCCGCAACCATCCGCGAATGTGGTGCTTAATTTAATTTTTGTTTGACTTGACTCTTCTATAAGGAACGTCGTGTTGCAGCTTACGTCATAACGCGGAAATTAACAGAAAACCAAGCACAATAATTAAATCTGCAACTTTAATATGTCCGACACTAACTAATATACAGAATACTAACAACAATATATACTACTGTATAAATGACATGTCATAGTTAACGTTGCTAACAAAAATCTCATAGAGTTCTTGGTCAGTTTACTTCAGATTTTCACATGTTGCTCTAATAAACGTTCGGGTGTCCGTAGACCACACATTGTTTGGTTCAAATGGCTCTGAGCACTATGGGACTTAACATCTGAGGTCATCAATCCCCTAGAACTTAAAACTACTTAAACCTAACTAACCTAAGGACATCGCACACATCCATGCCCGAGGCAGGATTCGAACCTGCGACCGTAGCAGCAGCGCGGTTCCAGACTGTAGCGCCTTGAACTGCGCGGCAACACCGGCCGGCTACACACTTTTAATGTATATGGTATATAAATACTTGTGTACTATATAACAGATAAGGATCTTTAACAAAAATCTCAGAAAGTGCTTGACCAATTTACTTCTAATTTTTACACAGTATTCTAATAAACGTTCTGACTGACAGAGGCTATATATAAAATCTAAGCTTTTAAATGAAAACAAGTCGTAGGTTAATTTTGCTACCAAAAATTTCGAAATTTTCGTAATATGATACCCCAATAAACTTTCGGACAGGCGTAGGCTATAAACTGTAAAAATATGTCTGGTATATGAGTAGATATATATATACTATAAACATGGAAAAGTGAAAAATCTCAAAAAGCTCTTCAACGATCTACTTCAAATTTTTACACGATAGTGTAATAAACTTTCAGACAGATATGTGCTACAATTTCGAGGGGTATGCGGAAAGTAAGGAACGATCGGTCGCGAAATGGAAACCACAGTAAAAAGCCGATGAAGCTTCGCACAAATATGTTGGGCAGTGTCTCTAGTATGCCCGTAGATGGGATAATATTGTCCTTCTCAGTTCCTGAGCGCACAATGAGCGCGTAAAGACGCCTAGAACAATTGTGTCTCCCCCCGACTATGGGTGGCCACTGCGAGATTTCGGATTTCATGCAACCCCACATACCGTACATGTCATACATTTCCTTCTACCTGACAGTTCTCGGCCGCGCACTGCAGGGGCAATGAAATCGCTCCTGCAGCATTCTCCCTGGGAAGTGTTTGATCGCCCACAGTCTGTTTTCATCTCTGCTTACTTGCACCGCTGGCTGTAAATACGACGTTTTGGCAAGAATGACCTCCAGACCAGCGTAGAAAACTGTTGGAAAGCAGAGGAAGCTGACTTCTGTAGCCGCGCGGGGTAGCCGAGCGGTCTGGGGCGTCTTGTCACGGTCCTCGCGGCTTCCCCCGTCGGAGGTTCGAGTCCTCCCTCGGGCATGGGTGTGTGTGTCGTCCTTAGCATAAGTTAGTTTTTAGATTAAGTAATGTGAAAGCTTACGGACCGATGACCTCAGCAGTCTGGTTCCGTACGACCTCACCATAAATTTCCAGTTCCCTGACTTCTGTGACGAGGGTATTGGAAAGTTAGCACAACGCTGCGACAGGTATCTAAGTCGGAGTGGTGACTATGTAGAGAAGTAGCTGTAAGGTGTAGCTAACTGTCACAAATAAAACACATTTGATTTTCATTATGGTTTCCATTTCGCTACCGATCGTTCCTTACTTTCTGAACAGCCCTCGTATTTACGAGAAACATTATTGGCGAAAACCTCGAAAAGTTTTCGACCTATTTTGTTCAATTGTTTACACAATACTCTAACATACGCTATATACTTTTCAACACGTATAGTATATAAATATATATACCATATAACAGAGAAAAATTGTTAGCAAAAATATCGAAATGTTCCTGACTGAACGACTTCAAATTTTTACACTGTACTGTAACATTGGTTTGGACTGAGACACCTTGTTAGCAAAAATTCTCGAAATTTCTTGATCCCTTTACTTTTTATTTTTACACAGTACTCTAACACAGATTTGGACAGACATAGATTACATTTTTTATGTTTACGGTGTATAAACATTTATATGTTATATAAAAGAGAAACACTGTTAGCAAAAATTTCGATTAAGTTCTTGAGCGATTTACATCAGCTTTTTACACAGTAATCTGACAAATATTTGATTTCGGAGGACCCGGGGCAATCACTGAGGAAACTGGTTTAAATACTGAATGTCAGTGAGCGAACAATCTAGATATCTACGTATATACTCCGTGGCCACCAAGCGGTGTGTGGCGGAGGGCACAATTCGCGCCAAGGTCACATTCCCCCCCTCGCAACTGTTCCATTCGCGGATCACGCGAGGGAAAAACGATTGTCTGAACGCCTCAGTAAGAGCTCTTATTTCCCTTATCTTTGAATGATGATCATTACGCGATTTGAATGTTGGTGGTAATAATATATGCTCTACACCCTCGGTGAAGATTTGATTTCGGAATTTAGTGAGCAGCCCCTTCTGTTTAGCGCGTCGTCTGTCTGCAAGTGTCCCACTTCAAACTTTCTATGAGGTTTCTAACGCTCTCGCGATGGCTAAATGTACCAGTCATGAATCTTGCCGCTCTTCTTTGGACCTTCTTAATCTCTTGAATCAGACCCAACTGGTAAGGCTTCCATACACACGAACAATACTCTAAGACTGGATGAACTAACGTATTGTAAGCTATTTCCTTTGTTGAAGGACTGCAACGCTTCAGGATTCTACCAATAAACCGCAATCTAGAGTTCGCCTTATCCGTTACTTGTGTAATCTGGTCATTGCACTTGAGATCATTTCGAATAGTCACACCCAAATATTTGACTGATGTTACCGCTTCCAAAGACTGATTATTTATTTTGTACTCATACATTAATGGGGATTATCGCCTTGTTATACGCAGTAGGTTACACTTACTAATACTGAGAGATAACTGTCAGTCATTACACCACGCATTTATTTTCTGCAAATCCTCATTGGTTTGTTCACAATTTCCGTGTCATACTACTTTACTGTAGGCTACAGCATCATTGGCAAACAGTCTAAGGCCGCTGTCAATACCATCAAGCAAATCGTTTATGCAAATCGTCGGACGGGAGAGGAGGATGTCGTACGAGCCATTTAGTCCAAAACCGCCTCTCGGATAACGTTGACATGTTGTGGTCAAAGGAGTTCTGGCACCCGAATAGCCCGGATTTGAACCCCCTCGACTACTATGTTTGAAAGAGTTACCAATAAGACGAGGCATCCTTATATCGCATCTCTGTGCACCGCTACCGAAGCAGCCTTCGCGGATACGGACAAAGCTGTTTTAAAGAGTACGTGCGGTCGCTTCATGACAAGATTGTAGGCGGTCATTGCGGCTGAAGTGGGTTACACCGAGTAATGTTACTCTTGAATGATACCAATACTTATACGTAAAAGTATTTTCATTTTCATTTGTACACTGAAGCGCCAAAGAAACTGGTATAGACATGCGTATCCATATACAAAGATATGTAAACGGGAAGAATACGGCGGTACGATCGGCAATGAGTCTCTGGCGCAGTTGTTAGATCGGTTACTGCTGTTACAAAGGCGGGTTTGAAGATTTAAGTGATTTTGAACGTGGTGTTATAGTCGGCGCACGAGCGAAGGGACACAGCATCTACGAGGTAGCGATGAAGTGGAGATTTTCCCGTACGACTATTTCACGTGTGTACCGTGAATATCAGAAAAGACACCAGATCTCCAGCATCGCTGCAGCCGGAAAAAGATCCTACAAGAACGGGACCAACGACGACTGAAGAGAATCGTTCAGCGTGACACAAGTGCAACCCTTCTACACAACAAGTGTCAGCGTGCGAACCGTTCTACGAAACATATTCGAGATGGGCTTGCGGAGGCGAAGGCCCACTCGTGTACCCTTGTTGACTACACGACATAAAGCTTTTCGCCTCGTCTGGGCCCGTCAACACCGACATTGGACTGATGACGACTGATAACATGTTGCCTGGTCTTACGAGTCTCGTTGCAAATTGTATTGAGCGGAAGGGGACAACTTCATGGATTCATGGACCCTGCATGTCATCAGGGGACTGCTCAAGCTGGTGGAGGCTCTGCAATGGTGTGGGTGTGTGCAGTTGGAGTGATATGGGACCCCAGATACGTCCAGATACGACGTAAGCACCCTGTCTGATTACCTGCATCCGTTCGTGTCCATTGTGCATTCCGACGGACATGGGCAATACCAGCAGCACAATGCGACACCCCACACGTCCAGAATTGCTACAGACTGGTTCCAGGAACACTCTTCTGAGTTTAAACACTTCCGCTGGCCACCCAACTCCCCAGATATGAACATTAATGAGTGTATCCGGGATGCTTTGGAACATGCTGTCCAGAAGAGATCTCCACCCCGTCGTACTCTTACGGATTTGTGGACAGCCCTGCAATGTTCATGGTGACAATTTCCTCCAGCACTACTTCAGACATTAGTCGAGTCCATGCCACGTCGTGTTGCGGCACTTCTGCGTGCTCGCGGGGGCCTTACGCGATATTAGGCAGGTGTACCTGTTTCTTTGGCTCTTCAGTGTATTTTGTTAAAGAAAAGTTTTATTTGTCTGGATTTAAGCACCTCTACTCCCCAAGTCACTTTATTATGTGAGACGGATGATTCTTTGTGTAACTCTGTTACTTCCCCCGCCCCACACCTTTTCAGATCCAGTCGCGAATGAAGCACGGGAATTACGATTGTTGGTAAGGTTCCGTGTGAGCTCAAGTGTCTCTACTTTTAACTTCCTGGTATTTCCGCGACATAACGGTCGGAAGGCAATGTATTGGTCGGCTATCCTACGAACGTACGTTCTCGGAACCTTTGGCTCAACATCTCCGAGACGCTTCGCGCTTACTAAACTGTGACGAAACGCGCTGCTCTTCTCAGGACCTTATTCTATCTCTGCTGCCAGCCTAATCTGGTAATGGTCCTAAGCCACAGAACAGTACCTAAGCATCGGTCGAAGGAAGGTTTTATAAGCTTTCAAACGTAGTCAAATACTGAAACGTCCCCTTAGAAAAATTAATGAATTACTGTGCTGATAAACCTCTTACATTATTTGATTTTCAAACAGCTGAGCAGAACCGAACCTACTCGCTCTTTACCTATTCTGATCAACACTAAACTGACACACAATATTTTTAGCGCAACGCAATCCTGACTTTCAGTACAGTAAATTTGTAAGATTGGATGTCATGAACTGCTATATACACTCCTGGAAATTGAAATAAGAACACCGTGAATTCATTGTCCCAGGAAGGGGAAACTTTATTGACACATTCCTGGGGTCAGATACATCACATGATCACACTGACAGAACCACAGGCACATAGACACAGGCAACAGAGCATGCACAATGTCGGCACTAGTACAGTGTATATCCACCTTTCGCAGCAATGCAGGCTGCTATTCTCCCATGGAGACGATCGTAGAGATGCTGGATGTAGTCCTGTGGAACGGCTTGCCATGCCATTTCCACCTGGCGCCTCAGTTGGACCAGCGTTCGTGCTGGACGTGCAGACCGCGTGAGACGACGCTTCATCCAGTCCCAAACATGCTCAATGGGGGACAGATCCGGAGATCTTGCTGGCCAGGGTAGTTGACTTACACCTTCTAGAGCACGTTGGGTGGCACGGGATACATGCGGACGTGCATTGTCCTGTTGGAACAGCAAGTTCTCTTGCCGGTCTAGGAATGGTAGAACGATGGGTTCGATGACGGTTTGGATGTACCGTGCACTATTCAGTGTCCCCTCGACGATCACCAGTGGTGTACGGCCAGTGTAGGAGATCGCTCCCCACACCATGATGCCGAGTGTTGGCCCTGTGTGCCTCGGTCGTATGCAGTCCTGATTGTGACGCTCACCTGCACGGCGCCAAACACGCATACGACCGTCATTGGCACCAAGGCAGAAGCGACTCTCATCGCTGAAGACGACACGTCTCCATTCGTCCCTCCATTCACGCCTGTCGCAACACCACTGGAGGCGGGCTGCACGATGTTGGGGCGTGAGCGGAAGACGGCCTAACGGTGTGCGGGACCGTAGCCCAGCTTCATGGAGACGGTTGCGAATGGTCCTCGCCGATACCCCAGGAGCAACAGTGCCCTAATTTGCTGGGAAGTGGCGGTGCGGTCCCCTACGGCACTGCGTAGGATCCTACGGTCTTGGCGTGCATCCGTGCGTCGCTGCGGTCCGGTCCCAGGTCGACGGGCACGTGCACCTTCCGCCGACCACTGGCGACAACATCGATGTACTGTGGAGACCTCACGCCCTACGTGTTGAGCAATTCGGCGGTACGTCCACCCGGCCTCCCGCATGCCCACTATACGCCCTCGCTCAAAGTCCGTCAACTGCACATACGGTTCACGTCCACGCTGTCGCGGCATGCTACCAGTGTTACAGACTGCGATGGAGCTCCGTATGCCACGGCAAACTGGCTGACACTGACGGCGGCGGTGCACAAATGCTGCACACCTAGCGCCATTCGACGGCCAACACCGCGGTTCCTGGTGTGTCCGCTGTGCCGTGCGTGTAATCCTTGCTTGTACAGCCCTCTCGCAGTGTCCGGAGCAAGTATGGTGGGTCTGACACACCGGTGTCAATGTGTTCTTTTTTCCATTTCCAGGAGTGTATATTATGACTTTTGAAGCTTTTGTCCCATTTGTTGCATTAACTGTAATAACAATGCACTGGTGTCCGAAACATGTTCCTCGGTGCTTTTTGGCAGTGCATTTGCACCGGCAACATTCACATTTTGACAACCAGAAAATGTGTCTTGACTTATTTGAGAAAACGGTGAGGATCCAAAACCTGAATCTACAGTATTTGCGAGATTGTGTCCTGTCATTTCGGATTCCTGCGGCGAGCTGTTCCCGAGCGATCGATCGATAATGCTTCCCTGTTCACTAATTGTTTGACTGTCTACACCATTATTTGCAGCCCGCTCCATTTCCCTCTGCACAGTTACCAAATTACTACTTCGAATGTCTGGTAATTCATTACACAGTGGTGCTGATAAGCTAAGCTCGTCGTCACTATTATTTCTCAATTTACTTTGGAGCCTAGTGTTACGTTTTTCACACGCCATTATTGTCACAATGTTTCACACGATAACACAGAAAAGCACAATTTGAAGAGCAAAATAAGAAAACACATTAACATAGCATTGAAAATAATATCTCGTTAATTGCAAGCGAAGCTGCGAAATACTTGGTGCAAATCTACATGCATGCCACAACTGTTTTACTGTACAACAATGAAAAACTGCAACTACAAAGGAAATTCTCTCTATAATTACGCGCTAGCAATAAACAATAGCTACACTAATTACACAAACAACAAGAAAAAATCAGAAGATTCCAGTGAGGTCGACATATGAAACGTCCCCCTAGAAAAATTAATGAATTACTGTGTTGATAAGCCTCTTACATTATTTGATTTTCAAACAGCTGAGCAGAACTGAACGTACTCAGACATTTCGCTCTTTACCTATTCTGATCAACACTAAACTGACACACAATATTTTTAGCGCAACGCAATCTGACTTTCAATAATCCCTACAAAAGAATGGCCCTGACTAACATTAACCTATATCTTTCACAAATCACTTACCTCACAAAAATCTTCGTTACTCGAACTAATGCAATACAGCGAGTGCCACTACTGCCAGCTAAATAAAAGATTCAAACCACTGAAGGCACTAACTACTGATAGGCACAGTTAGCAAATGAAAGATTTTGATAGAGAACAAACAATGTATTTACCTTAATAGTGTTCAAAAGTCATGATATACATAGCAGTTCATGACATACAGTCTTACAAATTTACTGTGTCTGATGGACACACGTCCAGATCATCCGCTCTCAAAACTCCGCCATTTCTCTCTCCACATCCACCACTGCTGGCGGCTCACCTCCAACTGCGCAACGCTACGCGCTGTTAACAGCCAACTGCCCAACACTACAATAGCATATACTCCAACAATGCAAACCAACCACAGCCTTCACACAGCACAGTCGGTGATTTTCATATAGAGCGCTACGTGGCGTTACCAACATAAAAACCTAAACAGCCCACTTACAATATAAAATAAAAAGTGTTTCAGATGTTGTCTGTTCATTCATTGAATTCAAGTCTTTCATTCGCCTTCCCTAATAACGGTTTTGTTTCATTGTCCCATTACATATCGTATTTCAGTACTAGCTCCACTTACACGATATTATGCTCTCAAGCGCTTCACCGCAAATCTTGTAATCGGAAAGTAACGGGTCCTTTCTCTTTGCTATAGGCATTATTTAGCATATATCCACGTTTTAAAAGTATTGCCTTTCGTTAAATTTAGTGAAAATTTTCTCCAAGTCTTTCTGTATTTTCTTACGATCGTCCGGCGGCCATAGTTTCCTATACACAACAGTATCGTAAGTGAACAACTTTATAGCGCTGCTGATCCTACCACGAAGATCATATTACACCTCTTTGAGACACGTCCGATGCGACTTTCGTTTCTTTAGTGCATTTCTTATCCTCAGGCCTCGCAATCCGCCGATCAATCATCATTTGACCTGAGGCAAAAACGTATAAAAAAAGTTTACAAGCCAGTCACGTGCTCCCCTAAGACGGTATGTTTTGTCTTTGTCCCTTCGTTTCTATTTGCGATCGCCGTCCAACAAAACGCACTGGATTCTATTAGTCAAATATTCATCGAGCGGGTCACATTTCTGCGATGATAGTTGCTATGAATGTATTTTTGTTAACAGTCGGCAATGTGGTACTGTACGTAACGTTTTATGGGATCCTTCGAAGGCGGACTGCCTGTCCACCCGCAGCTATTGTTTGCAGGATTTCCTGTAGGAATAAAGCCGGCTGTTTTTCACGAAGTGGTTTTTCCGGAATTAATACTGATTCTTCGAGAGGAACTAGTTTTCTCCAGGATCGACATATTTGAGCTTACAATATGGTCTCGAATACTGCGGTAATCTGACCTCATTGTTAGGGTCTGTAAATGTGGGCGTCAGACGTCATATCTTTTTTTGTAAACAGGATTGACTGCACTCTTTCTCAGTCACGGGTGACTATTGGCTAAGCATGAAGTTCTCGGCAAAATTAGGAAAACAACGTACTAAGAGTAAAGTATAGTTTAAAATATAACTGGAATTCTATGTCCTTTAAGTAGTCTTAATTATATTCCAGTACGAGGTTTGCTTATATCAGTATCTCCCATTTGTGAATCTACACGACAGTCAAATATTAGTACGGTAGTGTAAATACAATTTTAAATGCAGAATTTAATATTTATGTTTTCTGTCTGCTGGCTTCAGTCAACACAGGCATTCACGGGAAGCTGAATGGGAAGTTTAGTTCCATTCATTATAAACGACCACAACTTACGAAGCTTTTCTACAAGATAATGCTTTAGGACCTGACTGAAAATCCTTGAAGCCTTCATGCATAGCCCTTCTAACCGATGCACAAACTCTTTCGTTCCGCCAGAATTAATTTTGCCTCGTTCCCGTTATACTTTCTCGCAAGCCAAAAATACCAACTGATGTCCGAAATATTTCTTTTGGTGCATCCTGCACGAAAAGCAACCTAATTCTGTGAAGCTCTGACGCCAAAAAAACAGACTTGTGACGAATATCTCAGCCAATATGCGAGCCCATTTCCTACGTTGACAAATGTACGATATTCAAGAACGAACCGAAAAAGAATTCTTTGAGTAACGTCCTTCGCACGCGATTTACATGTCCCCAGTATCTGCAGTCTGGAATTTGCTTCTTCCACCGTTTAATTTACTCCGTCGTTCAAACCTTCATCAACCCCGGAGGGCACGCCTAAATGTTTGTCTGTTGTATCTGCCTGTAAAGAATTTTCACCGGTGATGTAGACGAACAATCTTTTATCTTATCTACCAGCCTGTTTATGTCGCGTCATGTTGCATTTGCTTATCTGTTACGAGTCATCTGGCGCTTGTTGCATAGGATGTTACTTTTGTAGGTCTTTCTGTATTCAGTAACAGTTTTCTAGCATCACATTGTTAAGTGTGTAACGTTGTCCTCCTACATCTGTATGCATGCTTGGCACACCATGATACGGTTTGTGGTGGAGGCTACGTGTGATACCAGTATCCACACTTCCCAAAATGTTTATCCAACTCTAAACAGGTATTACTGTTTACCTATGCTATTGTGTGATATTACGTATTTAGTGTGTCGATAAACTCCGTGATGGTGTGTTTCATTTCCTGAATCTATCTATGGGAGCACCAATACGAATTAAAGCGTAAAATGATAGCTTCAGTACAGGAAAAGGTACAATGTGTTGTGTGGATACCTGAGATGAAAACTCCAAACATAGGTGCAACGTAAGTTACGGCAAACTGATGAAATTTACAGCTGAAAAGAAGAAAAGCAGCAGTCAACTAACAAGGCAGGTATTACCTCACCCTCACGTGCTGGAAACCCTACTTAACGTTTCAACTAGATGGAACACCATCTCAGTGGACAATAAACATCCGGGAGTCTCCGCGTGAACAATATCCGTATCGGTGGACAGGAACACATTGCCTAATCTCACGGCCACCAAGATCGTTGAAAATTTTACATCTCTTATGGTAATCCAACTTGTTATAGGTGCTAGACCGACGAAAGGTATTCGAGACTTTTACGAATAGGGGTTTTGTTAGCAATGAGCCGTGCACGGCTCGTGTTCATGCCATTTATTGTTTGTCATCTTCTGTTATGGTACTGCCGCCTCCTTTTCTTATTCCATTTACTGGCGTCACTAACTTCCTGCCTTACATACCCGTCAGCGGCAGCAGAAGCGCGTATCGATAAGTGCACTGTTGTACCATCTCTGGAGCGACCGATAGTATTTCCGGGTCGTCGTGTGTCTGGTAGGCAGTTCGGGACGGACCAGCAGTGCAGTCCGGACGCAGCAACAGTGAAGTCTGACAGCCGAATGTGTAATTCGTTGTGGGCGTCGATACCTTCTCCGTTGTTCCATTTAACTCCCTGTTGTGTGCTGGTCGAATGGAGCGGAAGTTATCCTGTCGGTTGGGTTGCCGTCGGATTGAGAATCGTTGGGCCGACTGCCTGTCTCACCTAAGCGAGCGTTAATGTTTGAATTCCAGGCCTACCCTTGGAAACTTCTGAGTGCCGTTTGATGACCTGTCTTTTCTTATTTGTCCTTGTAGTTTGTGTGGTGTCACCGGCAGACACCACACTTGCTAGGAGGTAGCCTTTAAATCGGCCGCGGTCCGTTAGTATACGTCGGACCCGCGTGTCGCCACTATCAGTGATTGCAGACCGAGTGCCGCCACACGGCAGGTCTAGAGAGACTTCCTAGCACTCGCCCCAGTTGTACAGCCGACTTTGCTAGCGATGGTTCACTGACAAAATACGCTCTCATTTGCCGAGACGATAGTTTAGCATAGCCTTCAGCTACGTCATTTGCTACGACCTAGCAAGGCGCCATTACCAGTTACTATTGATACTGTGAATCATGTAACGTCAAGAGCGACGTTCACCATTAATGGATTAAAGTTAAGTATTTCACCAGCTACGTCTGTTTTTTCTAAATTCTAATTTACTTGTCCTGTTACAGACCTCACGCCAGCCTGCGTGAGCTAAATCGCGTGCCTTTCGGCTTTCTCTAGTAACACGGTGTTGGCTCTCCTGCTAACCACAACATTGGCGACGAGGATGGGATGCTCGATGGTTAGTTGTGGTACATTCATTCAGTAATTTTCCTTTTGTTGTCCGGATGTCTTCCACGACGTCTTCTGCCACCATCCAAGCGTTGTCTGCTATCTTTTGCATTGAAGGTCTTCCACAGACTATTGTTTCCGACAATGGCCCATAATTCATGTCTGCAGAATTTCAGTCATTCTGTAAGGCCAATGGTATTCAACATCTGACGTCCGCGCCGTTTTCGCCACAGTCAAACGGTGCCGCTGAACGATTGGTCAGGACTTTCAAGTCACAGATGTTGAAGTTGAAAGAGTCGCATTCTCGGGAGGACGCGTTATTGCTCATTTTGTCTTCGTATCGCTCTCAGCCCCGAGATGGTCGCTCGCCGGCTGAGTTGCTCCACGGTCGCCCTCATCGAACCTAGATACCTTTGCTACATCCGCCGCATCAGGTTCCTGTGCAGCGGCAGACACCTGTTTTTGCCCCAGGCGACGTTGTCTACTACCGCCACTATCGAGGTTCACGGCGTTGGCTCGAAGGGCGCATTCTTCGCTGCATCGGCCGCGCTATGTATCTGGTTTTGGAGGCCTCTGGTGAGGTGCGTCGGCATCTCAATCAGCTGCGCCTCTGTCGTCGCACGGGATCTGCCGCTCCCCGCCGCCGCCGCCGCCTGTTTTCCCGCCGGCGACGCCCGCAGTGGGCGCGTCGCTTCAACCGCCGGGTGCCTCCCTGGGTCACGCGCCGCCGATCACTTCCCGTGACCAGTTGTCCTCCGACATGGAACTCTTGCCTGCTCCGGACCGTATGTCGTCTTCGCCCGTCGGGTGCCCCGGCCCGATGGAGGTCGACCCTTCGGCCCCTCCTGTCTCTCTACGGGCGCATACACCGCATGTTGGCGTGCACTCTGGAGCAGGTTTTCAGGCGTTTCCGAGCTCCCCGCGGTCCGAATGGCAGGGTGCGGGTGGCACAGCCTCGCCTGTTGTGAGGCTCCCCACCTCGTCGATAAGTCAACATGGGGTCCTCCCCACGGCGGGCGGAAGCCTTATGCCACAACCGTACGCCGATTTGCGGGGGAGGAATGTGGTGTCACCGCCAGACACCACACTTGCTAGGAGGTAGCGTTTAAATCGGCCGCAGTCCGTTAGTATACGTCGGACCCGCGTGTCGCCACTATCAGTGATTGCAGACCGAGCGCCGCCACACGGCAGGTCTAGACAGACTTCCTAGCACTCGCCCCAGTTGTACAGCCGACTTTGCTAGCGATGGTTCACTGACAAATTACGCTCTCATTTGCCGAGACGATAGTTTAGCATAGCCTTCAGCTACGTCATTTGCTACGACCTAGCAAGGCGCCATTACCAGTTACTATTGATACTGTGAATCAAGTAACGTCAAGAGCGACGTTCACCATTAATGGATTAAAGTTAAGTATTCCACCAGCTACGTCCGTTTTTTCTAAATTCTAATTTCCTTGTCCTGTTCCAGACCTCACGCCAGCCTGCGTGAGCTAAAACGCGTGCCTTTCGGCTTCCTCTAGTAACACGGCGTTGGCTCTCCTGCCAACCACAACAGTTTGTTTATGCATGACTTCTAGCTGACTTTAAATTAAAGTTGTTCTGCCCTTAAGGAGTGAGATTGTTAGGGCTTTCGGCCTGATTTAAAGAAATTTTAG
Source organism: Schistocerca serialis cubense (assembly GCF_023864345.2). NCBI lineage: Eukaryota > Metazoa > Arthropoda > Insecta > Orthoptera > Acrididae > Schistocerca > Schistocerca serialis. The sequence continues at coordinate 15,025,311 of NC_064646.1, forward strand.
GATAAGGCCTTCTGCCTTTTAAAATTTAAATTCCTGTTTTGAGTCTTAAGTTGCTGGCCTTTAGCAGTTTTTAAATTAAAGTTGTTTTGCCCCTTAAGAGCAGGTCGAAGTGGCCGAGCGCTTCTAGGCGCTGCAGTCTGGAACCGCGTGACCGCTACGGTCGCAGGTTAGAATCCTGCCTCGGGCATGGATGTGTGTGATGTCCTTAGGTTAGTTAGGTTTAAGTAGTTCTAAGTTCTAGGGGACTGATGACCTCAGATGTTAAGTCCCATAGTGCTCAGAGCCATTTGAACCATTTTGCCCATTAAGGCGTCAGACTGATTAGCGCATTTAGCCGGGAATTATGTTCTAAAAATTAATGTTTGGCTTGCTCTGTTTTTGATGTTTTCTTTACTCTTGTAATGTTTGTCAAATGAATAAAGTAGTATGTTCGAGTGCAACTGACAGGCACTCATTTTGGCCCCTTTCCACAAGTGAAATTATCTGTCCTGTCCTGCAGGTATAGCAGGGAATCTGAAGCACCATTTTTGTGCGTAAATTACTTTCCATTACAATTCTCCCAAAAAACCAGAGTTTGCCATCTGCTTACTCCACGGTTATATTTATAAGTATGTGGTCGACTACGTTAAATCGCTCCAAACAGAAACTCCTTCGTACTTGAAGGGTGAGACTGATTCCAGAAACTGGTTTCTCACCGCGTAGGCCAACAATGTCGGACTTCTCCGTCTGGTTATGTGCAGTAAATTATACTTACACTTTCTGATCAAAAATATCGGGACACATGCTAGTACATATAAATATGTGGTGTAGCCACTCTTCACCTCTGCTGGGGAACTTCAGTGGGGTGTCTGAATGTCCGTAGAGAATTGGTAGCCCATCCTTCCTCAAAGGGCGGAACTAGAGAAGTTGGTGATATTGGATGTTGGGGTTTGGAGCGAAGCGGACGTTCTAATTCATTCCATAGGTGTTCCACCACGTTCAGATCGGGAATCTGTGCAAGCCAGTTCGTTCCAGGAATTTTATTGTCCACAAACCATTTCCTCATAGATGATGCATTATGACAGGATGTTTTGTCATAGTGATACAAACAATCACTCTGTTGTACGCAGTACGCGGTGCTGTAGAATGTGTTCATATTCGTCATCATTTAGTGTTACCTTATGTGCAACAAGAGGACACACCATAACCTCCAAAAACACCCGCATACCATATCACTAATTGCTCCGTACTTTTGACACTGCACATGACGGCAGTCTCCAGGTATTAACCAAACGCAGACACATTCATAGGATTGCCACAGAGTGTGGCGTGATTCAGCACTGTGAATAACTAGTTTCCTGTCATCCATTGTCCAGTGGCGTCTCTGTAGCGTCACTCACCATTGGCTGTAAAATGTGTCACTTAGAGGAGCAACTCTACCATCGTACCCCACTCTTTAAACTCCCTACGCACAATTACTGTCCTGACGTGATTTCTGACAGCACTTTAGAACTCGCTAGCGATTCCTTTCGCTTATTTCGTGGGATTTTGTTTACAACTACCCCTCCTCAATGCTCGACGGTCCCTTTTCGTCAGTACATGACATCTGCTCTGTCTCGGTTTAGCTCTGGTGGTTCTTTCGCGCTTACACTTCACAATCCCACCACCAACAATCGACTTGGGCAGCTTTAGAAGGGTTGAAATGTCCCTGATGAATCTGTTACTCAGGTGACGTCCAATAAGTAGTCTACATTCTAAGTCACTGAGTCCTCGTGATCCTTTCATTCTGCTATTACTGCTTCTCTATCGACAGCGCAGTACTCCCCCCTCCTTTTTATACGGATGAGTCTGTCTCTCGTAATGTTTAGTGCTGAATTCCGCATTACCTACTGCTACGGAAGCAAAGGGAACTTCACAGCAAACATAAACACAGCCAAAGCCTTGCAGACAAACAGAAATTACACGAAGCGAAATGTAGTGTGAGGAGGGCTATGCGACAGGCGTTCAACGAATTCGAAAGTAAAGTTCTACGTACTGACTTGGCAGACAATCCTAAGAAATTTTGGTCTTGTGTCAAAGCGGTAGGTGGATCAAAACAAAATGTCCAGACACTCTGTGACCAAAATGATACTGAAACAGAGGATGACAGACTAAAGGCCGAAATACTAAATATCTTTTTCCAATGCTGTTTCACAGAGGAAGACTGCACTGTAGTTCCTTCTCTAGATTGTCGCACAGATGACAAAATGGTAGATATCGAAATAGATGACAGAGGGATACAAAAACAATTAAAATCGCTCTAAAGAAGAAAGGCCGCTTCACCTGATGGGGTACCATTTCGATTTTACACAGAGTATGCGAAGGAACTTGCCCCCCTTCTTGCAGCTGTCTACCGTAGGTCTCTAAAAGAGCGTAGCGTTCCAAAAGATTGGAAAAGGGCACAGGTCATCCCCGTTTTCAAGAATGGACGTCGAACAGATGTGCAGAACTGTAGACATGTATCTCTAACGTCGATCAGTTGTAGAATTTTGGAACACGTATTATGTTCGAGTATAATGACTTTTCTGGAGACTAGAAATCTACTCTGTAGGAATCAGCATGGGTTTCGAAAAAGACGATCGTGTGAGACCCAGCTCGCGCTATTCGTCCACGAGACTCAAACGGCCATAGACACGGGTTCACAGGTAGATGCCGTGTTTCTTGACTTGCGCAAGGCGTTTGATACAGTTCCCCACAGTCGTTTAATGAACAAAGTAAGAGCGTATGGACTATCAGACCAATTGTGTGATTGGATTGAAGAGTTCCTAGATAACAGAACGCAGCTTGTCATTCTCAGTGGAGAGAAGTCTTCCAAAGTAAGAGTGATTTCAGGTGTGCCGCAGGGGAGTGTCGTAGGACCGTTGCTATTCACAATATATATAAATGACCTTGTGGATAACATCGGAAGTTCACTGAGGCTTTTTGCGGATGATGCTGTAGTATATTGTGAGGTTGTAACAATGGAAAATTGTACTGAAATGCAGGAGGATCTGCAACGAATTGACGCATGGTGCAGGGAATGGCAATTGAATCTCAATGTAGACAAGTGTAAGGTGCTGCGAATACATAGAAAGAAAGATCCTTTATCATTTAGCTACAGTATAGCAGGTCAGCAACTGGTAGCAGTTAATTCCATAAATTATGTTGGAGTAGGCATTAGGAGTGATTTAAAAGGGAATGACCATATAAAATTAATCGTCGGTAAAGCAGATGCCAGACTGAGATTCATTGGAAGAATCCTAAGGAAATGCAGTCCGAAAACAAAGGAGGCAGGTTACAGTACACTTGTTCGCCCACTGCTTGAATATTGCTCATCAATGTGGGATCCGTACCAGATAGGGTTGATAGAAGAGATAGATAAGATACAACGGAGAGCAGCGCGCTTCGTTACAGGATCATTTAGTAATCGCGAAAGGGTTACGGAGATGATAGATAAACTCCAGTGGAAGACTTTGCAGGAGAGTCGCTCAGTAGCTCGGTACGGGCTTTTGTTGAAGTTTCGAGAACATACTTTCACCGAGGAGTCAAGCAGTATATTGCTCCCTCAAAAATGGTTGGCTCTGAGCACTATGGGACTCAACTGCTGAGGTCATTAGTCCCCTAGAACGTAGAACTAGTTAAAGCTAACTAACCTAAGGACATCACAAACATCCATGCCCGAGGCAGGATTCGAACCTGCGACCGTAGCGGTCTTGTGGTTCCAGACTGCAGCGCCTTTAACCGCACGGCCACTTCGGCCGGCTATTGCTCCCTCCTACGTACATCTCGCGAAGAGACCATGAGGATAAAATCAGAGAGATTAGAGCCCACACAGAGGCATACCGACAATCTTTCTTTCCACGAACAATACGAGACTGTAATAGAAGGGAGAACCGATAGAGGTACTCAAAGTACCATCCGCCACACACCGTCAGGTGGCTTGCGGAGTATGGCTGTAGATGTAGATGTAGATGTAGACCGTGTATGTCATCAGGGGACTCTCGAAGTTGGTGGAGGCTGCGTAGTGGTGTGGGGCGTGTGCAGTTGGAGTGATATGGAACACCTGATGCGTCTCGGAACGACTCTGACAGGTGTAAGCATCCTACCTGATGACCTGCATCCATTCATGTCCATTATGCTTTGCGATCGACTTGGGCAATTCCGGCAGGATAGTGTGACACCCCATACGTCCAGAATTGCTACAGATTGGCTCCAGGAACACTCATCTGAGTTTAAACACTTCCGCTGGCCACCAAACTGCCCAGACATGAACATTATTGAGCATATCTGGGATGCCTTGCAAAGTGCTGTTCAAAAGACATCTCCACCCCCTCATACTCTTAAGCCCTGCAGGATTCATGGTGACAGTTCCCTCCAGCACTACTTCAGACACAAGTGGAGTCCGCCGGCCGCGGTGGCTCAGCGGTTCAAGGCGCTTCAGTCCGGAACCGCGCGACTGCTACGGTCGCAGGTTCGAATCCTGTGTGATGTCCTTAGGTTAGTTAGGTTTAAGTAGTTGTAAGTTCAAGGAGACTGATGACCTCAGATGTTAAGTCCCATTGTGCTCAGAGCCATTTGAACATTTTTTTTTCTTTGGCTCTTCAGTGTTCAGTGTATAATAACAGCCCAGTGGAAATGAATGTGTGGGATCATGTTGTCAGCGTCTCCCAATCGTGCACAGAGAGCTGAACGTCACATGGGTAAGCGTAACTATAATGCCAGATGACGCTGGCCCCACAACACGAGACAGTTGACGGAACAGGAAACGATAGTGTGTGTCAATCAGCGATCTGTTACGGTGCACTGTGGTGGTGTTCTTCATTACCACATGGGCCGGAGACATTGGGATTACTTTAACACGGGGAAATATCGTCGGGAAACTGGAAGAGGGACGAAGTGTGATGAGTATAGTCCATGGGTTTGGTATTACTCACAGCATTGTTTCACGTGCTGTCCGAAGGAGAGGAGACGGTCGACCACGGCCAACTGGAGCAGCAGGTGACCGCTAAGTTATGCAATAAGCAAGAAGTGGCCTATATGAAACAGCGGGTACAGTTGCAACCATATTCAACAGAACTGCAAGGCACACGATTTCACTGTCCACAACGGCACGACGACTGCGTGGAGGTGGTCCTCTTCGCCCGACGACCAGTACGTCGTGTTCCGTTGACAGCTGCACATTGTCTTTGAATAAAAGTATCGTATGTTCATCTCATTGCGTGTTTTTTTCAGTTACCTTCTGCACCGTAGTGAAGCAGTTATTCCTATCTATGGTCCATCTTTCATCTAGATATGGTGCTTGGCAGTGACACGTCATGAAAAAGTTACTCTTGCCTTTAAGTTTTGCACACCAGTATACTATCCTGGTAAGCAGTTAAAAGGGTAATACGTCGGACTAATAATAATGAGCGAATGGCATTGGTGGCCGGGAGACCACTCTCGGAGGGCGGTTCGGCCGCCGCTCCACAAGTTCTTTCGCCGGCCGCGGTGGTCTCGCGGTTCTAGGCGCGCAGTCCGGAACCGTGCGACTGCTACGGTCGCAGGTTCGAATCCTGCCTCGGGCATGGATGTGTGTGTTGTCCTTAGTTAGGTTTAAGTAGTTCTAAGTTCTAGGGGACTGATGACCACAGCAGTTGAGTCCCATAGTGCTCAGAGCCATTTGAACCACAAGTTCTTTAACACTACTACGGCGACTTTCGAGTGAGTGAGGATGAAATGATGATGAAAGACACACAACACGCAGTCATCTCGAGGCAGAGAAAATCCCTGACCCCGCCGGGAATCGAACCCGGGACCCCGTACGCGGGAAGCGAGAACGCTACCGCAAGACCACGAGCCGCGGACAGATGTCAGACTAATCCTCTGATAGTTTTTTAGTTTTTGAGTATGTCCACATGTGCCTTATTTAGCAAGGTTAAGATAGTTATTTTCTGGAAATCTGATGCTAAATCGTATCGTTCATAGATTTTCCCACCAACTCCACTAATCTCCTAGTTTCCACCGCTCTCGCAAATAACAGCAACTCTGGAGGTTTAGCATCGACTGTTGCTGTCTTGTTTGAACTCAGATCATTTAGAGCTCTTGTCAGATCCTGACCGTTTGACTGGATCGCCTATTACTACCACGTCAGTTTCCTCCTTCTCGTCTATCACTGTCTATTCGACCAAGAGTTAGCATACACACTAATGTGTGAGTCTATTGCTGATAGCGCCTTTGGTCTTGGTAGGAAGCGACAGCCTTTTTGTGACAAAGTTCATATCAAAAGGTGAAAGGTGACGCACTTGTCTCCTTCGCTACTTAAATATACACCTTCAGACGTATGTATGTTGCGATTAATTTCGTCGGGTATTCCCAGTATAAGACCTCCGTCAAAAGTCAGGGAGAGTATTTACAATACATTAAATAACGTTGCTGATTCCATGGCTTACACTAAACGCATACAGGTGGGGTACACTAATTCCGTCCTGGGGGGTTCGGGGTGGCGTCAGGAAGGGCAACCGACACCCTCTGACACTAACAACGTCACATCCTAAGTAACAAGGCTGACCCCGCGTTGCTGGGGGACAAAAGCCCAAAGAAAATGATGAAATGATGATTCCACTGGTTTTATAAATAGCTCATCTTAGCTCATTGCAGCAAGTCGTAGAATAGTCAGTGAATAACACTGCCTTTGTCAAAAAATTGGCGTAGATACATCAGCTACACAAACCGAGGTTACGTGTAAGTTTTCAACAATGGAAGCATCAGTGTCCTTCAGTCTTATTTTTTTATTTATTATTTTTTTTTTATTTGGCCTTTGAGTGTGTACTCAATTTAGCCATCGGCAACACATAGTGACAATGTACACATAATTGAAGAAACAAATACAGAAATGCATATTTACAATAATAAAAAACTTAACTGTTACAGGTTTGTAGATAATGTTTTAAAAATTGAATTGAATTGAATTGGAAAATAATTAAAAGTGCCTTGGCTTACAGTTCACACCAATTCTGAAATATCTTCATCAGCAAGACATATTTATAATTTACGTACACCATTAAAATCTACAGATTGTGACCAGTAGTCTTGATGAAGTTAACTATCACTTTATATAGACGAACGTCTTTAGTACACAAAAGAGAAGAAGCTGACTGAGGAAGATGGTAGCCCATACTCAGCAATGTCTTCAGAAAGACCAACCGTTCACGGTCAAATTTGGGGCACATAAATAAGATGTGGTTGACATCAGCTTCCGACTCAGGATCACACTCACATGCTGGTGAAATGTAAACGTTGATCCGATGTAGATGTTGTGGGAAATAGGCATGATTGAATCGGAGTCTTATGATGGTAGAAATCGTGGATCGGCCCAGATGTGTCCTCATGAACCACGGCTGTGAAGGAATCCGAGGTTGTAGCACTGCGTAATAACCGCCTTTTGTCTGTTGAGAAACGTTCCACATTTCCTGCCATTGTTATCTTGCGTGATCCTTGACTTCACGTAAGTAGTCTGTATAAGGAAGGTGCAGATCCAGGACGGTGCCTAAGGTTGCTGCTTGTTTGGCTAATGCATCAACTTCATCATTATAGAGGATACCAGACCCTGCATCTGCCAATTCTTCCTCCTTGACAGCTGAAAGCGGCGTGAATAGCAAATTAATATACTTCGCTGATCGATATAGAAATTAACCGCAATAAAAAAGTATAATAACCACTAGATTCTTCATTTATGTGGTTTTGGGTCCGTATTTACTTTATAATTATTCCAAGTATTTGAAATCCGTCATTGGAACTACATAAAAATGCGTATTTATTTTACCATACGCGTTTCGTTTCATTCATTTAAAACTTCGTCAATTGTAGCATTTTTGTGTGACTTAACGCTTACGTCAGGCGGTATTGTCAGTTTGCATATTTTCTAGGGTATAGCACATATGGCTTTAGCCCAATATCAAACAGGCTTGCCGCTCTACATATTTCTTGACGTAAAACAAGACGGAATATTGCATCGCTTGCGTTTATTTAAGAAAATTATACAACATCATGCGGTGAACTGTTTTTTAAACAAGACGAGTCCCGTGTGACGGGCGCCTTCTAGGATAAAATCACCACCTATTGCACTAGTATGACTTTTAAAAAAAGTATCAGAATGTCACCTCTAACGACCTGCAAAATTCCAGTTCCGTACAAAAGAAAACATCGAAGTCTGTATTTTCTAGTATGATAGAAATATAAATTAAATATTCATATATCTCAATTTTTTCAGTTTTAATCTAATACTTACATAGGTGTTGTATTTCATATTAGAATATCGTGTTCCCAGTTTGGCACAGCTTTGCCACGGGAAACACGAAAGAGGGCGAAGACGTCCGCCTTCTGGTCGGCTCCTGATCGTTGTCAGGAGGAGGCTAGTTTTTTGATTACGCAAAGGCTTCTATTATTTCGAAAAGGACTACCCGAATTCCATTACGTAATCGGTATGAATTTTATAATTACCTAAGGGACCTTTAACAATGAATAATAAAAATTGCATGAAATCATTAATGAATGGGGCGGCTATGCGTTGTATAGAAAACAAGGAACGGCCTTCTGTCTACGGCAAGGATGCCGCAGTATTCTCTGCTGTACTAAAGGCTGATTGACTTTTATAAACATAATATGACACGGAGATAAAAAAAGAAAAAGAATAGAATAAGAATTCTGCTAAACACTAAATATATTCAAATAATTCTCACAAGCTATTAGGGCTTATTCATAAACAGTATAACCTACGTAAGTAATTTTCTGACTATGTTGGTGCGATAAGTTTTCAACCTGTCCTGTGATCGCTTCTTGGTTCACGTCTATATCACAAATTACACTCTTTTTCTTTCTCTTTCTTTCGAGGAAATTCTTTCACTGTTTAACAATTTTATAATAATAACTTGCCGATTTACAGTATCGAACAAAAATTAGTTGAATTTTACCAATTAATAACTGTTGTCTGCACGCTGGCAGGACCACTCATTTTTATGGCTCACAATCGACCTCTTTTACCCTTTCATATTACTAGAAGAAGTGCGATAAAATCTGAAGATCTACAAAAGTTTCTACCGTCATATTTTTTATTTAGATCGAAGCGGAACGCTCAATTCAGCTTCTGTTAACATGTTTCTCTGACTGCGCAGTCGATGTATTAGCGTTTGCGCTAGATGCCCATCTTTACAGTTACGTAAATCATATAAACCAAATGTCTTTCATAGAATAGGTCTCATCTTATAAGTTGATCATTTATACGTAGCTTGGTGAATGGCTTTCCAAGGGTACTTATAGCTTTCATACGACGGAAAGCCAAATAATATTACAATATCCATCTAAAGAGACAACAGTTCACACACTGAAACACCAGCTCGTCCGAACATATCCCATAGATGGAAGTTTGGCCGATTGTAAGAGGATCTGTGTTTTCAGTAATCCAATCGCGTCTCTGTTACTACGTAAGCTGCACTGGAGCACGCCCGTGCCGAGGCTGCTCCTGTATTGATCTGCAGTCCCTCCAGTCACGAGCGGTGAGTGGTACATCGATGTCTGCTCACCTGGCGTACATATCACATTCGAGAAGAATTCTGTACATAGCACTCGACGAAATTTTCCTTCTGATAGCTCCAGTACTGACAGACTGTAATCGGGATACGATATGGTTGTTTTATATCGAGTATATAACAGGAAATACCGGTCTTCGTCGCCAAACCTTCTGGACGCCGAACTTGTGGTTATAAATTGCTGCCACAAGCTAAAAACAACAAGAGGATCAACATCTAACCGCGTTGTTGCCTCTGTATGAGTTCGACCTGCCTTAAACCTACTAATGACACTCCACAACATTTCTTGGCCTCATTCATGATGCTGAAACGTACGTACCTGTTCTTAGCCGCATCCTATTGTCTCACGAATACTCGACCCACCAATCAGAGACCTCACGTGCATACTATCCGACTACTGTTTGGTTCTCCACATACCTCATAGATTAAACTAATATAGTAGAATCACCAGCTTCTCTTTACAATCAAAATCGCCTGAGACAAAGACTATCGGTTATTCCATTTAACTAGATTTGTTGTTCAATTAGAAAAATAGTGTTAATTGAATGTAAAAATGTGAGTGCTGTATGGCGGTGTTGACTGGGATATACCACAGGGTTTATTCAGCCGCCTGTCGTAAAGGATGTTTGTCCTCAACACACAATGGCCCCTTTCCTTCTGGATGTATGAGAGTTGTGTCGTATGTCTATTTGTAGAGTGTAGGCGAGTGTAATGGATGCGTGAATAGTGGAGTGTTACTTTTGTGTTGTATAATGATAATGAGAAAAGGGAGAAGGTGAACCTAGTGACCTCACATATCCTGCTCCACCCCAGCAACACCAAGGTGGCAGTTGAGCTTAACGTCCACATCAAAATGGTTCAAATGGCTCTAACAAGAGAACCTCCCCATCGCACCCCCCTCAGATTTAGTTATAAATTGACACAGTGGATAGGCCTTGAAAAACTGAACACAGATCAATCGAGAAAACAGGAAGAAGTTGTGTGGATCGAGAAAACAGGAAGAAGTTGTGTGGAACTATGAAAAAATAAGCAAAATATACAAACTGAGTAGTCCATGTGTAACATAGGCAACATAAGGGAGAACGATAGCAGATGAGCGCCGTGGTCTCGTGGTTAGAGTGAGCAATTGCGGAACGAAATGTCCTTAGTTCGAGTCCTCCCTCGAGTGAAAATTTTACTTTCTTTATTTTCGCAAAGTTACGATCTGTCCTTTCATTCATTGACGTCTCTGTTCACTGTAATAAGTTTAGTGTCTGTGTTTTGCGACCGCACCGCAAAACCGTGCGATTAGTAGACGAAAGGACGTGCCTCTCCAATAGGAACCGAAAACATTTGATCGCAAGGTCATAGGTCAACCGATTCCTCCACAGAAAAACACGTCTGATATATTCTATACGAAACCGGTGTCGGCATGTGCGTCACATGACAGGAATATGTTGTCGACCCACCTAACTTGCACACTTGGCGAATGGGTAAAAAGATTCTTCTACCTTGCCCGATTTAGGTTTTCTTGTGGATGTGATAATCACTCCAAAAAAAGTGAGGAAAACATAAGAGATTGTCACATAAACTGCATCAAATGAATGCAACAGTTTCAGAGTCGCACAGTTTTCCCTGTGCTCTGTCAAAACATATGTTTTTTTTTACGTTTTCAAATGTTTCTGTGCGTAGACCATCAAATTCTGTATATGTCCAAGCAAATCTGAACATGTCCTGGAATTTTGGAGAGCGAAGTTGATTATGTGTCAGTGGCTGAACTTTGATAATTATCTGAAAATAAAAAATTAAAATTTTCACCCGAGGGAAGATTTGAACCAAGGACCTGTCGTTCCACAGTTGCTCACGCTAACCACGGGACCACGGCGCTCGTGAGCCAACATTCTCCTCGATGTTGCCTACCTTGCGCATGGACTACTCAGTTTGTATATTTTGCTTATTTTTTTCATAGTTCCACACAACTTCTTCCTGTATTCTCGATTGATCTGTGTTCAGTTTTTCAAGGCCTATCCCTGTGCCAACTTATAACTAAATCTGAGGGGTGTGCGATGGGGAGCTTCCCTTGTAAGCACTATGGGATTTAACATCTGAGGTTATCAGTCACCTATACTTAGAACTACTTAAACCTAACTAACCTAAGGACATCACACACATCCATGCCTGAGGGAGGATTCGAACCTGTGACTGTAGCAGCAGCGTGGTTCCGGACTGAAGCGCCTACAATCGCTCTACCACAGCAGCCGGCAACGTCGACATCCGACGGACCCATCACCATATACAGTGTCACATGCCCTCACTTCATGAGAGGTGGTCAGGAACTGACCACTACCATCTCTCTTCCCCTTGCCGCTCAAATACTGGCAGTGTAAATGATTTTATCCATTACCAGGGTTCGAATCTGCATACCTCCGAATCGAGTGGCACAGCAAAGCTGTGCGTTCGCGGCCTCGACCACAGAGAGGAGTATGTAGTTAGTTAAGGTGGGAAGTTCATGAAATTGGTCGAAAAGGTTAGCTTCATTTCTTTTTATTAGTAGAAATCATGGACAATAAGCTTCCAAAGTTTCAACCATGAAATCGCATCCGAAGTGCCTGAAAAATAATTAAATGTATGACGCGACCATCCTCCCACCCTCAGTTTCTTTGAAGCAACACTACAACTTTGGTTCGGTCAACGATTCTGTGGATTACTTTCGAGCAAACTTGGACGGGATGCATCTATAAGGCTGCATTGGACACGTGCAGAAGATAATGGGCTCTAGATTGAAGAAACTTGTCAGTGATATGAAGGGCAAATAGTTGGTAGATGGAAAGGGCATTGATGGATACAACAGACTCACAAAGAAGATGATAGACACCCTTCAAGTGTATTATGCAAGCCTATCAGTCAGAATCAATCAAATGTAAGTGACATGAGAAGTGCAGTATGGGCTACATACTTCCACGTAGTGTCAACAGACGAACATCCCATTCATCATCTGTGCCACATTAGCTGGTGTAAATACCTACAGGCACAGAGGGGTAACAACCCCCATATTCACAAGGAGAGGCTGCCAAATTGTATCCTGGATGTTGTCAAGTGTACATAGGAGTTTATGACCGATCCTGAAGTTCATGTCAAAACCCAGATTCCAAGTGAGTCTCTAAATTCTCTCGTATGGAAACGGTGTCCTAAAACCACATTTTGATCTCCTACAGATGTCAGAATGGCACTTATGATGTAGTTCTTGTATTTAATGACGAGAACGTAGGAAGGATGAAGGTATTAGAAGGAATGGGTTTTAAAAAAGGAAATTTCACTCAAAAAATCTCGAAAAAAAGTAGGTTTACAGCGCCTCTATACAACTGAGAAGTCAGTTGAAGACCTGGTAAAGAAAAGACGGCAGAAAATAAGAAACCAGAAGAGAAATCTTGAAGGAAAAGAGGACCCTGGGTACAAATCAGGAGCATTCTGAAGAGGTGACATAAGAAAAAGCGTTAGGTTGAACTTCAAACTGCATTTCCTGTAAAGTCCTTTTTTAAGCTTATGTACCTTCTTCTCAGAATCAACGAAAGCTAGAATTATGAAATTTTGTACATTTATTCCTATAAATTCAATAAATGTTCTCCCAAGAGCGAATCTTGAAATTCTGAGTGCAAGCTGAGGTACGGGGAAAAGGGCTTGGAATTTTACACGAATTTTAATTTATAGTTATAGTTATATTCCTCCCCCCATGAACCATGGACCTTGCCGTTGGTGGGGAGGCTTCCGTGCCTCAGCGATACAGATAGCCGTACCGTAGGTGCAACCACAACGGAGGGGTATCTGTTGAGAGGCCAGACAAACATGTGGTTCCTGAAGAGGGGCAGCAGCCTTTTCAGTAGTTGCAAGGGCAACAGTCTGGATGATTGACTGATCTGGCCTTGTAACATTAACCAAAACGGCCTTGCTGTGCTGGTACTGCGAACGGCTGAAAGCAAGGGGAAACTACAGCCGTAATTTTTCCCGAGGGCATGCAGCTTTACTGTATGATTACATGATGATGGCGTCCTCTTGGGTAAAATATTCCGGAGGTAAAATAGTCCCCCATTCGGATCTCCGGGCGGGGACTACTCAAGAGGATGTCGTTATCAGGAGAAAGAAAACTGGCGTTCTACGGATCGGAGCGTGGAATGTCAGATCCCTTAATCGGGCAGGTAGGTTAGAAAATTTAAAAAGGGAAATGGATAGGTTGAAGTTATATATAGTGGGAATTAGTGAAGTTCGGTGGCAGGAGGAACAAGACTTCTGGTCAGGTGACTACAGGGTTATAAACACAAAATCAAATAGGGGTAATGCAGGAGTAGGTTTAATAATGAATAGGAAAATAGGAATGCGGGTAAGCTACTACAAACAACATAGTGAACGCATTATTGTGGCCAAGATAGATACGAAGCCCACACCTACTACAGTAGTACAAGTTTATATGCCAACTAGCTCTGCAGATGACGAAGAAATTGAGGAAATGTATGATGAAATAAAAGAAATTATTCAGATAGTGAAGGGAGACGAAAATTTAATAGTCATGGGTGACTGGAATTCGAGTGTAGGAAAAGGGAGAGAAGGAAACGTAGTAGGTGAATATGGATTGGGGGTAAGAAATGAAAGAGGAAGCCGCCTGGTAGAATTTTGCACAGAGCACAACATAATCATAACTAACACTTGGTTTAAGAACCATGAAAGAAGGTTGTATACATGGATGAACCCTGGAGATACTAAAAGGGATCAGATAGATTATATAATGGTAAGACAGAGATTTAGGAACCAAGTTTTAAATTGTAAGACATTTCCAGGGGCAGATGTGGACTCTGACCACAATCTATTGGTTATGACCTGTAGATTAAAACTGAAGAAACTGCAAAAAGGTGGGAATTTAAGGAGATGGGACCTGGATAAACTAAAAGAGCCAGAGGTTGTACAGAGATTCAGGGAGAGCATAAGGGAGCAATTGACAGGAATGGGGGAAAGAAATACAGTAGAAGAAGAATGGGTAGCTCTGAGGGATGAAGTAGTGAAGGCAGCAGAGGATCAAGTAGGTAAAAAGATGAGGGCTAATAGAAATCCTTGGGTAACAGAAGAAATACTGAATTTAATTGATGAAAGGAGAAAATATAAAAATGCACTAAATGAAGCAGGCAAAAAGGAATACAAACGTCTCAAAAATGATATCGACAGGAAGTGCAAAATGGCTAAGCAGCGATGGCTAGAGGACAAATGTAAGGATGTAGAGGCTTGTCTCACTAGGGGTAAGATAGATACTGCCTACAGGAAAATTAAAGAGACCTTTGGAGAGAAGAGAACCACTTGTATGAATATCAAGAGCTCAGATGGGAAACCAGTTCTAAGCAAAGAAGGGAAGGCAGAAAGGTGGAAGGAGTGTATAGAGGGTATATACAGGGCGATGTGCTTGAGGGCAATATTATGGAAATGGAAGAGGATGCAGATGAAGACAAAATGGGAGATAAGATACTGCGTGAAGAGTTTGACAGAGCACTGAAAGACCCGAGTCGAAAAAAGGCCCCGGGAGTAGACAACATTCCATTAGAACTACTGATGGCCTTGGGAGAGCCAGTCATGACAAAACTCTACCATCTGGTGAGCAAGATGTATGAGACAGGCGAAATACCCACAGACTTCAAGAAGAATATAATAATTCCAATCCCAAAGAAAGCAGGTGTTGACAGATGTGAAAATTACCGAACTATCAGTTTAATAAGTCACAGCTGCAAAATACTAACACGAATTCTTTACAGACGAATGGAAAAACTAGTAGAAGCCAACCTCGGGGAAGATCAGTTTGGATTCCGTAGAAACACTGGAACACGTGAGGCAATACTGACCTTACGACTTATCTTAGAAGAAAGATTAAGGAAAGGCAAACCTACGTTTCTAGCATTTGTAGACTTAGAGAAAGCTTTTGACAATGTTGACTGGAATACTCTCTTTCAAATTCTAAAGGTGGCAGGGGTAAAATACAGGGAGCGAAAGGCTATTTACAATTTGTACAGAAACCAGATGGCAGTTATAAGAGTCGAGGGACATGAAAGGGAAGCAGTGGTTGGGAAGGGAGTAAGACAGGGTTGTAGCCTCTCCCCGATGTTGTTCAATCTGTATATTGAGCAAGCAGTAAAGGAAACAAAAGAAAAATTCGGAGTAGGTATTAAAATTCATGGAGCAGAAATAAAAACTTTGAGGTTCGCCGATGACATTGTAATTCTGTCAGAGACAGCAAAGGACTTGGAAGAGCAGTTGAATGGAATGGACAGTGTCTTGAAAGGAGGATATAAGATGAACATCAACAAAAGCAAAACAAGGATAATGGAATGTAGTCTAATTAAGTCGGGTGATGCTGAGGGAATTAGATCAGGAAATGAGGCACTTAAAGTAGTAAAGGAGTTTTGCTATTTGGGGAGCAAAATAACTGATGATGGTCGAAGTAGAGAGGATATAAAATGTAGGCTGGCAATGGCAAGGAAAGCGTTTCTGAAGAAGAGAAATTTGTTAACATCCAGTATTGATTTAAGTGTCAGGAAGTCATTTCTGAAAGTATTCGTATGGAGTGTAGCCATGTATGGAAGTGAAACATGGACGATAAATAGTTTGGACAAGAAGAGAATAGAAGCTTCCGAAATGTGGTGCTACAGAAGAATGCTGAAGATTAGATGGGTAGATCACATAACTAATGAGGAAGTATTGAATAGGATTGGGGAGAAGAGAAGTTTGTGGCACAACTTGACCAGAAGAAGGGATCGGTTGGTAGGACATGTTCTGAGGCATTAAGGGATCACCAATTTAGTATTGGAGGGGAGCGTGGAGGGTAAAAATCGTAGAGGGAGACCAAGAGATGAATACACTAAGCAGATTCAGAAGGATGTAGGTTGCAGTAGGTACTGGGAGATGAAAAAGCTTGCACAGGATAGAGTAGCATGGAGAGCTGCATCAAACCAGTCTCAGGACTGAAGACCACAACAACAACAACAGTTATAGAATTATAATTAAGAAATATTAAAATTCTCCTATTCGATGTATTAAAAAAACCTCATGAGAGAAGCTTATTATGTGCAAAGAGGTTAAACAGAGACAATTTTGTAGCAATCTGTATTATTTTTTGAAAACAAAATTTTCAAATTCCATAACAAGTTAAATGTACATAATCCAAGGAACTTAATACCAAATTTGTTAATTTCATGTAAAACATGGTACAAAATTTCATTGCCATATCTTGAACATTGTGGATTCGGTGTATCTTTTAAATAGTGCGTGTTTTTCATGAACGTCCCCTCTTAAGGTTTCGCTGCACTTACGAATGCTACCACAGCACTGGAAACGTATTTAATTAATAGCATGACCTTCTCCAGTGAAGCCTGGTTTTGGGTTCCTGTGTACTACATTCACCCCTACGCCAGAATGGTTCAGTATTTTCCACCCAACCTCACTCGGTCATTAAACATTAACAAAATCGTTCAGTGTTGTACCGTTTCGTCGTTCAGATGAATGCTCGCTCTCGTTGAGCCTCGCGATTCCTGTTTTCGCTCCATGCGTGATCACACCAGGCCAGTGCCGCCTCCCATCTCGAACGAGTCTGCCTCCCGTCTCCAGGTCCTTTTCCTCCCTCCTTGAACAATCACATGCTTCCCCATCCCCTTCCACAAAACTATACAAATGGCTGCCTCGGAATTGTTAGGTAAAATCTTCTAGGATTGGAGTACATGTTCTCCTCTGCAAAACTTGTAGACACCAACCTTGGGCCACACCGTGCCACCTAACAATCGTAAACCTTCACAACCAAGTTTTTTTCCATTGGTGGGGAAATTAACCTGCTACTACAGGCATGTTATAATGGTACTAGTTATCGTGTTACAGATCCCAGGACGCGTCAAATCGCTACATCTACATACATACTCCGCAATCCACCATACGGTGCGTGGCGGAGGGTACCTCGTACCACAAGTAGCATCTTCTCTCCCTGTTCCACTCCCAAACAGAACGCGGGAAGAATGACTGCCTATATGCCTCTGTACGAGCCTTAATCTCTCGCGAAATGTAAGTTGGCGGCAGTAAAATTGTACTGCAGTCAGCCTCAAATGCTGGTTCTCTAAATTTCCTCAGTAGCGATTCACGAGAAGAACGCCTCCTTTCCTCTAGAGACTCCCACCCGAGTTCCTGAAGCATTTCCGTAACACTCGCGTGATGATCAAACCTACCAGTAACAAATCTAGCAGCCCGCCTCTGAATTGCTTCTATGTCCCCCCTCAATCCGACCTGTAGGGATCCCAAACGGTCGAGCAGTACTCAAGAATAGGTCGTATTAGTCTTTTATAAGCTGTCTCCTTTACAGATGAACCACATCTTCCCAAAATTCTACCAATGAACCGAAGACGACTATCCGCCTTCCCCACAACTGCCATTACAAGCTTGTCCCACTTCATATCGCTCTGCAATGTTACGCCCAAATATTTAATCGACGTGACTGTGTCAAGCGCTACACTACTAATGGAGTATTCAAACATTACAGGATTCATTTTCCTATTCATCTGCATTAATTTACATTTATCTATATTCAGAGTTAGCTGCCATTCTTTACACCGATCACAAATCTTGTCCAAGTCATCTTGTATCCTCCTACAGTCACTCAATGACGACACCTTCCCATACACCACAGCATCATCAGCAAACAGCCGCACATTGCTATCCACCCTATCCAAAAGATCATTTATGTAGATAGAAAACAACAGCGGACCTACCACACTTCCCTGGGGAACTCCAGATGATACCCTCACCTCCGATGAACACTCACCATCGAGGACAACTCCGGTTGCAACTTCAGGAATCCAGCTTATCCTCAAGTTCCTCTGGACGTTCTGACATGAGGAGCTGTCTGCAGAAACTATTCATGCTACAGTTTCGTCTCCTTGCCGATCGTACCTTTTCGAATATTCGAGCCACTAATTACCTTATTCCCCATAGAGTAGTTTAGGTATTACAATGTGACGAGAGCACTAGACTAATTTGGCTTTTCCACATTTGCTGTCAATTCACGCACTTTCATTTCACTATTAAAAATGACGTTATCTGACACTTTATCACTCTTTATTCCTTGAGAAAGCAATTCTGCCACAGTCTACTGCCTAAGGTGTGAAAACGAATACATTATGAGACTCAGGTAGACCAACAGTCATGAAGCTTCAGAGTTATACCGAGGAAAGTGGCGCAGTAGTTAGCACATTGGACTCTTAATTCTGAAGGGTGGTGGTTCAGATCCAAGGCTGGCCAACTAGTTTCGGGATTTTCCGTGGTTTCCCTCACTCGCTGATGCGAATATTGGGAAAGTTCGTTTGAAACATACACGGCCTGTCTCCTTTCCCATTCCTCCCCCAATCCGAGCTTGTGCCTCTTCTCTAGTGACCTCGTCGGCGGCTGGATGTTAAACCAAAATCTTCTTTCCTTCATTCAGACTGGTATGATAATGCGAGGCCACATCTACGTCTACATAAATATGCTGCTAACCACTGTGAAGCTCATGGCACAGAGTGCTGCATCATATGTTTCTTCCCGTTCCAAGTAGAACGGCTGCATAGATGCTTCTGTGCGCACTGTAATTTGTATAACGTTGTCTTCACTGTCACTGCGGGAGCAATACGTAGGACGCTGAAGTACAGGGACTGGACAAAAATATAGAAACACCGCGAGAAATGATGCTTGAAAACAAATGAAGTTGCTAACCAACGCCGGCCGGTGTGGCCGAGCGGTTCTAGGCGCTTCAGTCTAGAACCGCGCGACGGCTACAGTCGCAGGTTCGAATCCTGCCTCGGGCATGGATGTGTGTGATGTCCTTAGGTTAGTTAGGTTTAAGTAGTTCTAAGTTCTAGGGGACTGATGACCTCAGATGTTAAGTCGCATAGTGCTCAGAGCCATTTGAACCATTTTTTTTACTAACCAACCCTGCAGGTTGCGCTGTTGCGTTGACCACGAACGGCATCTGTGCAATGCCTGTCATGGTCAGAACAGTACTTTGTACAGCTGTGAGTGCTTTACATCGGAGCTAATTGAATTAGAACATGGCCGAACTATTGGTTCTCGTATGGTGGGTATTTCTGCATACAAAGCAGTCGAAGTGTTTGGTGTTTCAAGAGGTATCGTACTGAAGATTTATACCGCATACAGGGGAAAGGGTTTAAGATCAGCCTTTAAGTCACAACACGGACGAAAGTAAGTGTTGACTGATCGTGACAGACGGTCATTGTGACGAAAAAGAGGAGGATAACGATGTCGCCCTGACAAATCAGGTCAGCTCATAAACAACACGACGGGACGTCCATAATCAGGGGATTGCAGGGCTAATTGGAATTCGAAGAACACACATCAGCGATGCAAATGCCCCTAATAGCAAAACGCGGTGCCGAAACTATGAAACCTAGACTATGGAGCTACCGAAGAAAATCATCTGGTCTGATGAGTCTCGTTTCACATTGTTCCCAAATTCCTGTAAATATCATTTCTATGCCGACGACCTCCAGCTCTACCTAAGCGTCAGACCTGAAGATGTAAACACTGCAATCGCTCAGATGAATGATGATCTGTCTTCAGTAGTGACATGGGCGAAAAGCTTGGGGCTTAAACTAAATGCAAAAAAGACGCAAGCAATCTTAATAGCCCATCAGAAATTAATAAGTTCAGATTTCCGCGAACGGCTACCTCCTATT
Source organism: Schistocerca serialis cubense (assembly GCF_023864345.2). Taxonomy (NCBI): domain Eukaryota; kingdom Metazoa; phylum Arthropoda; class Insecta; order Orthoptera; family Acrididae; genus Schistocerca; species Schistocerca serialis. Next base: position 15,045,589 of record NC_064646.1, read on the forward strand.
CTGCTCGACGGTACTCCAATACCATATCAGAAAACAGTGAAGAACTTGGGTGTAACTTTGGATCAGCATCTTAACTGGGCGGAGAATACAGTCGCAGTGTGCCGAAAGACGTCTGCTTGTCTCTATGCTCTCAACAAGTTTCGGAACATATTTCCACAGGACTTGAAACGCCAGCTCGTGCAAGCACTCGTTCTACCGAACCTCCACTATTGTGATGTGATTCAACAAGGCACGAGTAGTGAAAACAAAAGACGGCTAGAGCTAACCATGAATGTCTGTGTGCGTTACACCTGCAACATTCGCCGATATGATCATGTTAGTGCTTCATACTCCGAGCTAGGGTGGCTGCGGCCGGACAAATTGCGTGACTACCACACTCTATGTCTACTTCACAGACTCCTCGTCGCGCAAACACCCCAGTACCTTGCTTCAGAGATTAAAAACCTGTCATGCCATCATAATTGAAACACGAGGTCACTCTTATTTGGTATCCCAACTGTGCCTACTCACAAAACAAAAACTTTTGCAAACTCCTTCTCAGTTGCCGCTGTCCACCTCTGGAACAAACTGCCCCTTACCTTGCGCAAAATTCAATCTCCTGCTGCTTTTAAGAAGAAGTTGAAGCATTTCCTACGATCATCCTCATAAAGTTCTCCACAAAATTAATGTATCAGGCCAATCCTCTCATCTGTCAAATAGCAAAGCTAGCGTCTCCTATCTTGCTCCTGAGATGCCTTCCTCTTCATCTATCTCTATTAGCCAGGCAATCTTCTTTTCCTTTATATTTCCTTAATTATGTTTCATCATGTCTATTCTTCTCCTCCCTTCACCATGAGTCTCCCTTATACTCCCTGCTGCCAGCACTCCTATCTAAAATTTGTCTCTTCAATAATGTCTAATTATAACAGTACTTACGATCTACGAATATAAACTCTATATGTATGTATTTTTCCAGATGTACCTTTCTAATTGTTTATTTCAGTTTTTGTACTAGATGTAGTTTAACATGCCTACTAAAACGTATGAATGTAAAATAAGTAGAATGCCTGGTTAGATGTAAGAGAGGGCCTGATGGCCCTAATCTTGCCAGGTTAAATAAATCAATAAATAAAATAAATAAAAATAAATAAATTCTGGACAATGTGTTACGACTTCTGCACCACTGAGACGGCGTGGAGTTTTACAATTATTTATTGAACTTTCTTTACAATTTCTCCCTCGTCGTTGCTGCCCACCCCTGCGGATCCCTCTGCCTGGCTACTGCTGTGTAGATTCTCCGACAATGCGCGCTAAGCGCGCCATCAGTGCTCCGCTGAGGTCAGGATGCCCTGTGGTTGAGATGAACTCGTCGCCGCCCGGCGCCCCAGTACGGGCACGCCCACGGAGCCGCATCGCCGTGAGGTCAGCTGCCGCCGCCTGCTGCACCGGCGGCTGGAAAGCCGTCAGTCGCGATGTCCGCGAGGTCCCGTCATGGACGGACCACGCGCCGTGGGGCCGGGTTGCCGTGAAGTCCGGGCGTCAGTCCCCGACGGCGCCTGTGACCGAGACCGCGCTGCGGCCGGTCCTGCTGGAAGTTCTCACTGTAGTTAGTCAGCCACGGTGCCGACCGAACTCGGGCTGACCTCCAGAGCTGAAGTTGACATCTGGCGGCGAACAGATGACTCCTGCGAGCTGGAACAAACTTCCGGAATCGTCACCTACGGAGATTGAACATTCGGACACGGACCACATTCGTATTCAGATCCGAACTGCTTCCTAATGGCTTCTGTCTGTTGCTGCCTGCGCTCCACTATTTATATCTGGCAGGAGGACGTTTTTTACCCTCGGTGGTAGCTTTTTGTTATTACTCCAGCAGTATATTGCAGCGTAACTTGGCGTGCTGGCCTCACTTCCCCTTACTCAGCACTCTCCAGGCTTCACTCACCGCTTGGTCTGTGTGCGTCCTTGCGTCTACATCTACATTTATACTCTGCAAGCCACCCAACGGTGTGTGGCGGAGGGCACTTTATGTACCACTGTCATTACCTCCGTTTCCTGTTCCAGTCGCGTATGGTTCGCGGGAAGAACGACTGCCGGAAAGCCTCCGTGCGCGCTCTAATCTCTCTAATTTTACATTCGTGATCTCCTCGGGAGGTATAAGTAGGGGGCAGCAATATATTCCATACCTCATCCAGAAACGCACCCTCCCGAAACCTGGACAGCAAGCTACACCGCAATGCAGAGCGCCTCTCTTGCAGAGTCTGCCACTTGAGTTTGCTAAACATCTCCTTAACGCTATCACGCTTACCAAATAACTCTGTTACGAAATGCGTATGGCTCCCACACTGAGGAGCGATACTCAAGTATAGGTCGAATGAGTGTTTTGTAAGCCACCTCCTTTGCTGATGGACTACATTTTCTAAGGACTCTCCCAATGAATCTCAACCTGGTACCCGTCAGTCTGTTGGTAGACTGCAGCTGTCAGCAAGGCTATCTGTGCCTGCCTACTTCGCAACACCTCGGTCGCCGGCATGCCTTTGTTTTGCCATTCTCCACTGCATGAAGCAATGCTTACTACATGTGGCCAAAACACGTGGAAGGGATTTGGTGATGATTTGGGCAGCCATGTCGTGTTATTCCATGGGCCCGATCGGTACTCTGCAAGATCTCATTACCGCCAAGGATTATGCGACCACTTTGGCTGATTGGGTCTGTCTTGTGGTAGAATGTTTGTTCCCCAATAGTGATGCTAGGTTCCAAAACGACAGCACCCCTATTCTCACGGCTCGCGTCATCCAGGACTGGTTTTTGTGAGCATCACAACCACCAGATCTCAGTATTACTGAGTCTTTGCGATCTACTTTGGACGGAAGGGTGCGTGATCGCTGACCATCTCCATCATCTTTACCTGAACTCGCCAGTACTTTCAGTAAGGTTCCCTTGAAAGCTCTGCAGGACCTGTATTTATCCATTGCGAGACGAATGGCAGCTGTTTTGAATTCCAACTGGCTTCCTACACCGTATCAGGCGTGGTAATGTGTTGTGCTTTTGGTGTGTCCGTATGTCTGTCCACCTAGTGCATATTTCTGGATTCTTCACTATTATTAAATCTGTATATTGAGCAAGCAGTAAATAAAACAAAAGAAAAATTCGGAGTAGGTATTAAAATCCATGGAGAAGAAATAAAAACTTTAAGGTTCGCCGATGGCATTGTAATTCTGTCAGAGACAGCAAAGGACCTGGAAGAGCAGCTGAACGGAATGGACAGTGTCTTGAAAGGAGGATATAAGAAGAACATCAACAAAAGCAAAACGAGGATAATGGAATGCAGTCGAATTAAACTGGGTGATGTTGCGGGAATTAGATTAGGAAATGAGAGGTTTAAAATAGTAAATGAGTTTTGATATTTGGGGAGCAAAATAACTGATGATGGTCGAAGTGGAGAGAATATAAAATGTAGACTGGAAATGGCAAGGAAAGCGTTGCTGAAGAAGAGAAATTTGTTAACATCGAGTATAGATTTAAGTGTCAGGAAGTCGTTTCTGAGAGTATTTGTATGGAGTGTAGCCATGTATGGAAGTGAAACATGGATGATAAATAGTTGGGACAAGAAGAGAATAGAAGCTTTCGAAATGTGGTGCTACAGAAGAATGCTGAAGATTAGATGGGTAGAACACATAACTAATGAGGAAGTATTGAATAGAATTGGAGAGAAGAGGAGTTTGTGGCACAACTTGACTAGAAGAAGGGATGGGTTGGTAGGACATGTTCTGAGGCATCAAGGGATCACCAATTTAGTATTGGAGGGCAGCGTGGAGGGTAAAAATCGTAGAGGGAGACCAAGCGATGAATACACTAAGCAGATTCAGAAGGATGTAGGCTGCAGTACGTACTGGGAGATGAAGCAGCTTGCACAGGATAGTTTAGCATGGAGAGCTGCATCAAACCAGTCTCAAGCCGGCCGGTGTGGCCGAGCGGTTCTAGGTGCTACAGTCTGGAACCACGCGACCGCTACGGTCGCAGGTTTGAATCCTGCCTCGGGCATGGATGTGTGTGATGTCCTTAGGTTAGTTAGGTTAAGTCGTTCTAAGTTCTAGGGGACTGATGACCTCAGATGTTAAGTCCCATAGTGCTCAGAGCCAAACCAGTCTCAGGACTGAAGACCACAACAACAACAACAATAACAAGCAGGCTACCTTGGGCTAATTGGCGTCTGTCTAACAATCTGCCAACTCAGATTTTTCATCATCTCTGTGACACTGTCACATGAGTCGGGCTAACATATGACCATTTGTGCCGCCCTTCTTTGAATACGTTCAGTGTCCCTGTTAGACCAAAGTAACACTCAAAGGTACCAGTCGTGAACTTTATCATTGTTTTGCATCTACCTGATGCTCAGTCAGTAGAATATGGAAGACACAGGACAAATACCGTGTCTGCATTTCTGACTGCCAATTACTTTCCATTTACAGTCTGTCTGTAAACTGAAGAGCGAGTATCGCTTGTAATGGGGCTGGGCAGGGCGGAGGGGGGGGGGGGGGGGGGGAGGAGGAGGAGGAGGCGTGCAGTGGTCTTTCCTGGAAGAACGCTACAATTGCCATTCAAGAGGTCCAAGAATCAGTTTTCCCTCTAGTAGTGATTAACGTAGGTTCTATTAAGGTGCAGCATTAGTTAGTTGTTAATTTCTGCATTGAATATACTGTAACGCGTTTAGTGGAAAATAAACACTACCACTAATTTAAAATGTGCACTGTGGAAGAGTAGGTATAATTTCGTGAAACAGCATGTAGGTGATCATTGTGCCTTAACGAAGTAGGTGGAGTGGGGACTTTCCTGGCCGCTCTTCCATTTACAAACAAGGTAAATAGAAGAAGCCAGGAAACAGACGTTAAAAGAACAATATAATGATGTAGAAGACCTGGAGAGAATATGACAATATGACCTACTCCATGAGAAGGTGTGAAGAGTTACTTCCGATAAATGAACTATGAGCTGTAGTAGAAGAGAATTAGAGGATGAAAATGGGATGATACACTATGTGATGAAAAGTATCCGGTCACCTAGTTGACAATGACTTTCAAGTTCGTGGCGCCCTCCATCAGTAATGCTGGAATTCAATAAGGTGTTCGCCCACTCTTAGCCCTGATGATAGCTTCCGCTCTTGCAGACATACGTTCAGTCATGTGCTGAAAGGTTTCTTGAGGAATGGCAGCCCATTCTTCACGGAGTGCTGCACTGAGGAGAGGTATAGATATCAATCGGTGAGGCCTGGCACGAGGTAGGCGTTCCAAAACATCCCAGAGGTGTTCTATAAGATTTAAGTCAGGATTCTATGCAGGCCAATCCATTGCAGGGATGTTATTGTCGTATAACCACTCCGCCACAGGCCGTACATTATGAGCAGGTGCTCGATCGTGTTGAAAGATGCAATCGCCAACCCTGAATTGCTGTTCAACATTGGGAAGCAAGAAGGTGCTTCAAACATCAATGTGCCGCGCGGTCTCAGGCGCCTTGTCTCGGAACGCGTGGCTCCCCCCGTCGAAGGTTCGACTCCTCTCTCAGGCATGGGTGTGTGTGTTGTCCTTAGCGTAAGCTAGTTTAAGTTAGATTAAGTAGTGCACAAGCTTTGGGACCAATGACCACAGCAGTCTGGTCCCACAAGACATTGCCACAAATTACCACAAAACATCAATGTAGGCCTGTGCTGTGATAGTGCCACACAAAACAACAAGGGGTGCAAGCTGCCTCCATGAAAAACACGACCACACCATAACACCACCGCCTCCGAATTTCACTGTTGGCACTACACACGCTGGGAGATGACATTCACCGGGCATTCGCCATACCCACACCCTGCCATCGGATCGCCACATTGTGTACCGTGATTCGTCACTCCACACAACGTTTTTTCACTGCTCAATCATCCAATGTTTACGCTCCTTACACCAATGGAGACGTCATTTGACATTTACCGGCGTGATGTGTGGCTTATGAGCAGCCGCTCGACCATGAAATCCAAGTTTTCTCACCTCCCGCATAACTGTCATAGTACTTGCAGTTGACCCTGTTGCAGTTTGGAATTCCTGTCTGCCTATTACACTTTACGACCCTCTTCAGCTGTCGGTGGTCTCTGTCAGTCAACAGACGAGGTCGGCCTGTACGCTTTTGTGCTGTACGTATCCCTTCATTGGAAACAGTGGACTTAGGGATGTTTAGGAGTGTGGAAATCTCACATACACACGTAAGACACAAGTGACACCCAATCACCTGATTGCGTTCGAAGCCCGTTAGTTTTGCGGAGCGCCCCATTCTGCTCTCTCACAATGTCTAATGACTACTGAGGTCTCTGATATGGAGTACCTGGCAGTAGGTGGCAGCACAATGCACCTAATATGAAAAACGTATGTCTCTGGGGTGTCCAGATATTTTCGATCACATAGTGTATGAAAATGGCAAGATACTGTACGAGGAAGAAGATATAATAAACCGATGGAAAGGTTGTATGGTAGACTTAAACAGAGTAAAGGAGAAGCCCTATCTAACCACTAAATGGAAGATGAGTTAGAAGTAAACATGAACTTCAGTTCTAAATCCAGAACTAAAAACCAGCGATAAAGGAAATGATGACAGGTAAATCTGCTGCACTGAATGGTGTTCCTATAGAATTGTTTCAGTGTATGGGTAAAAAGGGCATAGCAGAAATGACAATTTTATGCAGTGCGGTATACGAAAGTGGTACATGGCATGAAGACTTTGTCAAGGCAGTGATGATTCCAGTGCCCCAAGGAATCGAGTACTGTGCCAAGACCGAGCGAGGTGACGCAGTGGTTAGACACTGGACTCGCATTCGGGAGGACGACGGTTCAATCCCGCGTCCGGCCATCCTGATTTAGGTTTTCCGTGATTTCCCTAAATCACTCGAGGCAAATGCCGGGATGGTTCCTCTGGAAGGGCACGGCCGACTTCCTTCCCCATTCTTCCCTAATCCGATGAGACCGATGACCACGCTGTCTGATCTCCTTCCCCAAAACAACCAACCAACAACAATACTGTGCCAAGAAATGCACATATGGAACACGTGAACTGTAATATCTGTGCACCCAAAATTGTGTAGAGGATATTGAATCGTAGAATGGTACTATAATGGAAGAGGACACAGGTAACAGCAATTTGGTTTCAGAAAAGGGGAGGCGTAAGAGTTGATATTGTACTAATTACAATTATTGGTGCAAGATATATAGATCGAGGAAAAGGAATGAGTTTGTGCTTCACAGATCTAGGAAATGTGATAGAAAGTAAGATGATGGAAATTGTAAAACTGAAGAAGATAAACTGAAAAGATAGGAGACTTTCAACATTTTCCTTGCGTTAGCAGGATGTGCCTGGCCTCTAGTTGAAGTAGAGGTACCGCACATGTGGCTTTGTCGTTGAAGATGAGTAAATCCGTCACATCTCGCGGTTTTCCCGAATTCCCCTAACCTTGCATCTTCAGATATGTCCATTCATAGTAGTGGAAGCGCTTGGTCGTGAGCTCCTATTGAAGTGGCGGGTGTAGCGCTATAATGGAGATATTTGGAGGAAATCCTTAACTATTTGGCTTACAGTAAAGAGCAAACAGTTTAAACTTTTCAAGGGATTCTGTTGAATGAATCCTGTCGTTTTAATCACATCATAGCTCACTGTGCATTTAATATGTTGCGCTATATATTAGTTACCAGTACCAACTGCAACTGCGATCAGACGACAATTTAATTACTTCTAACGCCCATACGCGACCATACTATAGACCAGCCTGTGATTATGCAATCTTACACAATCTTTTTTACGATAAATCTCAATAGCTGACGAAATCGACTATCGATGTGACTGTGCACTGTGGCCCTCACTCCGAGACTGTCTTTTGTAATGGCTCTGAGCACTATGGGACTTAACATCTGAGGTCATCAGTCCCCTAGAACTTAGAACTACTTAAACCTAACTAACCTAAGGACATCACACACATCCATGCCCGAGGCAGGATTCGAACTTGCGACGTAGCGGTCGCGCGGTTCCAGACTGAAGCGCCTAGAACCGCTCGGTCACACCGGCCGGCTTCTTTTGTAATGTAATAATTAATTGTCGAGAGCCACCACAGATACGACTGTTCACTGTGGCTCCCACTACCACCACGTTTACATGGGGTTCCCAAAATCGGATTTCGTACACCGATCTCCCAATGCCGCTTCTCGGTGGTCATGTAAACATTTCAAAATCGATTCTGGAACTCCTCTTCTAGTTCTCGGTTTTCCAATTTCGCAATCGGCTTTCGCTTCCAAGTAAACGTAACCGACATTGAAACGAACTTGGGCTGTCAGGTTTCGTCTTGTTTTTAAAAAATTTCGGCTAATACAGCCGGAGTGACTTTTTCTATAGTGAAGGATAAGTTGAGATACTAGACGGAAGCTGTTAATGCCTCGTCTAACTGAAGTGAAATAGTAATTATGCTGTTTATCAGGCGTCACATTTAACTGAAGTGGTTCAAATGGCTATGAGCACTATGGGACTTAACATCTGAGGTCATCAGTCCCCTAGAACTTAGAACTACTTAAACCTAACAACCTAAGGACATCACACACATCCAAGCCCGAGGCAGGATTCGAACCTGCGACCGTAGCAGTCTCGCGGTTCTGGACTGAAGCGCCTAGAACCGCTCGGCCACACTCGCCGGCTCACATTTAATTGGGCTAACAAATCTGCTTCAGACCTTAACATGTAAACAAGACAGCGGAAAGCTGTTTCCGAAATTCGGTTTTCGTCTTTTGGGAGATATGTCAGATGTAAACATACAAGGGTTGAATGAAATGTAATGCCCCCATCTTCGTTATTTGGGTTTGGATCAGAATATTTTCATAAATCAAACGCAGAAATAATCCTTAGAATGTGATTTTTAATTACCAATATCCACTTTTCCACATAATCACCAGCAAATTGGATACATTTGTGCCAACGATGAACAAGTTTTGCGAAGCCATCGCGGAAGAAGTTGACACTGTTACCGCAACCACAGTCTCACAGTCTCCGGGTCATAAGGGTGTACTCACGTTTCGACTCCTGCCACAATTGATTGGAGAAAGGCGTCGCCTTCATTCTCGTAACATGAGAGGAGTTCCTCGCAAATTTCAAGTCTGTGCACTTTCATTTCAGGAGTCAGCATCTGGGGTAGCCATCGTGCACAGATCTTCTGTTAGCCAAGCAAAGCAATAATGTGACCCACACGTTCTTGTGAAATGCCGATTGTGCATGCAATATCTCTCTGAGTGATACGACGATCGTCCTTAATCAATCTGTCAACATTTTGCTTGTGAAACTCGGTGGTTGCTGTCACAGGACGTCCAATTCTTTGTTCGTTACGCAGGTCAGATGTTCCTGCCTCAACATCTTTAAACTTACTCGCCCAACGACGCACAGTACTCACATCAACACAATCACCATAAACTGCTTTCATTCCCTGATGAATCTCCTTTGGGGTGACACCTTCTGCTGTCAAGAATTCAGTGGCTGCACGTTGCTTAAATTGTATTGACCGACCGTCTGCTTTACACTGTAAGAACACAATCATTCAGTGCTAAGGCTTCCCACCAACAGGAGCTGTAGAGAAGAGGCTACGGAACAAGCCAGTACCTACCGCATACCAACGCTGCCAACTGTTGAAGAGTTACAAAGGTGAAGGCATTATTTTTCAGTCAACCCTCGTAGTATGCATGCTTCTAGCCCTGACCTTCGAGTTCCTGCCGACAGAAAGGAGCTTCTGCGTCGCTCGCTTGAACCAATCCCAGCTGCGAAAATTTTGTGTTGCTGTATGTACTGGAGCACTGCACAGCCAATAGCATGCTTCTCATGTGCGTGACGCCATGACGCCAAGCCACGTCGCGAAGGTGTCACACTGTAATCTCCATCTCATTCTGATGCCATATTGTCCCTCTATGCAGAGACTAGGCTTTTCGCAGTATTGCACAATCTTATTCAGCCTTTAAATACATGTTATCTAATGTACATGTTATAGACTAATTAAGGAATTATGCATACAGCGGAAAGCAACCATGAAGCTAAGAAATGGCATGACAGACAGATTTGAAATCAGGAGTGAGACAGTGTTATTATCTTTCACTAATTTTATATACACTACTGGCCATTAAAATGGCTACACCACGAAGATGACGTGCTACAGACGCGAAATTTAACCGGCAGGAAGAAGATGCTGTGATATACAAATGATTAGCTTTTCAGAGCATTCACACAAGGGTGGCGCCGGTGGCGACACCTACAACATGCTGACTGACATGAGGACAGTTTCCAACCGATTTCTCATACACAAACAGCAGTTGACCGGCGTTGCCTGGTGAAACGTTGTTGTGATGCCTCGTGTAAAGAGGAGAAATGCGTACCACCACGTTTTCGACTTTGTAGCCTATCGCGATTGCGGTTTATCATATCGCGACATTGCTGCTCGCGTTGGTCGAGATCCAATGACTGTTAGCAGAATATGGAATCGGTGGGTTCAGGAGGGTAATACGGAACGCCGTGCTGGATCCCAAAGGCCTTGTATCACTAGCAGTCGAGATGACAGGCATCTTATCCGTATGACTGTAACGGATCGTGCAGCCACGTCTCGATCCCTGAGTCAACTGATGGGGACGTTTGCAAGACTACAACAATCTGGACGAACAGTTCGACGACGTTTGCAGCAGCATGGACTGTCAGCTCGGAGACCGTGGCTGCGGTTACCCTTGACGCTGCATCACAGACAGGACTGCCTGCGATGGCGTACTCAACGACGAACCTGAGTGCAGGAATGGCAAAACGTCATTTTTTCGGATGAATCCAGGTTCTGTTTACAGCATCATGATAGTCGCATCCGTGTTTGGCGACATCGCGGTGAACGCACATTGGAAGCGTGTGTTCGTCATCGCCATACTGACGTATCACCCGGCGTGATGGTATGGGGCGCCATTGGTTACACGTCTCGGTCACCTCTTGTTCGCATTGACGGCACTTTGAACAGTGGACGTTACATTTCAGACGTGTTACGACTCGTGGCTCTACCATTCATCCGATACCTGCGAAACCCTACATTTCAGCAGATAATGCACGACCGCATGTTGCAGGTCATGTACGGGCCTTTCTGGATACAGAAAATGTTCGACTGCTGCCCTGGCCAGCACATTATCCAGATCTCTCACCAATTGAAAACGTCTGGTCAATGGTGGCCGAGCAACTGGTTCGTCACAATACGCCAGTCACTACTCTTGATGAACTGTGGTATCGTGTTGAAGCTGCATGGGCAGCTGTACCTGTACACGCCATCCAAGCTCTCTTTGACTCAATGCCCAGGCGCATCAAGGCCGTTGTTAAGGCCAGAGGTGGTTGGCTGTTCTGGGTACTGATTTTTCAGGATCTATGCACCCAAATTGCGTGAAAATGTAATCACATGTCAGTTCTAGTACAATATATTTGTCCAATGAATACCCGTTAATCATCTGCATTTCTTCTTGGTGTAGCAATTTTAATGGCCAATAGTGTACTATACGTATCGAAGACTTGATAATGAAGACAGTAAAGGCAGAGAAGGAAGGAGTAAGCTTCTAATGTTACTCCTTCCTTCTCTGCCTTTAGCGATCAGATGATCGATTTCATCAAACTTGTTAATGACATAGTACTGCTTGCAGATAAAACAATGTCTCTTCAGAGAACGTTATCCAGACATGAAGAAGGTTTGCAATTGTGGGGAATGAAAACCAACGGAAAGAAAACTATTGTGAAGAGGATATATAACCGAAGGAGTGATCGTGAAAACAACATATCAAATCTAACAGGTTGCACAGTAAAGATACTCAGGAAGTGTGCAAACTGTTAACTGTACGAGTGAAACAGAAATAAGATCAGGAATTGGGTAGGATGTTTATTGCAAGGAAAGTATATTCTGAGAACAGCAATCGAAGGTCTAGTTGAAGGGCGGGATCAAATGGTTCAAATGGCTCTGAGCACTATGGGACTTAACGTTTGAGGTCATCATTCCCCTAGAACTTAGAACTTCTTACACCTAACTAACCTAAGGACATCACACACATCTATGCCTGAAGCAAGATTCGAACCTGCGACTGTAGCAGCAGCGCGGTTCCGGACTGAAACGCCTAGAACCGCTCGGTCACAGCGGCCGGCTGAAGGACGGGAAAAAAATAGGAAGAAAAAGAACAAACATTTCGGTTGAAGTGAAAAGAGTGACATACCAGATTACGAAGCAGCTGTACTGGAACAGGATCAGCTGGAGAGAGTAATGGTAACAGGAGCCTGTCCACTGGCGAACACGTTATGATGATGATACTGACGATGACGGGAATGATGATGATACAACAACATTTTAGCATGATTGCAACGACAGCGTCAATTATTGAACATCTGTTTCAAATTTGGAACATTAGAGTGTACTATTATTTACACCCATGAAAAATGAATATCCAAAGGCAACATTCACACATTATTTTTCATTCATATTCTACGTTAAATTGTTGTTGTGGCCTTCAGTGTGAAGACCAGTTTGATGCAGCTGTCCACGCTATTGTTTCCAGTGCGAACTTCCTTATCACACCGTAAGTACTGCAACTTACATCCATTTGCGCCTATTCGCTATAAAGGGGTTGTTTGTGTAGTTGCCCCAGATGATAATTAGACAAAATATTTTTCAGGATTTGTAAGCGGTGGGTCCTTGAGTTACAGCAGTTAGCGAACTCCGAGAAGTAAGTTTAAACAGTTTTGTTAACAAAAGCTGATTATAAAACGCGCACACTACGCGCACCCATCATCACTGTGTATGACATCCTAATTACGGTCGTATCGAAAGGCTTGAAACGCCCTTAGAAAAATTATGAATGACTGTGCTGGTAAACTTCTACGTTATTTGATTTTCAAACAGCTGAGCAAAAGTCAACGTACTCAAACAGTTTTCTCTTTACTTGTTCTGATCATCACTAAACTGACACACAAAATTTTTGGCGCAATGCATTCTGACTTTCAATAATCCCTACAAAAGAATGGCCATGACTAACAATAACCTATACCTTTCGTGAATCACTTACCTCACTAAAATCGTTACTCAAACTACTGCAATACAGCGAGCGCCAATACTGCCAGCTAAATAAAGGATTCTAACTACTGATCCATCTTTACAAATTTCCTTTTTCTGGCGAACACACGCCCAGATCGTCTGCTTATAGTGACCACTCAAAACTCTGGTATTTCTCTCTCCACATCCACCATTGCTGGCTGCTCACCTCCAACTGCCCAACACTACACAACCGATATTTCAACAATGAGTCCAACCAGCCACAGACGGCACAAAGCACAGTCAGTGATTTTCATACAGAGCGCTAAGTGGCGTTACCAACATAAAAACCTAAACAGCCTACTTACATTTTGTAGGCTGTAAGTAAAGACAAAACTGTTTGAGTACGTTGAGTTTTGCTCAGCTGTTTGAAAATCAAATAACGTAGAAGTTTACCAGCACAGTCATTCATGATTTTTCTAAGGGGACGTTTCAGGCTTTATGGAGAGCTAAGGAAAAAGACATATTCGCGGCCGAGGCAACGCTAGTTAACAGGGCGTGCTACCGACGGAGGCTGCCGGACACAAGTGTAGTGATCAAGCAAACTGTCAGCATTCCAGATAGGCCGGCTGGCGAGCGCGTGCTACGTACCGTTCGGCCGCATGCAACCCGTAGACCCTTACATCACTATATTTAAGCTTTGGTCTCCCTCTGCAATTTTTAGCCCTAATACTTACGTCCATTAACACATTGGCGATTCCCTGATCCCTCAGGATGAGTCCTATCAGTCAATTCCTTTGGTCAGTTGGTGCTGTTAATTGATTTTCTTCTCAATTCGATTCAGTACCTCTGCACTACTTTTTCGATCTACCAATCTAATATGCAACATCCTTCTGTAGGAGCATATGTCAAAAGCTTGTATTCTCCTTTTGTCTAAACTGTTTATAGCCCACATTTCACACATCGAGCGAGGTGACGCGATAATTAACACACTGGACTAGCATTCAGGAGGACAACAGTTCAAACCCGAATCCAGCCTTCCTGATTTAGGCTTTCCATCATTTCCCTATATCGCTCCAGGCAAATTCCGGGATGGTTCCTCTGAAAGGGCATGGCCGACTTCCTTCACTCTCCTTCCCTAATTTGATGGGAGCGAAACTTTGTTGTTTGGTCACCTCCACCAAATCAACCACCTGATCCACTTCCACACATGACTTCACTCTACGCAAGTACTTTCACAGAGATTTTTAACAGTTAAATTTGTATTGGACTCTAACAAATTTCTCTTTTTCAGAAAAGCTTTTCTTGCTGTTGCCTGTCTGCAATTTATATCCTCTGTGTTTTGGCCATTGTGAGACATTTTGTTGCCAAAATATAGAACATTATCTACTATTTTCAGTGACTCTAGAAATTTGACTCTTGAGATCATATAGTAGACATATACCTGACAGGTACCTACTCAGGTAACAACAACGTAAGAAAGTGTTGGAAAATATGTTCAAACTCACATATGCATATACATACACTTACTTATTTCAAGTAAAATAAGATTGTAATTCTCAAGTAATAGATAAACAAAAAGAAATGGAAATGGTGTACTAGATTAAAGGCAATACAGAAGATAATGGCCTAAATACAGAGAAAACTAGAAAGTTTTAACAATTTCTTATTTAAATCTTGTCAAGAAGATCCCAGTACATAAGAAAAGATATATTTATCGTTGCAGATCTATTATCTTATTTATTTTATATTATGTATTTTTTGTATGTCTATATTTTATATTTTTCAAACAATGGAAAATACAGATGGAATGTTAACAGTATTATGAGAAGGAAAGTTGTTACCATATAGCAGAGATGCTGAGTCGCAGATAGGCACAACAAAAAGACTCACAATTATAGCTTTCGGCCGTTAAAGCCTTCCTCAACAAAGAGACTCTCACAATTATAGCTTTCGGCATTTAAGGCCTTCTTCAACAATAGACAGATGTACAGACGCACACACACACACACACACACACACACACACACACAAATGCAACTCACACAAGACTACAGTCTCAGGCAATTGAAACCACATCAGTTTCAGCTGGCACAGTGTAGCCAGGTTTCCTAACAGAGTAAACCTGATACAAATGCTGGTCCTCCATGTTGCGAATTGAGCATGGGACACGTAACCCCATACTTTTAAGAAAAAGACAATATCGAAAACTCAACAGAAGCCTAGGATACTGGATGGAAAATACATATATCGGCCCTGGCAAAGGAAACGTATAAAGAAACTGACAACAGAGACAGTGCTGCAGCCTGGAAAAATGAAAGAAATAGCCAATGAAATGTACATATAATGTTGTAGGGCTACAGGAAACAAGATTGCAAGTAAATAGACAGGAAGACAAACCTGAGCACTCATTAGTATATACTGGCCCAGAGCAAAAATCTGTCAATTTGGAATCAGGAAAGCTAGGAAAAGTTTATTAGAATTGTAATTTACAGTTGAAGGACGTGCAGACTTAAATAAGAGAGAAATTTTAGGAACCTATCAATAGTAAATGAATGTGCACCTACAGAAGAAAAGACACGATTGTTGAAAGAGTAGTTCTATGAAAACCTGGAAAAAGTATGTTGCAGTGTAGCTAAGTACACTGGAGAGCCAAGCAAAACTGTACACCTGCCTAATACCGTGTATGGCCCCCACGAGCACGCAGAAGTGCCGCAACACGACGTGCCATGGACGCTGCAAGGCAGCCCAGATGTGCTCAATAATATTCATGTCCGGTGCGTTTGGTGGCCAGCGGAAGTGCTTGAACTCGGAAGAGTGTTCCTGAAACCACTCTGTAGCAATTCTGGACGTGTGGAGTACCGCATTGTCCTGTTGGAATTGACCAAGTCCGTTGGAATTCACAATGGACACGAATCGATGCATTAGACGTATGAGGTGTCCCATATCACTCCATCTGCACACGCCCCACACCATTACAGAGCCTCCACCAGCTTGAACAGTCACCTGCTGACATGCAGGGTCCACGGATTCATGAGGTTGTCTCCATACCCGTACATGTTCATCTGCTCGATACAGTTTGAAACGAGAGTCGTCCGACCACGCAACGTGTTTCCGGTCATCATCAGTCCATGTCGGCGTTGACGGGCCCAGGCGAGGCACAAAGCTTTGTGTCGTGCAGTCAGCAAGGGTACACGAGTGGGTCCTCGGCTCCGAAAGCCCATATCGAAGATGTTTCGTTGAACGGTTCTCACGCTGACAGTTGTTGACGGCCGAACAATGAAATCTGCAGCAATCTGCGGAAGGGCTGCACTTGTCACACTGAACGATTCTCTTCAGTCGTCGTTGGTCCCGTTCTTACAAGATCTTTTTCCGGCCGCAGCGTGTGACGGCCGCAGCGTGTGACGTTCACGGTACACTCATGAACTGGTCGTACAGGAAGATCCGCACTTCATCGCTACCTCGGAGATGCTGTTTCCGCACGCTCGTGCGCCGACTATAACACAACGCTCAAACTCACCTCAGTCTTGATAACCTGTCATTTTAACAGCCGTAACCAATCTAACAACTGCGTCAGGCACGTGTCGTCTTATATAGACGTTGATGAGCGCAGCGCCGTATTCTGCCTGTTTACATATCTCTGTATTTGAATACGCATGCCTGTATCAGTTGCTTTGGGCCTTCAGTGTATGATGCAATGTTCGTGGTAGGCGATATTAATGCAAAAATAGGGAGGAATGAGCATCAACATGGAGTTACTGGAGAATACTCGTTACACGAAAAAAGCAATGAGAACGGAGCTCTACACTGCCAATTGGCAGTACAGAATAATATGATAATGAAGAGCACTTGCTTCTCTCACAAAATAATTCATCTGGTTACATGTAAGTCTGTAGTCAATGAAATACACTCCTGGAAATTGAAATAAGAACATTGTGAATTCATTGTCCCAGGAAGGGGAAACTTTATTGACACATTTCTGGGGTCAGATACATCACATGATCACACTGACAGAACCACAGGCACATAGACACAGGCAACAGAGCATGCACAATCTCGGCACTAGTACAGTGTATATCCACCTTTCGCAGCAATGCAGGCTGCTATTCTCCAATGGAGACGATCGTAGAGATGCTGGATGTAGTCCTGTGGAACGGCTTGCCATGCCATTTCCACCTGGCGCCTCAGTTGGACCAGCTTTCGTGCTGGACATGCAGACCGCGTGAGACGACGCTTCATTCAGTCCCAAACATGCTCAATGGGGGACAGATCCGGAGATCTTGCTGGCCAGGGTAGTTGACGTACACCTTCTAGAGCACGTTGGGTGGCACGGGATACATGCGGACGTGCATTGTCCTGTTGGAACAGCAAGTTCCCTTGCCGGTCTAGGAATGGTAGAACGATGGGTTCGATGACGGTTTGGATGTACCGTGCACTATTCAGTGTCCCCTCGACGATCACCAGTGGTGTACGGCCAGTGTAGGAGATCGCTCCCCACACCCTGATGCCGGGAGTTGGCCCTGTGTGCCTCGGTCGTATGCAGTCCTGATTGTGGCGCTCACCTGCACGGCGCCAAACACGCATACGACCATCATTGGCACCAAGGCAGAAGCGACTCTCATCGCTGAAGACGACACGTCTCCATTCGTCCCTCCATTCACGCCTGTCGCGACACCACTGGAGGCGGGCTGCACGATGTTGGGGCGTGAGCGGAAGACGGCCTAACGGTGTGCGGGACCGTAGCCCAGCTTCATGGAGACGGTTGCGAATGGTCCTCGCCGATACCCCAGGAGCAACAGTGTCCCTAATTTGCTGGGAAGTGGCGGTGCGGTCCCCTACGGCACTGCGTAGGATCCTACGGTCTTGGCGTGCATCCGTGCGTCGCTGCGGTCCGGTCCCAGGTCGACGGGCACGTGCACCTTCCGCCGACCACTGGCGACAACATCGATGTACTGTGGAGACCTCACGCCCCACGTGTTGAGCAATTCGGCGGTACGTCCACCCAGCCTCCTGCATGCCCACTATACGCCCTCGCTCAAAGTCCGTCAACTGCACATACGGTTCACGTCCACGCTGTCGCGGCATGCTACCAGTGTTAAAGACTGCGATGGAGCTCCGTATGCCACGGCAAACTGGCTGACACTGACGGCGGCGGTGCACAAATGCTGCGCAGCTAGCGCCATTCGACGGCCAACACCGCGGTTCCTGGTGTGTCCGCTGTGCAGTGCGTGTGATCATTGCTTGTACAGCCCTCTCGCAGTGTCCGGAGCAAGTATGGTGGGTCTGACACACCGGTGTCAATGTGTTCTTTTTTCCATTTCCAGGAGTGTAGTTAACCAGATTGGCCGTATCATTAATGTCCACCACTCTACCTTAGTTATATAGGTACGGAGCTGCAGAGGACGAAACTGTAATTCAGATCGCTTTGTGGAAAAATCAGTCTAGAGAGAGAGAAACTATTGGTAGCACCTTGCAACAAGACAGAAAAGAGGGTGATCTGATATACAGACAAACTTCCTTATGAAATAAAAAAATCCAGCTGACACTAAATAGGAATTTGAGTAGTGAAGAGTCATCAGGATAAATAGGTGAAAATGGAGCAATATTGAAAAAAAAAAAATTAAAGATGCTGCATAAGAAATAATAGGCGTGAGAAGAAACAGAATAATCCAGAAATGGTTTGACAAAGGTTTGCAGATGAGCTGTAGAAGTAAAGAATAGAGCAAGATCGAGATTGTTGCAAACATAAACCATAAATAGTGCGGAACAATATAGAGTATTAAGGGGAAGAGCCAACAGATTGTCTAAGAGAAACTTAAGAGAGTTGACTAAGACTATACATGGATGGGAATCATTCATTTGCTTTGCTCCTTTGTCCCACTTGGACGCGGGGTCGGCCTTGTTAGTATGGATTTGGCGAGGTTAGAGTCAAGGGGTGGCCGGATGCCTTTCCTGTCGCCACCCCGTGCGCCCTGGGATGGAATCAGTGTACCCCAGCTGTCTGCGTATAGTGTAAGCCATGAAATAGTGCAAACGTTTTCAAATGTCTGCGACTCATATAACTAAAGTGGGGACCAGCCCGGTATTCACCTAGCCTAAAAACCACATCCAGGCTGGCCGATACACACCGGCCCTCGTCGGTAATCCGGCAGGCGGATTCGATCCGGGGCCGGCGCGGCAACCCGAGTCCAGGAAGCAGCGCATTAGGGCCCTTGGCTAAACTGGCAGGTAATATGCATGGATGGGAATACTATAATTATACGTGACACTACGCATGTAATATGCACAAGTTGGGAATTTGGGTGCGACGGGAAGCGAGTGCGGATAGCCGAGTCGGTTAGGGCGACCGCTTGCTTGATGCGGGAAATCTGGATTCCACCCCCGCCCACCACGAATTTTCACTCGTCGTCGTTGAATTAGTTTTGATGCCAGATCGCGACTAATGTCGGAGTTCAATTTCGCATATATACGGCTGCAAAAGACAGTAATAACCTTCGTGGACTTCACAAAGGCATATGACTCCATCGACAGACAGACTCTTGTTAGGATCCTGAAGAACAGAGGACCTGATGGAACTACACAAGAATTCATAAAAGAAATTCTGACAGACACAAAAGCAAGGATGAGATTCAGAGGAACAATGTCAAAAGAATTTAAGATCAAGACTGGTGATAAACAGGGAGATGGATTGTCACCATTGTTGTTCAATATAGCACTGGACGAAGTGATCAGGCAGTGGAGAGCAATAAACGAGGAAATGGGAATACCAAAGACCAATGTGGGGGACAAAAAGGACAACAGGGCTCAAGTGGACTGCCTAGCCTTTGCAGATGGCATAGCAATAGTAAGTGAGACGGAAGAACACGCAAAGACACAACTCGACAACTTAAGTAAGGTAGCCAGAAAGGTGGGACTGAGGATCGCCTATAACAAGACAAAGACATTTAACACCACTGCAGACTAGGAAACACGGGAAAGCACTGTGCAAATGGTGGACAAATTTAAATACCTGGGAGAATTTATAACAGGAAGGAACAGGAGCAAGGAGGGAATAACAGAGAGGATAAAGAAGATGAGGTCAGCCTTCTGCATGACGAGAGAGATATACAATAAGAAGTCACGGAGGCAAAGATAAGCCACTACAAGGCAACAGTGAGGAATGCAGTATTGTATGCTGCTGAGACGATGACACTAGGAAGAAATGGGGCAGAACAACTAGAGAAAGAGGAGAGAAAAATACTAGGTTCAAATGGTTCAAATGGCTCTGAGCACTATGGGACTCAACTGCTGTGGTCATAAGTCCCCTAGAACTTAGAACTACTTAAAACTAACTAACCTAAGGACATCACACACATCCATGCCCGAGGCAGGATTCGAACCTGCGACCGTAGCGGTCGTGCGGTTCCAGACTGTAGCGCCGGCCGGCAAAAATACTAGGTCCCAAAAGAGGTGGAGAGAGGTGGACACGAAGACCTAGGGAAGAATTGTACCGGAACATGAGAACAATATCCGGGGAAATCAGACTCCAAAGGGCCAGGTTTGCTGGGCATGTATTTAGGATGAGTATGGACAGAATGACGAAGAGAGTGTGGGAAACAACAGGGAGGACAAGGGGAAAGACAGAAACCAAGTGGATTGTTGAACTTCGGAGGGACTGGTTGGAATTGGGGATCAAGGTCGAAGGAAAGGAAAATTGGAGGAACAAATATACACCGACAAATATGCCGGAATCAATGACAGAGAAGAATACAGGAAAAGGTTAGAATGTCACCAGTGGAGCCGCCAGGAGAAACGGAAACTGAAGATCTCGCAAGAAGAGCGGGAGAAAAGAAGAGAAAGAATGAAGAGGTTCTGGGAGAAGAAGAGGAAAATGCAATCCATGAAGGGGCTACCCGTGGTCCTACAGAGGCCGTAACGCAAAAAGAAGAAGAAAAAGATACGGCTGCAGAATCATGAACGGTGACAGACACCAAACATATAAAAAAAAGGACTAAGAAGAAGTTGCAAGAACTAGAAAAGCTAAGGAAACATATTGAAATAAGAAAATTCTAATAAGGAAACTGCACGTGCTAATATCAGACATATGAGAAACAGAAACCATGCAGGATAACTGAAAAGAAATGGAATAGGAATCCCTGTGTATAACAAAGCCGATAGTACAGCATGTGAAAGCTACAGAGGTATGACACTACTAAGTACAGCTTATAAGATCTTCACAAGTCCCCCCTGCGGGTTCGGGGGTTAGAATAGGCCCGCGGTATTCCTGCCTGTCGTAAGAGGCGACTAAAAGGAGTCTCACATGTTTCGGCCTTATGTTATGGTCCCCTCTCGGGTTTGACCTCCATCTTTCTAAATTATTCCGAAGAGCGAGCTAATTGGGGAAGGGCGCCTTACATGGTGCACTGTAGCCGTCGTGCAATTAGACCTTTAGCCGTCTTTCTCGTCGTTGCAATCGTGTCCCGCTCGTTTTCGATCTCTTGGGCGATTACCACGCTGCACTCTGCAGTGTTTCTTTTAACTGCGACGACGTTCTTGGCCATTTATGCACCTAACATCCAGCATGGTAGCCAGTCCGTTGTGGTGGGGCCGCCATGTACCCTCTTGGTTGTAGCCCCCTGACAACACAGGGATCGCTCTACTGATGCCTGCGCCGTTAACTCCCCACGTATGCCAAGGAGTAGATGCCCATCGCCCTGGGGCATCGAGACTCCCAGCAATGGCCATCCTGCCAGGTGGCCTTTGCTGTGGCTGGGTGGCGCCAGTGGGGAGGGCCCTTGGTCGGAGTAGGTGGCATCAGGGCGGATGACCCGCAATGAAGCGTGGTACATCATCTCTCGCTGGCGGCCAGCCGTCAGCGGTCTCTAAGCGTTCCAAAGCTCACTATAAGGCTAATGTGTATGACCCCAAATCGTTCCCCTCCCTGGCCACACCATGGGAGGAATGAAGGGCTATGAATGAGAGCGAACGATACTCGCCCCGGTATCTCGTCTGTACCAGAGCTGACGGGGAATCTTTTATGTCCGTGAAGCCTCAGTTCTTTGTAGAGCATTTAGAGGACAAGTTTGGGGAGGTGGAGGGCTTGTCCAAGATGCGGTCCGGATCGGTGTTGATAAAAACGGCATCCTCCGCCCAGTCGCGGGCCTTGTTCGCTTGTACTAAGCTGGGGGATGTCTCCGTCACTATCACGCCCCATAAAAGTCTGAACATGGTCCAGGGCATTATCTTTCACAGGGATCTCCTTTTACAGTCCGACGACGAGCTGCGCGCCAACTTGGAGCGCCGAGGTGTCCATTTCGTCCGGCGCGTCCACCGGGGTCCGAGGGATCGTCAGGTTGCCACCGGTGCCTTCATCTTGGCCTTCGAGGGTGACACGTTACCTGAGAAGGTCAAGGTGATGGTGTACCGTTGTGATGTCAAGCCGTATATCCCTCCCCCGATGCGGTGCTTCACGTGTTGGAAGTTCGGCCACATGTCTTCACGCTGTGCGTCCGACCTCGTCTGTCACGATTGCGGTCGACCTTCCCATCCTGATCATCCCTGTGCGCCGCCTCCAATCTGTGTGAACTGTGGTGCGCACCATCCGCCTTGCTCGCCAGACTGTCCGATTCTGCAGAAGGAGTGGAAGATCATGGAAATAAAGACTCTCGACCGCCTGACGTACACTGAGGCGAAGCGGAAATATGATCGGCTTCATCCGGTGCGCATGACAGCTTCTTATGCCGCAACTGTCACTCCTTCTACAATTCCATCCGCTCCAGTCAGCTCTCAGAGTCGAAGTCCCACACCTGCCCCCTTGATGGTGGGGGGCACTAAACCTCCTGTTGCTCCTGCTCCATCTACTTCAGGAGCAACACCCCCCCAACCATCGGGGACATCAGTCCCCCCTTCCCAGCCGGAGAAGCGTAAGACTTCTTCGGCTACTCTCGTAAGGAAGGGGTCCCTTTGGGACCTTCCTTCGCATGCTCCGACCGGTTCCAAAGCCGACGACCGCAAGTGGCTCAAACAACCGCCAGTCCCTGGTCGTCGGGACACACGGTCATCGTCTGTCCCTGAGACTGACCCGGTGATGCCCTCCCAGCCTGAACCACCCAAGGCGCAGCGCGAGAAGCAGAAGAAGAAAAAACTCCCCAAGGCTACCGACATTGCGGTGGCATCCATTCCACCGCTTCCTACAAGCTCTGCATCTGAGGATGAGGTGGAGATTCTGGCGTCCGCTGAGGACATGGATCTCGCCGATCCCTCGGATGCAGTAGATGGCTGTTGTCCAGGTGGTGACTCAGTAGCAGCAGGGGCCCCGGAGGCGTAATCTGCCTCCCCAATCCCTTCACGCCTTTCCCATCCATGGCTAATACCATCCTCCAGTGGAACTGCAGCGGTTTTTTCCACCATCTAGCTGAGCTCTGCCAACTTATCAGCCGTCATCCTTTCCTTTGCATTGCTCTGCAGGAAACTTGGTTTCCAGCAATGCGAACCCCTGCCCTCCGTGGCTATCGGGGTTATTTTACGAACCGGGCAGCTTATGAAAGGGTGTCTGGTGGCGTCTGCATATATGTCCTTAACTCTCTTCACAGCGAGTTTGTACCTCTACAAACAGCTTTAGAGGCTGTCGCTGTTCGGGTGTGGACGCCACAGGCTATCACCGTCTGCAGTATTTACCTTCCACCTGATGGTGCTGTCGCGCAACATGTCCTGGCTGCTCTGATAGCACAACTGCCGCCACCTTTTTTGCTGCTGGGCGATTTCAATGCCCACAACCCTCTATGGGGTGGGACTGTCTCCGATGATCGTGGTCGGGCCGTGGAGCATGTGTTGGCTCAGCTCGACCTTAGCCTTTTGAACACCGGTGCTCCCACGCATTTCAGTGTGGCCCGTGGCTCGTTCTCGGCCATCAATCTCTCTATTTGCAGCCCTGGACTTGTCCCATCCCTCCACTGGAGGGTGCATCCTGACTTGTGTGGTAGTGACCATTTTCCCATCTATTTGTCACTCCCAGTGTCATTCTTCTGGGCGCTTGCCCCGCTGGGCTCTCCACAGGGCTGACTGGCCAGCTTTTACTTCCGCTGTAACCATTGCGTCTCCCCCACAGGGTGACATTGACGAGGTGGTCCGTGTTTTCACCACGTCCATCATTTCAGTGGCCGAGGCTGCCATCCCCCGTTCCTCTGGCCTCCCTCGGCAGAAGGCTGTCCCCTGGTGGTCGCCGGAGATTGCTGAGACTATTTGCGACCGTAGGCGGGCTCTCCAGCGTCATAGGCGGCACCCGTCTCTGGAGACCCTCATCGCCTTTAAGAGGCTCCGTGCCTTCGCCCGTCGTCTTATTGCACGGCGTAAGCAGGAGTGCTGGGAGAGGTACGTCTCCTCCCTGGGCTCCCGTGTCTCGTCCTCGCTCGTGTGGTCCCGGATCCGGCGGATTTATGGATCCCAGACCCCTATGGGTGTCCCTGGGCTCTCCTTGGACGGCGCTGTCTGCACGGACGCTGCCGCCATTGCTGAACGGCTAGCTGTGCACTTTGCTCAGAGCTCTGCGACTGCATCCTATCCCCCCGCCTTTCGCTCTCTAAAGGAGCGAGCCGAGCGGACGCCGTTTTCATTCCACACACGTCATTCTGAAAAATACAATGCTCCTTTCAGCGAGAGGGAATTCCTCGCTGCCCTCGCCGATTGCCCTGATACAGCACCAGGCCCAGACTGCATCCACGCACAGATGCTGAAGCATCTCTCCAGGGACTGCCAGAGACACATTCTCGCGATATTTAATCGCATTTGGAGCGAAGGCGTGTTCCCGTCGCAATGGCGAGAGGGTCTTATTGTCCCCATCTTGAAGCCCGGTGCGGACCCACTGGCGGTGGACAGCTATCGTCCCATTACCCTCACCAACATTTTGTGCAAATTGCTCGAACGTATGGTGGGGCGGCGTTTGTGTTGGGTCCTTGAGTCGCGCGGTCTCCTCGCTCCATCCCAGGGTGGCTTCCGTCGGGGCCGGTCTGCAGTGGACAATTTGGTGCGGCTGGAATCTGCTGTCCGTACGGCCTTTGCCCGACGTCAGCATCTCGTTGCTGTATTTTTCGATCTGCGGAAGGCGTATGACACCACATGGAGGCATCACATCCTCGCCACGTTGCATGGGTGGGGTCTTCGTAGTCGGCTCCCGGCTTTTCTTCAAAGCTTTTTATTGCGCCGCTCTTTCCGGGTGCAAGTAGGTGCCACCTCTAGTTCCTCTTATATACAGGAAAATGGGGTCCCGCAGGGCTCGGTGTTGAGCGTCTCCTTATTTTTAGTGGCCATTAATGGTCTGGCTGCAGCAGTGGGGTCGTCGGTGTCTCCTTCTTTGTATGCCGACGACTTCTGCATCTCATTTAGCTCCATGACTACGGGAGTCGCCGAACGCAGGCTGCAAGTCGCCGTTCGCAAGGCAGCATCATGGGCTCTGACTCATGGTTTTCAGTTCTCTGCTGCCAAGACTCGAGTAATGCACTTCTGCAGGCGTCGGACGGTCCACCCTCATCCTGAACTTTACCTCGACGGCCACCCGCTTGACGTGGTGGACACTTGCCGCTTCTTGGGACTTGTGTTTGATGCCCGGCTCACATGGGTTCCTCATGTTACTCAGCTGAAGCAAAAATGCTGGCGGCACCTCAACGCCCTCCGCTGCCTTAGCCACATGTCTTGGGGTGCAGATCACTGCACGCTGCTGCGGTTGTACAGAGCCCTTGTGCAGTCCCGACTTGATTATGGGAGCCTGGCCTATGGGTCTGCGTCCCCCTCAGTGTTGAAGTTGTTAGACCCCATACACCACTGTGGAGTTCGGCTTGCAACTGGCGCTTTTCGCACTAGTCCCGTGGATAGTCTACTGGTGGAGGCCGGGGTTCCCCCGCTGCGGATTCGCCGCCATCGTCTGCTCGCCGACTATGCTGTCCACGTCCATTGCTCGCCAGGCCATCCCAATCGTCGCCTGCTTTTCCCTGCTATGGTCCTCCATCTGCCAGAACGGCGACCTAGGTCTGGGCTTTCCGTAGCTGTCCGTGTCCAGTCCCTGCTGTCAGAACTGGGGTCATTCCCTCTTCTGCCTCCCTTCCGGGTCCGTACACCTACGCCTCCCTGGTGTTTGTCCCGGCCGTCCGTCCGTCTGGACTTGGCACAGGGACCTAAGGACTCGGTTCCGCCTGTGGCCCTCCGTCGCCGTTTTCTTGCGCTCCTCGCCTCATTTCCGGGCTGTGAGCCTGTCTACACTGATGGTTCCCTGGTTGATGGTCGCACTGCCTACGCTTTTTCTCACGCTGCCCATGTTGAACAGCGCTCCTTGCCAGCTGGCTGTAGTGTTTTTACTGCAGAGCTGGTGGCCATCTTGCGCGCTCTTGAGCATATGCGTTCCTGCTCAGGTGCGTCCATCGTCATCTGCAGTGACTCCCTGAGCAGCCTTCAGGCCATCGACCGCTACTATCCCTCCTCTCCTCTGGTGTCCTCTATTCAGGAGTCTGTTTCCGCCATTGCCCGTTCTGGTCGTTCGGTGGTCTTGATTTGGACGCCAGGTCATGTTGGCATCCCGGGGAACGAACGTGTTGACAGGCTGGCCAAAGGGGCGATCGACGCCCCAGCTTTGGAGATCGGCCTCACAGCTCGCGACCTGCAGCTGGTGTTGCGCCGTAAGGTGCTTGGGGTGTGGGCTGATGAGTGGCGTGGCCTGACATCCCCGAATAAGCTACGGGCTGTTAAGGAGACGACCGCTGTGTGGCGTTCCTCCCTGCGGGCTTCTCGCAGGGACTCGGTGGTCCTGTGTCGGCTGCGCATCGGCCATACGTACCTGACGCACGGTCATCTGTTGCGTCAGGAGGATCCCCCCCTGTGTCGGTGTGGGTCCCGGATGATGGTCGGCCACATTTTGCTGGAGTGTCCTCGACTGCGCACACTCCGGCAATCTTTTAATCTCCCGGGCACTTTGGCTTTGGTTTTATCCGACGATGCCTCCATGGCTGATGCCGTTTTAAATTTTATCCGTGGTAGTCCGTTTTATGGTTCGATTTAGGGGGGTCCTGCACCTTTCCCTTTCTGTGTCTTTTGTCCTTGTGTTTGTTGCTGTTCTGGTGTGCCGTGAGATGGTTGACTCTTTCCCTTTTTTATTCTCGTGGTCAGTCAACCAGTCTCTGGCCATCTTCCTTTCTTCTGTTTCTTTCTGTCTGGTGTTCCTCTGTCCTGTTCTTGTCTGTAGTGTTTGTTGCTGCATTTGTGTTCTTTTAGCGTCTGGGGGGGACGTCTCCTCCCCCTTTGGTTTTTACCTGCTCCGTCGATTTTCGGCTCGCCTGATTTTGGAATGGGGGACTGATGACCTTCGCTGTTTAGTCCCCCTTAAACATCCCAACAACCACCACCACCACCATCTTCACAAGTGTATTAAATGAAAGGATACAAAAGTGCTCATAAGAATACTTGGGAAATATCACCGTGGTTTTCTACCAGACAGAGAAACAACTGACCAAATATTTGTAATCAGACAAATGATGGAAAGGTTCTTTGAACATGATGTAGATCTGCACTAACTATTGTCGATACCGAACAAGCCTTTGACACCATAAATCGGCAGGAATTAAACACTGTGCTGCGAGAAGTTGCTATATGTGCTAAAGTAATAAATATAATCTGAATGCCAAAAACAGAGACTAGAGCAAAAATAAAGATATTCAGTAGCCCAAGTGAAAGCTTTGTCTTTAACAAAGGAGTGAAGCCAGGTGACAAGACTCTCCACTGTCAGTTGTATGAAGAAAACTTCATAACCCTCTGAAGAAGAGCACTAAGTACTTGAAATTCTTTTAAGCACTGGTCATAGTTCGCCATCGATTTTAGGGCCGATATTAGGAGTCCGTTTCCAGCTGCTCCGTGCATTCGAATCAATTACCGTACTCAAGCAAAATGAGCGCAAATGTCGTCGTCATGTATATCACTACGATTAATCATGTAAATTGTACCATTATTTTGAGGATTAGTAATGTATTCTGTAAATACCGGTATACAAGTACTGCGGTGTCAAATACGTATAGTGTTCTCGCTAATGTAAAGTTCTCCTCAAGATTTGACCCGTAAGTGACTGATTAATTCAACTTCGTCGCTTCAGTCATACACAGTTAAACAGCTGATCTGTAATGAGAGAAAAGAACTTTAGGCTTTCAACTAATGTCCTTTAAGTTTCATGTGGAACCGAAACGACTCACTCGTTTTAAACGTGTCTTTTCTAAGTAATGGAGTAATAATCACCTTTAACTGTCGTTAGTTACCGTACGTCACTTTGCGAAAAGAAAAGAAGAGTTTAAACCTATACTACAGTATCTATAACGATTTCTATAGAAATAATCAGCATCCAGTTGTATAAAGGAAACCTTATAGCCTTCTGAAGAAGAGCACTAAGTACTTGAAACCGGTTAAGGAAATAAAATTTCTTTCTATGCAGCTGGTTGCTGATTATTTCGATAAATACCGGCACAATTGCTGAAGACAGATAAAATACTAAACATGAAGACTTTCTTCATATTTTCCTAACATATTTTTTATTTAACGCTGTTAATTATATGGCGAAAGCTATATTGTGTGCCACAAGGCTATTGTACATTTTTCGCACCTTCTAAAACACGTTTAATTACGCTGAGAGTGGAGTTCTAATTATCAAAGCCAGCGTCACCAACATTGCAAGCACAAAGTTTTACCGTTGTGACAAATATACCAGTTTACGAATCTTTATGTTATTGTAATATTTTATAGACTGTTCCTGTTTTTATTTGCCGTTTTCAATAGTAAAATTATTCTTTTTACTTGATAATTTGTGTCCATAAACAAATGCAAAGTTGAAAAGTGACACAACTCAATACTGCACTGTTTAGGTTGCCTAGCCTGAGGTGCTACAAATGGTAGCTGGTGGTGAGTTGCGGTGAGGTTCGTGCGGAGATAACACCTAGGAACATTAAGGTAAAAATACGTAATGGGAGAACGTTTGGACAAGTTTCAGTTCTGAACCACTTTCTAAGGCTCTTGTGTTCTTTTTACCTCAATTTTGTAACAGTTCGCTAATATACTAAAGTTATAAGTTGCGCAAGAGGTTGCGCCAATTTTATCGATCGTAACAACACAAGTATGCCAGTACAATTGTTATAACAACATTTACTTTGAAGTGCGTGTGAAATTTTGCGATGGACAAGTGATAAAGAACTTGTGGTAAAGAGTGAAATAGTAAGCTAAGAATCAGTGTATCAAGATTTTCGTAAGTCAATGTCATCTATTTATATATCACAGTTGATTCGTAAAATACTGTGTTTTTGACTTGGGTGTAGTGCTCAATGCTTTTCGTCCGTGTTATTGTAGAGGAATTGGATTAGAGACCCTCGGGTACCCGTAGGGTAACTTCCCAAACGCGTCGCTTTAATTTGTGTTACTATTTCCCCGTACTCGAAAATCATAACATCTCCGGTTTTGCGTGTTACAGGCAACCCAAGATGCATCGTGCAAGATCAGTATTAACAAATCTGTTACCACTTACACCATTAATTCCACACGCTGCAGGACCTGAACGATTTGCAGCATGGTTATTGCGATCAGGAAGTGCCACCACCTCACTATCAGTTACCAGTACCCGAAATTACAGCGCATCTGTAGCAGCAGAACCTTTTCTCAATGGCAGTTCGTCGGCATATGTGGAAGAAATGTACAATGCTTGGTTGGCTGACCCAAAAAGTGTTCATGTGGTGAGTAGTACCATTTAATTTTCAGACTAAAGAAGTTCGATTTTATTTATTGTATTACCCGTCTATATTCACCTCTCTTGTAGGCTGGAAACAATTTTATATTAAGAAACGCTACCCTTATTTCAGAATATTTTGTGTTAAAGTTCATCCAGCACAGTCGTACTAACATTATCTGAGACCCGCATTTCATTCTGTTTTATTTCCTGCAATTTTCGTGCTTCATGTCTTGTTAATCAAGATGGGGGGCAGCATTACATTTTGACAATTACTGTTCCCTTCGCATGTGCTTACAGCTGTTCTTTCTAGTATGTAATTTTCTCAGACGAAAGTATTGTTGATACTTCTAATCTTTAGTGACACATGGACTTGGTGGGTTTTACTCCTGCATCTGTAGCCCTCTATTAGTTGTTTTTATTGTGTTATCTTATTGTTTTGATTGATTTGAAATTGTTGCAAACTATTTTATGTTGAATAACTGTCAGCCAGCTTAGTTTTTTAATCGTATAAAAATTATATTTTTTAATTTAATTAAGCTCTGTTGCCTTTTTGTGATCAGCATTTAAAATTGATCTTTTTTCATAAGTTTATCAGTCTTATTCTTCAAAGTTCAAGGAAACCTTCTTGTTACATATGTGCTGGTAGAAAGGCAGCATTGTCTGTTTTATTTCTGGCAAATATTACTATTTGCTTTTAGTCTGTTTCCTGGTTGTAGGTACTTGCACACTTTAGTTATTAGCATAGCTTTCATTACCCTGAGCTCACATTCTTTAATCTCCACTTCCACATTGTCCACTGTCACAGTGATTACCTATGGTTGTGTGGTGTCTCCATGGCTGTTTCAGTAAACCTCTCCTGTGAGTGAAGTAAAAGAAACTTCTTGAATGTTATAGCAAACTGGGCTAAAGTGTGATGATGTATCTCCTGTTTGAAGTCTTGGGTGTGGTGACAGGCTGTGATCAGTAGCATAGCCCAAGGTCTAAGTTAGAGTGAAAGAATAATTTGGTTGTGGGTTGAAGCCAACAGAAGTGAATGCCAAGTGAAGGTTGTAGTAACAGGTTGACCTTTCATGTAAACTAATGTGTTTAGTTTATGTGTAATTGCAATTTGCCTTATTTAATGCAATTTTCATCATAACAACCAAAACTGTAAGGTAAATTCAGGAAACACATATTACATAGGGGTCCACTCTCCAATGACTATTTTGAGGATATATCATAAATAAGCTAAAAAGTAAGCAAGGGGTTCCACTGCATAACATTAACCACGAAATATTGTAGAAAGTTATAGTTTACTTTTGTTAATGGTAGGTCTACTTGTGGTTATTTCACAGTTCCCTATTTTGTTTAAATTACTCTGTGGTTTTAATACAGTTACTGCTTTCCTTCTTGGCAGTAATAGTGAATAGTGTACCTGTATTGAGCTGTATGACATTACAATTTCATCTGCCATGCCTTGGTTTTAAATTTAGGCTACTGGCCACTGCTTTTCCAGTGTTATTTGGTAGGAAACTTGATTGACATCCATCACATCTCTTTTATCTCTGAATTACAAGCTGACTGCAGATGCACTTGTAGTTTGTGTCCTTATATTCTCAATACATATTTGTGACTGTCTTGTAGCCATTATTGGGGTCTAGGGATCAAGGTGAACAATCCATATTATCTTTGAAGTATGACATTATATGTTACTTGGATGGCATCTGGGGAAAAAAAATGGTTTGTATATTTCCAATGTAGATGTCGGTTGTGTGTGTTGTTTACAATATCTCATTTAGTTCTTGTTGGTGGTTGTTTAGATTGCCTTGTTTTGTAGACATTTATAGGTCTAGTGGAGACAGCAATCCATTGAATAGGGAGATAATATTTTGTATTGTGTTCTGGGTTACGAGCAAGTAGCATTTTTATTTTTTAAAAAAGTATGAGGTGATTGAACTGAAATATAGTGTAGTGTCAGGCATGGCTGTTGAAAGGCAGCATTTGTTTGAACTTTGGTGGTGCGAGTGAATATGCTGTCATTGTCTTATTCTTCCATTGTTAGAATCCTTGTTTTCCTGTGTGGTCTGACATTTTCAAGTTATTAATACTAAGGCACTAGTAACAACCACAGCCCCTTGAAGATTCAGTTAGTTTGTTGGTTTTTTTTGTGCTAATGGTTTAATGTAATTGATGTCATCCATGGGGTCATTTCTTGAGGCTTGCATCCCCTCCATGCTATAGACTGTATCAGTCTGTGTGCATGCTACTGATGTCTTTAATCTCATGAACTGGCCATGCTGGATAGTTTTCCTATCATTAATTTACACTGAACCTTTTTAAAAATTGTAACTAGTGTTATCACATAAAGTGTCTGCCTGTTTTAATATTGGATTAAAGTAATTTAATTGTGTCACAGTTCCTTATCTCTTGTCTTGTGTCAGTGTTTTTATCTTAACCCATGGCTGTCTCCACTGTTACAGGTCATTACTTAATTTCAGTGGATTTTATTCTGTGATGTGCACTGCATCAGCTAATTTTATCTTTCAATATTTTTACTGTCGTATAAGACTGTATTTATCAGATTTTGAGCTTTTAGTGTCCCTGATATCACTCACGAAAGATTGTATACCATCCTGGATGTTCTGTTTGATCTGTATAATTACATCTATGTAGCCTGTTCTATGTGACTACATTAAGATTCTGCCTTGTTTTCAGATTTCATTTAATTAAAATTTGTTCTTCCATTAGTCATATTTTACATCTAGTGAACGATCCAGACACCTGTGAATACCTTGAAGTGTGGTGTCAAATATCAAGTAATCTGCAATGTATTTGTTATCTAGATGCCAGTTATGTGAGAGCCATCATAGGCATCTGATTTTTGTGGTTGGTTTGTATTTTGTGACATGTTGGTTTTGCATAAATGGAGTATAAAATTTATTAGGCATTGTCATTTTTGATCCTGTTGCTAATAGTGGAATTTGTCATGTTAGTCCCCTTTCTTCTGCCACAGATTCAGAAAGAGGAAACTGTTAGTTTCCACGTTTCAGTCTGTTATGAGTGTATGCAGTGACAAAAAGAATCAATGGATGTTTTGAAACCTTGCAGCTTGTTTGGGTAAAATCAAATGAGTTAACTGTGGGAACCCAGCAGATCTTAAACCTAGGACTAGTAGTGGGTTAATGAAGTGTTGCTGGCACAATCACTTGTGATCAGTTAGGAAGGATACCTACATGGTTTGAGATTTTTAAATTTAATTTTGAATTTTGTTTGAAGCAGTGTGTGTGATTTTTGTGTTTTATAAGGTGGGTCTCTGTGAGAATTCAGTATGGGTCTTTTTTTAGTAAGGGATAGGGGAAGGGAGGGGGTGTTGTAATTAGTAGTATGGGCAAAATTGGGGTGGGGGCCGAGGTTACTAGAAGTTGACAAGTCTTGTGGTAACGTTTAATATAAGCCTCCAGTTTTGTTGTTAATCATTAACTTCGTATAAAAATTGTGAAATGGGGAAGGGAAAGGGCATTTATGTAATGTGTTATTGATTTCGTTAATGGAGCTTTTGGGGAGAGGTGTCGCAGAGTATGCATGGCACAATAATTTGTCTTTGGGTGAATGTGTTTTTTGAACATTTGTGAGAATGTTGTTTATTCTGTCTGTCTCTTGTACGGCTTCTTTATTTTTTATTTATTTTTTTGTAATTATTTTAGTAAGACTGAGATGTTTCTTTAATTTTTTCGTTAATACCTATTTTGATGCCACTTCTTTCTGTGTACTCTCCTGTAGGAAAGTTATCTGATTCAATAATGAGTGGAATGAATGTTGTTTTAGATTTTGACCATTAGTTTAAAGTTGTATATTATTAGATTGAATGTTTTATACTTTCAGGGTAATTTTTGTGACAAGCATTGCATGGTTTAGGCTACAGTGTCCATTCATCTCATTTTTTCCAAAATACACTGCTATTCTGCAAGTGTTTCAGGGATACTCAAATTTCCTACTATTTTGTAATTCCTCGTGGCTAAAGTACTTTACACTGCCGGATGTTTGAGTTGAGAGCTACTGCGGAATTATATACGCTCAGAAGTTCCACTTGCACAACTTGCTCTACAGTCTTTGTATATTTACTGTTTATGTTTTGTTTCCTTCTCTGTTGCATGTAACATAGTTGAGTTTAAGGGTTTAATAAACATCGGTCCGTGTCTGTGCAGTGTTATGGGACAGTTTTTAATAGGAGTTGAGTTGAGTGGTAGGCTGTGACTATTAGACACCAGGAAATACTGAAACAGAGTTTGGAAATCTGAAACATGATGGATGTGTGGCACAACATACATATTAGAAATGAACAATTGCGTACAAAGATCTGTCATGACATGTGTATTCAGTTGTTGAGTACCAGGTCACAAACCTTGCACATTCTGCACACAGCTTAGATCTACCATTGCCAGCTTTACTCCTCTCAGAGCCCCCTAGAGATGCTTTGTGTGCATTTGTTGTGAATATATAGCGAGGAAATTTCTAATAACTGGGAAATAATTAATAACACTGACCCACAATATATCTCAGTGGAGAAGTGTCTTGAGTGTGTATTCAAAGGTTTATGGTTTAATTCTCAGTCAGTATTAGAACTATTTTTGGTTAGTTGCTTCTTTTAGTTCTAGCAGTTACATATGTATTTGAGAAGTGAAGTTGCACCGTTCTTCAGGGCCCATTTTAAATCGTAAGTTCTCTTGTAATTGGCTACATAAATCAGTTCAAAAATTGGCCGAAACAAAGGGTACACTGCTGTGGTCTTCAAATCAGTCATTGGCATGAACACATCTATATTTTATTGGTTCACAGTCTAGTGATTAGTAAGTGGTTGCCTCTGGCAGTTTCCCGCTTGTAGTGAAATTCTGGCTTTGAAAATCTATCTGCCACAAATATTTGAAACTGATACCTCCAGGGTCAAGCACCAATGCATTGGCATGCATAAAAACGTATTAAATGCTGTCTCTCTTTTCCTTAGCGTTGTTTTATTTTTTGTTTATTTTGATTGGATATTATTGTTGAAAATCTTTGTCTCTGTTCTAAATGATTATCGAAAATGAAGCGTCTTTAATATTTTCAGTCATGGGACACATTTTTCCGAAGCAGCTCAGCGGGTGCTGCACCAGGCCAAGCATACCAGCCTCCGCCTTCACTAGCTCCTCCAGGGAAGAACCAGGTTCCCATTACAAGTCTTGCTCCTTATTTGGGAGCATCATTGCCTGCTCTTGATGGACAAGTTAATGAAAAGATAATTGATGACCACTTGGCTGTACAGGCGATCATCCGTTCATACCAGGTATGCCACTAGACTCAAGTTACAGCTGCTGTGAGAGATTTGCACATGTGTTCTTTTATTGCTGTGTCAGTTCTTTTGGTTATTGCCATAGGAAATGAGAAATGTACTGATACACAGTAATGATTGCTGTGTGTTGTGCTGCTATATGTAATCCATTGCCTGCTCCCTTAACTGGCAGTTGGTCAGTTAAGTAGTGTAATGCATAGCCACATCTGTAAATATGTATTGTATTATTACATGTAATAGCAGAAACACAAATACTATAAATAAAATAATTTGTGAAAGGCTTGATCAGAACAGATACTAATGCGTAGCTGAATGAGTGACTGCGTGAAAGCTCTTTCTTCTTCCTCCTCCAGATGAATTACAATTGTAGCTGTTGTGTAATTACAAAAATTAATGAATTAATAAAACTAATGCTGGCCTCAAATAATTTGCAAATATGAAATTATGACATCGTTGTTGTTTTCCACATTTTTAACTACATTTTTGTGTTGGTTTGTAGATTTTATTGAAGTGTTTACCTTCACTATAATTTCAGAAAATGCTATTTTGACGTTTTGACGTTCTTGGCTATGATCCAGTATGACAGTGTCCTGACTAGCATTTATGCACAAGGTACTGAGCGAGATGGCGAAGTGATTAGCACACTGGACTCGCATTCGGGAGGACAACAGTTCACACACGTCTCCAGCCATCCTGATTTAGGTTTTCCATGATTTCCCTAAATCGTTTCAGAAAATGCCAGGATGGTTCCTTTGAAAGGGCACGATTTCCTCCTTCCCTAATCTGAGTTTGTGCTCTGTCTCTAAGAACTTGTTGTCACCGGGACGTTAAACACTGATGCCCTTCCTCTCCTTATGCACAAGCTGCCATTTAATTTCTGGGGGTTGTGGGATGGGGCAAGCACAGCTTGGGCATGGGCAGTCAGTGTTACCATATTCTGACTGAGCAGGCGTTGGACTATATGAAGTGCTGTGGAAATAATTAAAAGGGTTGCTCAATAGAAAGAGTTGAGACTGTGCAGGAATGAAAGTGTCTTATTAGCATCGTGAATTTTGTTTAAATTGCAAAATGATGGTAATTTGTAATAACGGATTGCATAGGACCTGGAGACCATCCATTGTCTTCAGTCTTTGTTTGAGGATCGGTGCATGTGTTGTATGTACTGTTTTAAGTGCAGGAAAAAATAATTCTAACAGCAAGTAATTCTGCCTCACGGGATTACTTGCTCCTTATCGTGCTTTACCTGGTAGTAAGTTGCTTTCGTGTATTCAGCTGAATTTGTTGCTGCACATTGAGGTACATTTTTAATATGTTCATTAAATTATCAGAGTACAGGTGGAACACTGTTGCTGTCCATTCTTTCAAACAAAAAAAGTGCTATTTCCAGTGTAGAGGGAAGGATAATATGTGCTTGCTGGAAGAACTCCTTGCTGTTATTCATGTGGTGAAATGCAGTACATAGTGCTGAGAGGCCATGTGAGCTCAGTGCACTCATCTGCTAACATTCAGCTAGAACTATCTTGAGAACAAGGTTCTCTCTTGCACCTTTACTGTGAAGCAGGACTATGAACACAAGTGAGCAGCTCTGTTTTATTGGGTGCAGTTGCAGCTGCCTCCACTTTGGGCAAGACGAAATGAATTGTTTGTAGTAGTCACAATTACTTTTCTACTTGTAACAAGTGACGTTTGTTTAGGTTCAAACCTGTCACTCTGTATGAAGCCAAGGATCAGAGTAGTTGCTTCTGTGTGATTGATTGTGTCCTATTTAGTAGAAAGTTGTTGTTTTACACTAAGTCTGAAGGTCATTCAAAAAGGTCTTGATCTGACAAGTAAAACATAAAATTTAATAGAATTTTTAGACTATCTTACTGGTCACTTTGTAAGTCAATGCTTTAGACCAATGACTCTGCTACACATTAATTAAATATTTTTAATTAAATATTTTTTCCCGGCAGTACAGAATAAGTATGCCTCAGTTTGTCTCAACACTGGAAGTTAATTTTCATCCACCCATCAATTTATTTGGCTTTGAGAGGAAAGGAGTAATGGCAGGAAGCCAAATCTGGCAAATAGAGTGGATGTGGAAACAGTTCTGAGCAAAGGTGTTTGAGTTAAAAATAACATCAACAATGAGAAGTATGAGTAGGTTTCATGATAAAAAGGAACTTCCTTCTTTGTGGGATGTAGATGTTTTTCTTGAATAACATAAATCAATTTGTAGTTGTATTCCATTTAGATGGTATATCTGCCAATATGAATGAATACCACACCACAAGAATCACACATGTAACCACTTTCTGTATCATAGTTTCACCTCTTGTTGCCCATTACTTTGACTGGTCTTCAGTATCTGGCTTTTGATGAAGCCATGTTTCATATACTGTCTTGAAATGTCAGAAAAGCTCACAGGAAACACATTCAAATAAAAGCTTTATTTTAAGTAGTAGCTTAACAGGTATTCCTTAAGGAGAAAACTTTATTGTACTCGAAACTTCATGTAAATATATTTGCAGTTTCAACATGTTCTTGTATTCTCAATCGTCAGTATGGAATTCAGTTTTTGAAAACAGCCGCAAGTTGCTCTTAATGCGACTTAGGGCCGTTTTCAAAAACTTGGTTTTAACAGTCACTCCCCCTGGGGGAAATGCCTGCTCTTGCTAAAGTAGTAATTGGGTATGGCATCCTTAATCTTTGGAACAACTTAGTGATATAAATTTTGGAATGTTCTGAATGCACATTACCTGCGCGCACGCACAAACTGTCACTCACATTGTTTGTTTGTGTAACACCACAAAAAATACATATGTAAATACTGTACTTGAGAACGAGGATAAATTCTCAAAACACATTTTGCTCAGAATGAATACAATATGTAACCGGCACTGTGTTTACACTAAAAACATTTGAGCAACACAAAATGAATGATGGTGCTAACTTGTGCTTCATATGGCGAAACACCCTAAATTTGGTTCGACAAAGGTGTCACGATGATCACAACAATCACGAAACTGCATTTGCGCAGTAGAGGCAGTTTGGAAATGGTTGTGATATCTTCATTTGAACGAACCTAGTTACTCCCATCAGCCACCACGCCAAATAGAGCATGGGAGATGCAGCACAAATTTTTACAACTTTTACTTGTTTGCCTGTTCAAATCCACTGAATAGAGTGCCCTGGTTCTAAGAAACTTAACCACTTAATATTTGCAAACACTACTGGACAGCCAACATTATGCCAGCATCGTATTTTCTCAACAAACATTTTTTCGTAATGCGTAAATTGCCGGGAAATTATAAATATGTTGATGCAAAATCAGGTGCAAATTAACATTGTGGGCTTATGAAATTTGACGGGACCGATAAAAAATGTCGTAAACGGCAGGAAAATGTCAATTCCAGAAACGTAAAAGTGGGGTTATATTGTAACAGCAAAAGTGTGAAATTTATTCCACTTGGTGGTTATGATGTTAAAGTATCAAGTTGTAGTGCTAGATCTAAAGGCTTTTAACTTCACAATTAATTGATATTCACTGTGGTGGAGGGCATTGCCATACTAATTGCTGAGCCTTGGGTGCAGCCATTCAAGCTTTATTGAATGGTGGGACAACAGCTGATATGTATGTAAAAAATGTCAAGAACGCAGTCAGTTGTAATTTCATCTCTAATTTCTGATGCCTAATGGTGCATGTCCTAATGTCACATACCCTGCCGGGCTGAACCGAGCCTTATCTAAGAAATGAAAAACTGAGCATCTAAAACTCCTGATTCCAATTTGCTCAGAATCCACCACAGACGTATGACAGCAACTGATTGGTGCATTTAAATCACAGTTTCCAGCATTTTCTGTGACAAACAGTTCTCCTATTCATTAACAAAGCTCAATTCAGGGTCAGTGTTTTTATTTTCTAGGCCAGCTTTATGTGGTCACCCTGTAAAAGCTGGTTATCATCCATTGGTTGGTCATGGTAACCAGTTCTAATTCCATAATCTTTCGTGTGCAGTGATCATAAATTTTTATTTAATATCTTAATCCAGAAACAGATAACGCTCATCATTTGAAACATGTTTGTTACGCAAACTTTTTCCAGCTGCATTGATTTAAAAAAATCCTGTTGGACCAAGAGGTGATACCTTAGGAGTGTTTAGGTTGTTACTAGATGTGTGTGTTATTTCACAGAATATCTGCAAAATTACCACAAGGCTAGCGAAGTTAATAGTTCAATATTTCTTAAATAAAGAGTTGACCTCACCAATAAAAGGTGTTATGTCAGTGGAAAGCCTATCACATACTACCTGGAATCTGGATGGCATATGCAGGGTGAACCAAAAAGGACATTACAACTTTGGAATGATGTCAAAACTTACTGAGTTGACTTACGGAATCGCTAAGTGTGTCATTTTGTAGCAGTCAACATAAAGTTTGATTCATATAGTGCATCAGTACCCCATTCTGCCACTAGGAATGCAAGCGTAGCACACAGTTAAAATGGCTACTTTCACTGGTGTGGAGTTTGCTCGCTTTGTGTTTCGTTTTCAAGAAATGAACTCTTCTCCAACTGTTTGATGTAAATTTTCATTCGAATATGCTACAGAACCTCGAAGTGAGTCTGCAGTTTACTCCTGTCGCGAGAACTTTGCTGAGACGGGCTGTTCAGTACAACATGATAAATCACCAGGTAGCCGACATATTGATGATATGTTAAACAGAATAGGAAGAGCTTTGCTCACAGTCTACAAAAATCAATGAGATGTGGGTCTCGTGAGACTGGCATTCCACAAAAGACTGTTTGATGAGTACTGTGTAGACATTTATACTTGGAACAATATAGATTCACAATGGCACAGCACATTAGTGATAAAGATAAGATTGCTCATGTGAAGTTCTGTGTGGAAATGTTGCATCAGATAGAGGATGACGGCACATTCCTGAACACAGTAATCTTCAGAGATGAGTCAGTATTTCATGGAGCAGTGAAAAATCCACATGCAACCCTAGAACACATTCATGACAGCGACAAAGATAATGTGTTTTGTGCCCCCCTAGCAAATTGAAAGTTTACTGCCTTTCTTCATGGAGAGTACTATCACTGGTAATATGTATCTGGATATGCTTAAACTTCCACAGATTGATGAAGATGACAAAGGTGGGACAGTTTACTACTGCCAAGATGGCGCATAACCTCATTTCCTAGTGGAAGTTCAAGGTTTTCTCGATAATTGCTTCCCATGTTGGTGGATTGTCCATGAAGGGCCAATCACATGGCCAACCTGCTCCTCAGACTTGATGCCATTGGATTTCTCTCTCTGGGATTTCATTAAAGACCATGTGTATGTTCCTCCCCTACCAAACAATTTAACGGACCTGGAAAATGGAATCTACATTGCTACCGCACAATTTATGCCCGAATTGCTGCAGTGAGTGTGGAATACCATTGTGATGTTTGCTGCATCACAAATGACTGTCACATAGAACCAAAATAACACGGCACTTTATTGTGAATCTTGAGGTTGTTTGCTACAAAATGACACGTGTACTAATTGTGTAAGTTATTTCATTAAATTTCTATATAATTCCAAAGTTGTGAAGTTCTTTTTGGCTCACCCTGTATATTAAAGATCAACCCTGATTATGGCAAGGTCCGTTTCGAAATACTGTGTGAAAAATTGAACATATAAGCTCCTTTAGACTTCCAGAAATGCTTCCTTGGGGTATAATAAAGGGAGATGGCACTACAGATTTGCTCAGTACATTGCTTTGAAGTCAGTACTACCCTGTTACATGCCCCAAAACATTAGCAAACTACTGTTTACAATTGCTTCTTGTTCTTACTTTCTGTCTTGTACATGAAAAAAGTTGTTTTAAATAGATAATGTTATGACAAATTTCGTGAATAACACAGTGTCAGGAAGGCAATTTCAAACATTTTTCTGGTGTTAACCGAGCGAGGTGGCGCAGTGGTTAGCACACTGGACTCGCATTCAGGAGGACGACGGTTCAATCACGTCTCCGGCCATCCTGATTTAGGTTTTCCGTGATTTCCCTAAATCGCTTCAGGCAAATGCCGGGATGATTCCTTTAAAAAGGGCACGGCCGATTTCCTTCCCCGTCCTTCCCTCACCCGAGCTTGCGCTCCGTCTCTAATGACCTCGTTGTCGACGGGACGTTAAACACTAATCTCCTCCTCCTCCTCTGGTGTTAAATGCATATTTGATCCAGTAATATGACACTTTCCACCTCATTAGTGTAACATTTTTTTTAATAATACATTTCGAATAACCATGTGTATGTGATGTCAAATCCAGTATTTTCCGTAATATGGACTGATGAAACTGATTTTCCACCTATGCCATATTCCCAAAAATGCTGAAAATTTGTATTGTCAAACAGTGGAAACCACAGATAGGAGTACCAGCAATGTAGAAAAGACTAATTGCTACTTAACGTAAAAAAGAAATACTACGTTGCAGACAGGCACAATCAAGACACTTGCATAAAGCTTTCGGTCACAGCCTTCATCAGCAAAAGAGAAACACACACCATTCATACACATTAGCAAGCACACCTCATGCACACATGACCACCAACACCAGCATCTCGGGCTGGAATCCAAATATCTCGTGGGATGCAAGCAGCAATCTGGAGGGTACAAGGAAGGGGAAGGAATAGTAGTGTTTGGATGGGGAGAGAGGTGAATACTGTCTGGTGGAGTGTGCACTAGAATGCCAACAAGCACTCCGTCAGGAGACTTGGGTTGCAGGGGGGTGAGGAAAAAAGGAGAGGATTGGAGAGAGGTGGGCAGGTGCATTGGCAAAGGGTGGCACATTAACAGGGTGGGAGACAAGAACCTGGAGGAGATGTTAGGACAGAGGGGGTGGAAACTGTTGGGACGATATGTTACCGTAGGTTGGGGCTGGGATAATAACAGGAGTGGAGAATGTGTTGTAATGATAACTCCCGTCAGTGCAATCAGAAAAGGTGGTGGTGGTGGTGGGAAGGTTCCAGATGGCTCAGATAGTGAAGCAGCCATGGAAATGAAGTCTGTTACGTTCATCTGCATGTTGTGCCACAGGTTGGTCTACTTTGCTCTTGGCCCCTGTTTGGCAGAGGCCGTTCATCCTGGTGGACAGCCAGTTGGTATTGCATTGTTTGCAGCAAAGCTGGTAAATGACAGAGCTGCTTTCACAGGTGACCTGGCCCCTGATGGGATAGGGTAACCTCTGACAGGACTGGAATAGGAAGTGCTGGGTGGGTGGATTGGGCTGGTCTTGCATGTCAGTCTTCCTTAGGGGTATGAGCCTTGTAGCAAGGCGTTGGGATTGGGAGTGGCATCGGGATGGACTAGGATGTTGTGGAGGTTGGGTGGGTGGTGGAACACCATTTTCGGAGGAGTGGGACGTATCTCGAGTAGGATGTCCCTCGTTTCAGGGCATGATAATAAATAGTCAGAGCCCTGGTGAAGGATGTGGTTCATTTGTTCCAGTCAGGGGTGGTACTGGGTGACAAAGGGGCACTCCTTTGTGGCTGTTTCTTGGGGCTGATGGGAGGATGGGGGTGTGATGGGAAATGACACGGGAGATATGTTTGCAGACTAGGCCTGGGGGATAGTACCTGTCTGTGAAGGTCTTGGTGAGACACTCAGCATACTGAGCATGGGGGTTCTTGTTATTGCAGTGGCCAGGCTGTATCAGAGGTCTTTTTCTGTGTGAACGGGATGGCAGCTGTCGGAACGCAGGTACTGTTGGTGATTGGTGGGTTTAATGTGGACAGAGGTGCAGATGGAGCCTTCAGAAAGGAGGTGGTCAGCATTTAGAGAGGTGACATGCTGGGTTGAGGAGGACCTTGTGAAGCAAATGGGAGAGAAGGTGTTGAGGTTGTGAAGGAATGATATAGGGTGTCTTGGCCCTGAGTCAAGATATTGTAGATGATCTTCTCTCCCGTCCGCTTCATATGGTCCTCGTCAACCCCACCTCCCTGCCCCACAACCTCCTGAAATGGCACTTGTCGGCATTCTGATCGCTGCATATTGCACCAGGCAGTGTTCGTCCCTCTCCCCACCCATACCCTACTATCCCTTCCCCGCCCGCTCCAGATTGCTGCTTGCATTCTGTGTTATAGTTGCATTCCAGTCCTAGATGCTGGTGCTGGAGTTGGTTGGTCATGTGTGCATGAGGTGTGCTTGCTTGTGCCTATGAGTGGTGTGTGTTTTTCTTTTGTTGAAGAAGGCTATGGCCGAAGCTTTATGTAAGTGTCTTTTAATTGTGCCAGTCAGCAACTTAATGTATCTCCTTTACTGTATGTAGCAATCTGTTTTCCACATTGTTAAAAATATATTTCCTGTGTACGGTCAGTTTACGACATTTCCTTCTCGCAGCGTTCATCCAGAGAGCATTGAGAGTTGGCTTGATTGGAGGTGTAAAGTCAAAAAACAGAAATAAAACCAGTAACAAAATTAAACTCTGCAACTTCATGTATATAAAAGAAAACATTATTTGAATGAATCCACTTACAAATCAAATGATTCCTTTACACTTTAGATTATAATCAAATTGATTAATACACCTGTAAATGATGAAAGCTGGCATTTTTGGTCAAAATATTTGGATGTTGGTGTAAAGTTTGTGACAACATGACAGTTCCCTTTATTGTACTCCATGCATGTTTCACATGTTAACTGTCAGAATTTGTGTCTTACTTCACCATTCTTTTGTTGATCTTTGCTCAGATTTACTGCAAGAGGCGTCCTTACAGAATACTGTGTTTATTAAAGGTGTGATTATATTATTATTATTATTACACAACAGATCCTCGTGTGAAAGAAAGATACATTAATTTATTCTAGCCTCTGAATTTGTTTTTTGTTCGTACTAACATTGCAGAATTAAAGATTTTGTGTTAGTCAGTAAATGTACAAAGAACCAGCATCCATTTGAACATGTATTCGTAATATTTGTCCAGCTGTTTGTGCAAAATAACAGCAATCTTTTTAAGTGTGTGATGCTTCTTGCTGCATTTGTAATTTTAGAGCTCATGTTTATGTTAGTATG
This sequence comes from Schistocerca serialis cubense, assembly GCF_023864345.2. Classification (NCBI taxonomy): domain Eukaryota; kingdom Metazoa; phylum Arthropoda; class Insecta; order Orthoptera; family Acrididae; genus Schistocerca; species Schistocerca serialis. The sequence continues at coordinate 15,089,715 of NC_064646.1, forward strand.
TTAATGTAATGTAATAGTATGTTAGTGTGCACCTTGTCCTTTACCATTGTTTCCTTGTTTCTAACTTTAGAACACTTTTATATGTTACATCATGACTGGGATATATTTGCTAGTCGTCCTAGATATGTGCTGCATTTGACTTGTGCATGTGGAAGTATGTGAGGCGGCTTCTTCTGTTGATTATGTATGAGATCTGTGTTTGTGTTATCTGTTTTTGAGGACAAGTAACTAGTGTGCTGTTGTGTTTCTAAGCCTAACAACAAAATATGACAGCATAATAGTTTGTTTGGAACTAAACTTCAAAAGTCTGTTTAGTGAATATTTTCTTAAATGTAGTTCACAAAAGTAAAGAATAAGGCCTTTCACTGCAAAGTACCTTCAATTAGAATTTGGTTCAATTTTTTACCTAAAATAAGCATGTCGTCCACAACTATTATTACCAATGTTTTGGAAATATTTGATTGCCAGTGGGATCAGATTTAAACTGCTTTTGGTTTAAGTTGGATAGTAAGCTGTCTAAAGAGTCATATTTTTCGTAATGATGTACAGAAATGCAACTGTTGATGTCTGCCTTTGAACATATACCCTGAGGTGACAAAAATCATGGAATAGTGATATGCATGTATAGAGATAGTGCTAGTATTATGTAGATGAGGTATAAAAAGGGCAGTGCTTTGGTGGAGCTGTTATTTGTACTCGGGTGATATGTGTGAAAAGGTTTTCGCCATGTTTATGGTCACACAGTAGAAATTAAGACTTAGAATGTGAAATCGTAGTTGGAGCTAGACACATGGGACATTACATTTCACAAACTGTTAAGGAATTCAGTATTTTGCAATCCACAGTGTCAAGAGTGTGTCAAGAATACCAAATTTCAGGGATTACCTCTCACCACAAACAAAACCTACATCTACATTGATAGCAAATCAATTTAAGGGCCTGGGAGAGGGTTCATCAAACCACCTTCACAATTATCTAGTATTCAAATCTCATATAGCGCTCGGAAAGGAGGAACACCTTTATCTTTCTGTACGAGCTCTGATTTCCCCTATTTTATCACGGTGATCTTTGCTCCCTGTGTAGGTCGGTATCAACAAAATATTTTTGCATTTGGAGGAGAAAGTTGGTGATTGCAACTTACTATCTGGTAAGGACTCCACAGCGTGCATCAGTATTCTAAAAGATGGACAAGCATAGTGTAGCCAGTCACCTTAGTAGATTTGTTACATTTTCTAAGTGTCATGCCAATAAAATGCAGTTTTTTTGTTAGCTTCCCCACAACATTTTCTATGTGTTCCTCCCAATTTAAGTTATTCGTAATTGTAATTCCTTGGCATTTAGTTGAATTTAAGCCCTTTAGATTTGACTGAGCTATTGTGTAACCGAAGTTTAACGGATTCCTTTTAGCACTCATGTGGATGACCTCACACTTTTCGTTGTTTAGGGTCAGTTGCCAGTTTCTGCACCATACAGGTACTGTTTCTAAATCATTTTGCAATTTGTTTTGATCTTCTGATGACTTTGAGTCGATAAATGTCAGTGTCATCTGCAAACAGCCTAAGGCGGCTGCTCAGATTGTCTCCCAAATCGTTTATATAGATCAGGAACAATAAAGGGCCTATAACACTACCTTGGGGAATGCCATAAATCACTTCTGTTTTATTCGATGTCTTTCAGTTACTATGAATGGTGACGTCTCTGACAGGAAGTCACGAATCCAGTCACATAACTGAGATAATATTCCACAAGAACGCAATTTCACTACAAGCTGCTTGTGGTTCAGTGTCAAAAGCCTCCTGGAACTCCAGAAATACAGCATCGATCTGAAATCCCTTGTCAATAGCATTTAACACTTCATACGAGTAAAGAGCTTGTTGTGTTTCACAAGAAAAATGTTTTCTAAATCCATGTTGACTGTGGGTCAAAAGACACTTTTCTTCGAGGTAATTCATAATGTTCGAACGCAATTTATGTTCCAAAATCCTGCTGCATGTCGACGTTAATGACACGGGCCTGTAATTTAGTGGATTACTGCCACCACCTTTCTTGAATATTGGTGTGTCCCGTGCAACTTTTCCGTCTTTGGGTACAGTTCTTCCGTCGAGTGAACGGTTGTTTATGATTGTTCAGTATGGACCTATTGCATCAGCATACTCTGAAAGGAACCTAATTGGTATATAGTCTGGACCAGAAAACTTGCTTTTATTAAGTGATTTAAGTTGCTTCACTAATCGGAGGATATTTACTTCTACATTACTCATGTTGGCAGCTGTCTCAATTCGAATTCTGGAATATTTACTTCGTCTTCTTTTGTGAAGGCATTTCGGAAGGCTGTGCTTAGTAACTCTGCTTTGGCAGCACTGTCTTCGATAGTATCTCCATTGCTATAGTGCAGAGAAGGCAGTGATTGTTTCTTGCCGCTAGAATACTTCACATAAGACCAGAATGTCTTTGGATTTTCTGCCAGGTTTCGAGACAAAGCTTTGTTGTGGAAACTGTTATAAGCACGTCACATTGAAGTCCGCACTAAATTTCGAGCTTCGGTAAAAGATCGTCAATCTTGGGGATTTTGCGTCTGTTTAAATTTGGCATGTTTGTTACATTGTTTCTGCAACAGTGTTCTGACCCGTTTTGTGTACCAATGAGGGTCAGCTCCATCATTTGTTGATTTATTTGGTATAAAGCTCTCAATTGCTGCTGATACTATTTCTCTGAATTCAAGCAACATCTGGTCTACACTTATACTGTTAATTTGGGAGGAGTGGATCGTCTCTCAGGAAGGCGTCAAGTGAATTTTTATCTGCTCTTTTTGAATAGCTATATTTTTTGTTTATTTTTGGAGGATTTGAGGGTTATAATATTCAATCTCACTAAGACTGCCCAGTTTCCACTAATCCCTCTGCCTGTTTTGATGCCTGTCATCAACTCAGGAATATTTGTTGCTAAGAGGCCAAGTGTGTTTCCACAACCATTTACTATTCATGGGCTCAAAATAATTTTCAGAGAATGTGTTTAGCATAATTTCGGATGATGTTTTATGCATACCTCCAGAATTAAACATGTATTTTCACCATCATATCAAGGGTAAATTAAAGTCACCACCAACTATAAAACATAGTTGCAGACAACCTTCAACAAAGAACAGCAATGTTGGCGTATAGTTGTCAGTGCTAACAGACAGGCAACATTATGTGAAATAATTGTGGAAATCAATGTGGGACGTACGACAAATGTAGCCAATTGGACAGTGCAATGGAATTTAGTATTAATGGGCTGTGGCAGCAGACAACAGATGTGAGTGCCTTTGCTAAAAGCAAATCATCGTCTGCAGTGCCTCTCTCAGGCTCGTGACCATATAGTTTACCTAGAATGGGGAACTTTGGCCTGGTCGTGTAAGTCCTCATTTCAGTTGTGAGAGCTGATGGTAGGGTTTGAGTGTGGTGCAGACCCCAGGAAGCCATGGACCCAAGTTGTCAACAGGACACTGCAAGTTGGTGGTGGTTTCATAATGCCGTGGGCTGTGTTTACATGGAATGGACTGACTCCCCTGGTCCATCTGAATTTATAATTGACTGTAAATGACCATGTTTGTCTATTCATAGACTTCATGTTCCCAAACAACAATGGAATTTTTGTGGATGACAATGCACCATGTCATCGGGCCACAATTGTTCGCAATTTGTTTGAAGCACAGTCTGGACAATTTGATCAAACGGTTTGGTCACTCAGATCACCCGAAGTAAATCCCACTGAACATTTATTGGATATAATCGAGAGGTGTGTTTGTGCACAAAATCCTGCTCTAACAACACTTTTACAACTACAGATGGCTATAGAGGTGGCATGGCTTAATATCTCCGCAGGGGATCCAACAAATTGTTGAGTCCGTGACTTGTGGAGTTGCTGCACTATGCAGGGCAAAACTGACATGTTATTAGGTGGTGTTCCATGACTCTTGTCACCTCAATGTAAATCTATTTCAGTTTGAAATTATTGTAACAGAAAAATACAGTCAAAATAAAGGAAAGATTTCTTAATAATTTAATGCAGTCCTTATTAATTACGTGTTTCACATTTCTGTATCACTATAATATAAAATAGGCATGGTAACATTTTGTGTTGTAGTAACAGTGTTTCAGGAAAGTTGTATTAAGTGCAAGTAATAAAAGATTAAAGATTTCAATACCATTCAAATTGCAAGTTATTTTGTTTTGTATTGCTGTTATTTGCTGGAAGCAGTAAACTGAAGGAAGTGTGCAGATTTTGTACAAAAATATTCATTGTAGCTGTGTGGTTAAAACAGCTTTAAGTACATCAAAGTAATAAGTCTTTCAACCCATGCTTTGCAGTGTTTGTAGTTGATTTTTACCAAACATATTTTCAAGAACAAAAGTTTCATAACTGTAAAAAGTATTAATTCATAACAACGCAACAGCTAATGCAGTAATTTTACTTTCCACATTAATTTTCTGGACTTGTGCATTAACTATTTATAATGACCATCTGCAAAGGCAATGCAACAAGAGAGAAGATGTACACAGTAGGCAGAAACACTGTGAGCACATTTTTATGTCACTGACAAAGTTTGATGTGCTGCAGGCGCGTGGCCACTTGGTGGCAGACCTGGATCCTCTGGGGATAATGTATGCAGATCTTCACAGCAAGTATAGAGATCGCCAGGGCGCTCCACCCGAGATTGTTGTCCGGCAGTACATGCTGGGTAAGGGGAGCTATTACATTGCACTTAATTGCAGATGTGCAATATATGGCCATAGACTTTACTTTCCTCATATGCCAGTGTCTCAGTACACTCTTCAGCTGTGGAATATTGTTGGAAAAAAATAGCGATAGTTTGATTGTTATACACTTAGTGTAAATATAATTTTTTTTGCTTGTATCTTAATGTTGTGGTTCTAATGTTGTAAGGCCTTCAGTATTTCTGCTTTTTATGTTTTGTAAGGTCTGGTCCTTAAAAAGTATATATTTAGCCACTTATGCCATGTTTTGTAGCAATATTTTGTCAAAGTGACAGTGAATATTGCTTAAAGTAGTGAAGATAAATGCTAAAGAATAATACAGGGGACATCTGAGGACTGCCTTTCAAATTTTTACAGAAACTGATTTTCTTTCATCTTTCTTTAGGTGCAAATATTTTTATTGTTTCTTAAAATATTCACCTTCAAAATTTATACATTTTTGCTGTGTTGGAAACAATTTAATTTGGTGTTGGAAGGATTCAACAGTTTTTCCTGGTGATGAAAATAGCAGTCCACAGGTTTTTTGTTTGACATAGAACAAAAAGAAGTCTTTAGGTAACAAATGAGGTGAATACTGGTGGAGAGATAGTGGTTCATTGTTTTTCACTGTCAAGTAATCATTTGTCAGACATGTTATAAGACAGCAGGCATTTTTACACAAAAGAATGATGAAATGTTTATTGGTTGTTTTCCTAATTTCGTTGATGACTGGTGGCAAACAAATGGTTGTATAGTATGCCTTCCATTCAGCATTAATGGTTCTTCAGTCCTCTAAAGCAATGGTCAAAACATTTACAGCATAATTGGAGAAACTAGTGACAATTTTTGTAAGTGCTTTGTGAACGAGCCACTTTTGTTGGTTTTTAATCATTTTTGAACATCGAATCATTTGATCACTGCTTGGTTTCTTGTTGATATGAGTATATTAAACTTTTGTCTCGTAATATGATCTTATGTATAGATTTTGTATTCCCTCTGTTAAAACTTTTAATCATTTGCTTTAATCAGTTGACAAGAGACTGTTCCTCAGTTTGTCAGGTCGAGCTGAATTTGCCAATAACAGGTATTTTTAGAGGTAAATGTTCATGCAAAATTGCATGTATGATGGAGGGTTTGGTACACATCAGGATGCCACAAAAATGCAATATATTCCCAATTATTTGGGAATGTATTGCATATTTATGGCAGCTTGGTGTGTATCAAAGCCTGCATCATGTGTGGGAGAAGATGCATGAATAACAGTTATTTTTAAGTGCATATTCGGGCCAGTGTCTAACAGATGGGGAGTGGTGGCAGCCTTAGCAGCAGACATCTGTGCACTCTCATGCGGGGTTCAGTGCAGTCGTCTTCTGCTGCAGGTCTGGCATGTGCAGTTTTTTCTTTTCTAAAAAAAATGTGTGAATAATCAGGAATGTACTGTGTATTGGTCCTTCTTGGTCAAACTGTACACACCATCAGTGTTGCTTGGAACAATGTACTGTGGTCAACCTTCATGAAATTCATTGCTGACAGAAGCATGGGCTCGCCAAAGTTACTTTAAATGCCATTCAGGCAGTTACTCAAGTGCCATTGTTGGAAAACAAATTGTAAAACAATAGTGATATCACACCTCTGTATTGCCATCTAGTGGTCATTTGTAAAATCTTAAGACAACCCTCATAAAGAATGCTCTTAAGTCAAAACATAGTCTTTTGGTTAAGTAACTGTTCATTATATCCCCCCCCCCCCCCCCCACCTCCCCCAGTCTTTCACAACACATTATCTAATTCTATTCGCAATCCTCATTAGAACTGCTTCTAGTGCTGGGTTTGAGATTGTGCTTTCCTAAGTGAAATTACTTCCACGTTCCATTTGCTCTGAGACTAACCTAAATAAATGTATACATTTTTATTCTTAAATATATCCTGTCACTGATACACGAACTATTGAGCAAACCTTTAACCTGCACAGTTGTCTGCTCTACTGGAATGAATGGTAAGTTTGGAAACACTCTGAGAACAATTTGATATGTAATAATGGCATATAATCTTCAATTACTGTTTACAACTTCTCATTCTTCTTGTTCAGTACAGTTTGTGTGGAAATAACTTGGGTCGGATGCTTCATGTACTATGCTTGAGTCTTGTTTCATTGCTTGATTGGTAAGGGGCATGACAGATGTATTTTCTGCCTTGGCATTTGAATGTAACAGCATTCATTTTTATCTCGGTGACTATAGTTTGATAATAAGACCACAATATAGAAATTGTGGTTTGTCTGATAGGGTGGTTCCATTTCCGAAATAGTTGTCAGCTCAGCATGAAATATGATATTGGAATGTCTCCCCTAAAGTGTACTGGTTGCAGACATTGTTGGATTGCAGAGGGGTGTAAAATTTATTTAATCAGCCCATTTTGAATGTTTTCAAAATCCAGTTCTCATTTTCACATTTGCAGTTTACTGTCAAATTAGTGTTGTGGAATACACAAGCTCTGGTTACCTTACTCTGGATAGTGCACATTTTGATTTTTGTTCCTTAGATTTTGTAGTTTTATTACAAAACTTAATATCTTATCCTTCCCCAAATCGAGAACTGGTTCAACTCCTTTTGACTAATTGCGTATTCTTCTCTCATTACTTAAATTTGTTTTAGTTGATGATGCAAGTTTTCTCCCTAGTTGTCAATACAGTACAATTTCTTCTGTTATCCCTTTTTTCGTCTCAAATCGTACATCACCAGTATCAGTCCTCATACTTCCTCTTAAACATGCAATTTCTCATCTTCTTCTCCCTCTGTAGATTTTGTAACGTAGTGGTAGACATCGACATAGCCTCTAAAGATATTGTTTTAATTTAAGGTGCATATTTACTTCTATTAAATTTATGTTCAAACATAAAGTTCTTTTACTTTTAAAGTGGCTTTCATATTGAAAAGCAGATAGTTGGAGGTACTTAATATGATACTGTAAACAACAGTTTGTCATCAGAGAACAGAATTTCCGTGTTACTACTGAAATATATGATAATGCTTCATGTAAGATAGTATATTGTCTAGAAATGCTTTTTATAATAGTTAGTTACAGAATACGCAAAATAAAGTATTGGGATATTGACTTATGGCCTGAGATAAATAACGTATTATACCTGGCTCTTTAACATTTTCAAAGGATACACACAACACTAAGCTTCACTGCTTTGGTTTTCAGTGTAACCAGTGTCTGGTGAATTAGCCATGGAGTGAGGATATCTATGGAGTGAGAATAGCATACTAAACTTGTTGCCTACGTTAAATGAGAACAATGTTTATGTTTTGCACTAAGACTGAAACTTAAATATTATATATGTTTGTCCTGTTTTTGCACATTTATTTGTTAATAAAAGCAGGGTTGAATGAGTTTTGCTGCTATAATTGCAAGCCAAAATTTATGGAAGGATTAATACCAACTTTTCATTGGTAAGTAATACAAGGTCTTGTGACTTGGTATGCAGTGTGTGTTGATATTAAAGACCTTGTTCTGTGCATCTGAATGCTCACTCCATAGGTAACCTTAACACTAAAGGCCTCTATATGTCATGTAATTCCTCTGAAAACTTGTGTGTCATTGTGTTCTAAGTGTTTCTTAAGCCATGGGCCTATATCCCATAAGTTTTGTGTGGACACTTAGCGTTCATCATTCTGAAATTGCTTTTACAGTTTGCCAGTTTCTGTGCTTAATACAATCTTTTATCATAATGGGATTAATTTACTATGAATGACAGAATAAACTTGAGTAAGAGTGGCAAATCATCCGAAAATCATATTGGTTCCATTTTGAAGTGACAGAAATCATTACTGATTCCTACTAATTGCTGATAATAAATGTGCCAGTGGATATATTTGTAAATTTCATGTGCACTTTTCTTGTGTGTCAGTGATAAGATGTATCTAATCTGCTATTTCGAAATAGCTTTTCCCTAGCAACTTGTGAAGTTTGAAACATGCAGTATTTAGTTGCTTATCTTTCCATGGATTTTGGAGGTGGTGGCTATGTTTGTGTTTTTGTTTGGTAAGGTTTTCTGTGTAAATAAGATACTATCTTCACTATCACAGGTAAGATACATGAAGCAGTGATGCTTCATAGTTTTTGTGTTTGATTAGCAGTTAGGTAAAATTTGCATACTACTTAATATAATTTAGTGCATGTGCTAATTATAGTTTTACACATCCAAAAAGGAATTAGACAGCTTGTATGACATGGTAAGAAGCTCATTGTATGGCTTAGGTTAAGACTATATTTGTCATGCAACTCTAGATGTTGCAGTTGCTGTGGTGGAGGATTTTCTTATGGGTGACTGGTTCATTGTACATTTGTATTGGCAAACTCTATAAACCATACTGATGATGTAAAATTATATATTTTTACACTTGGATACACTTCTTGATGTATATGCCTTGTTTGTTTCAGGCATTTTACCTTTACTGGTGGTGTCAATACATTTCTGGTGTGTAAATGTTATGAAAAGTTATCAGTAAACTTTACTTCTGTTTTCACTTGGTGCAGTCTCCCCAATTTTTGATCGGTAGTTTTTCTGCCAAGGGTATTGCAGAAAGCTTGTGTTCATATTCATGTAAGAGGCTGAGAGGGAGAGTACCACGGTCTATCTGAAGTTATTAAATATTATTAGAAAACTGTAACCCTTCATTCTTCACCTGTATATGGTGTAATACAGAAGAACATTGGATGTTAAAATTATTTACAGAAATGTCAGTTTTAGTAATCTGTAAGAGGGCCTTCGAGAGTAGCAGATTAAAAATTATTGTGGTTAATTGGAAAGGTTCAGTATGAGACTGGCAAGTCTCCACATTTACCATCAACTAAAAACTACCTCTTTTTTAGGTAGAATGCACTGGGATATTCAGATTAATTAGTTTGTGCTTTTGTGCGTTGTGCTGTACTGGTCCAAGCATTAAATACCATTATCTTAGTATTACACATTCACCAAATCTATTCAGTGAAATGAAATGTCGTGTGACGAGGGCCTCCCATTGGGTAGACCGTTCGCCTGGTGCAAGTCTTTCGATTTGACGCCACTTCGGCGACTTGCACGTCGATGGGGATGAAATGATGATGATTAGGACAACACAACACCCAGTCCCTGAGCAGAGAAAATCTCCGACCCAGCCTGGAGTCGAACCTGGGCCCTTTGGATTGACAGTCTATCGCGCTGACCACTCAGCTACCGGGGGCGGACATCTATTCAGTATTTTCAGTATTCAGCAATTGCGCATAATTTTTGCGCAGAAGCTTGCAGACAAAATTGAGGCTCATGATCATGTGTTCCTGCAATTTTGCGAGACCTACACATATCTTCGACAGTTCTCTTCAACATCTCCTTGGGTTTTTAATTCATTATGGTTGACACTGTTCTGAAGATTTCTAGACTCGTTTCCTTTTTCGAATAACTGTGGTTATTTATTGTTTACTCCTAGGTGCTGAATTTGATACATTAGGACTGAAGTATGTGGTCATTCTCAAAACTTGGTAAGAGTTTTGGGATTATGTGTTGATGGTCATTTTAAGTATTTTTTGATCAGTAACATCTTCAGCGGTTTGCTTCCATCCAAATTGTGTTGCCAGATTCGAGGTCATCACATCGCCAAGCTGGATCCCCTGGGAATCTCAAGTGCAGACCTGGATGACAAAACTCCTCCAGAATTGCTGTACAGCCACTACAGCTTTGGTAAGATACCTGAACACGAAAGGGTTCATGATGTTGCTTCAGCAAAGTAAATATTCTCTATAGTATTTTGTTTCCAAATTCTAACATTTTATAAAAAGTGTGTTATTTTGTGTTATGTTAAAGATTGAGTATTTAAAAAAGAAACCTGCTGTAAAATTGCTTGTGACTTGGTAAGAATGAATTTGCATGGTTCCCAATGAGAAAATAGGTAATCTGTGGAGTAATGCTGTTACATGTCAGCCAACAGGAATCATACATATACACCCAAGATTTGCACAGGGCAATTAAAAAGGAATATAGCAATATTACAGGGTGTATATGACCTGGGACAACCGGGAAAAATCCGGGGATTTTTTCATCTGGGAGAAAACCAGGAAAAACCCAGGAATTTTTCATTATTTTAGCATTCAGTAAAATGCTTGTAATTTTGACTGGTAAGAATTGATTCTCTAGCAAAGAATGTTACTGTATTCTGCTAGTGGAGAATGATACTACAGCAATAGAATATAAATGAGAGGGGGGGGGGGGAGGGGGAAACACTTGAGTGGCAAAGGAAATGTGCCATTAACAACAAAAAAAAAAAAAAAAAAAAAAAAACACCGTGCACACACACAAGTGTCTGCAAACAGTAAAAATATGTCAAAGGCCTTAGGGTGAAGACTAGGTAATACTTCATAACAATAAACTGCGTTCTATGAGCATTACGCCACAACTGTTTACATTAGGTTTGTTTGACCAGTTGCCAGTGGGTTCATGTGCATGTACTGTCGACTCGCTTATATGCTTCTCCTGCTTCCCGCTGCTTGAAGTGTGGCTGCTAACTGTATCAGCAGTAGCAAGCAGCCAGATGCTAATCAGAAAAATTTTTCTCCCGCGCCCTAGGTGCCAGATTTGTGCATGCGCAGAGTTGTAGTGGGGAGAGGGTTAGTCTCCATATGTCCCGTGTTTGCGTTAAGTGATTTCGCTGTTTCCTCTTCGTTTACAGCTCCCATGTCAAATGAAACAAAACGGATTTCTGTTGCTGGCAGCTATCAAGTGAATTAAAATACATTCACATAATTACGGAGGGCAAAAATATATTATTACTTTCAGTTTTCTGATTTTATTTTATTCCAAAGTTATTAGCAGTCAAGCATTAATTGCCTTGCAGAACAATGAAGTTATTTTTGTCAGTTTGCTAAAGAAATTTGGCTTTATTAATCTTTCCGCTGAGACAATCAATTTATTTGAAGCGAAGTGTTTATTCCACATTATTGGTTGGTTCCAACTGTTTGTTGAATTTCAAATGCACATTTTCATCTTCTGCCATGTATGGCATTATACCATAATAAAGAATCAAATATGAGATAGTACAGTACTGGTACTCCAAGAGAACTTACATCCCAAAAACCACACTGAAAAGCTTAATATCATATGGGACCTATTTCATTGTGAATCTGGAAAAAACCAATGTACATTTCAAGCCAAATTACACATTTTAACATTGTTTACGAAATTCCAATTCTCTTGGAGTATCCTCTAATGCCCCGTTTCTTTTATGGCATAATGTAAGCTCTCTTAGTGCTTTATACACACTAACATGTGGGCTCCCTACACCACTGCAGCTGCGCACGCACATTAATGTGTGTTTTCTGACGTGCTCTGCCTGCTGTCGCTTAGCACGGAAAAAGTGTATTTTCACCCAGGAAAAAGTATATTTTTTAAATGAGATATCCGGGTATAACCCGGGAATTTTTTTTCCTTGTCTGCGTATACACCCTGTACTACAAATGGCTATAACTATTTATTGCATAGAAATACAATGATAAGAATTACAGATAATGTAAAAGAAATTTAAAAAGATATATTTGTTGTATTTGATCCAGTTGGTCATGCAGACATCACCGAAACAATAACCCATTTCTCACCATATATTCTGAACCATGTGTGGAGTCATCAATGTGAACAAATTAGAAATATACATTTTGATTTCCGGAATTGTTTTCAGGCACATACATAAGATTTTTCACATAATCCCTTAAATATAAATCCATGGTGTTAGGTCTGAAGATCAAGGTGGCCAGGAGCAGAACTCTGTTGTCATACCCAATACAACCGATATCATGTGCGATCTTCCTTACCACAGTGTTGGGGTGCTGGATCTTGCAGAAAGGTGGAATTCATATCAGGCTGGGGCATCAGGCATTGCTGAAGGATGTCCAGATAAATATATGTCAAAACAAACAGCACAGTGAAGAAAAATACTTAACCATATAAGCACTGGCTTCAGGTTCACTGCTCTTGTACAACAATCAAAATTTTTAACTTTGTTTTAGGTTCTCTGTAATGCTTATTGAGGTATTGCTATGCATTAATAGGTGTAGCCATTTTGTAATCACTATATTCAGTTTGAATTACCCTGCAGAAACAAAACCAAAAGATTTGCATATATGCCACCCATGAACAGGCTTTGACAGACATAAGAGGTCGTCACTCATAACTGGTGCTAATGCTAACAGAAAGTGGAGTGTGAGTTGTCAGTACTGATAACGATTAGGGATTTGCGTACCTTTATACTCCAGTGGTATGCTTGTGTCTTTATATAACATTAACAGCTGAAACAGTCATTTACGAGGCATAGTGTAGTATGCAATCTGAATCATGTCATAATCTCACATTATTTATGTGCTCTGAATATTGCTAGGTATATGTCTCATTAAGGGGGTAGGACGTCAAGCGGCCCAACTTGGAGCAAGACAGGCACCACAGGACATTTTAATTCCCACTGTTTATACTTTTACAAATAAATTCGTAAAACTTTGTCAGCATGACCAGGAAGGATTCAGGATTCACACTCATAACAGTGGAAGTTCAAACACATAACAGAATAATTTTTTTTTGCTTGTGAAATTTCAGCATTTTTTCACTTACTGTTGGCTGCATTTGTTGCTATAGGTACACTTTTCTTCCTAAGTAAGAGAGATTGTTCGATGAATTTTGTGCAGCATACAAACCATACTTACAGGTGTATGAAACTCTAGAATTTTCCAAATCTATTAAAAACTGTGGTAAAAATTGAGGTAAATAACTATAAGAGTTGAGTTTTTTTTCTAAACATGAAGTTTAAAATGCAACAGCTCATTCATTTTTTCATAAATTAAATAAATTCTAGAGTTTCATATACCTGTAAGTATGGTTTGTGTGCTGTGCAAAATTCATCCAAGAATCTCCCTTGCTTAGAAAGAAAAGTGTACCTATAGCAACAAATGAAGCCAGTAGTGAATGAAAAAATGACGAAATTTCACATGTAAAAAAATTTATTTTTTTATGTTTTTGAACTTCCACTACTATGAGTGTGAGTCCTGAATCCCTGCTGGTCATGCTGACAAAGTTTTACGAATTTATTTGTAAAAGTATAGACAGTGGGAATTAAAATGTCCTGTGGTGCCTGTCTTGCTCCAAGTCGGGCCACTTGACATCCTACCCCCCTTAAGTGCCAGAAGAGAGAAAAACAATGATGGGGACAGGATTTAATTCTCTGATTTTGGGTTTGTAGTCTGGTGCTTCTATTTGGACAGTGTACAGTGAATGAACCAGAGATTCTGCTGTACAGTTCATCATAGGGCTGCTTTCCATGAAAGCTGCAAGACTTCCTGATCTACATATACATCTGATATTTGGAGAAAGGGATATAAATATTTGAGAAATATGTTTTGAATGACTATCTTTTCACCACCCATGGCTGCATGTGTTTATGGCAAATCCCACAATTGCAGTTTCAGCTTCATGCTATTATCAAGTGGTTCAACTGCAACAAATAACTAATGAAGATTAAAGCTCAACATTTCGCAGGAATCGGATGTAGTTACTACGTAGTGTGTAAGTGAAATAATCAGAACTGACAATTGGAAAAAACTACTTAAATGCTGAAATACAGCAGCTGCCAACAAGATAAACAGAAATAAAGAACAGTAGATGTGAGTTTACATATCTCTTGTTGATATTTGTTGTACAAACTGCCTGTATAAAAAGCAAAATATGTCCTCCTGTTGTCAAACTGACAGACAAATAAATCAGTCTTTTGTAAGTTTACCAGTGTATACAGTTAAAAATACTCTTGAGGAACTGACCTTTTGATGCCTACACATCTCATATCATACTGGTGGGAAACAGATGGCAGACAGCTTCAACATATTTAGAACAATGCCAAAGACCATACTGAAGGTGCACACAGGCATCATGATACATAAGCCTTTGGTATCATAAACAAATATTCTCTTGCGAGGAGCTAAAAGTTTTGGGAAAATGAGGGATACAACACTTTATCTGTGGTAAAAAGCATTGGTCCATACATTTGAAAAAGAGTTAAAACACTACTTAGTCATGCAGAGACATATAATACTATGGTGTGCCTACAAAGCCTTTGCTATTACATAGATATTTGAATGGTATATAAATTGACATGTAGTATATTACAGAGATATTGAGATACAGATATTGAGATACACAGTCAGGAGGTACGGTGCTGTAGGTGTTCACATGGAGCATTCATCTACCATTTCCCATAGTTTGGAAGCCCAAACTGAAGTTATCCAGAAATCTTATAAGTATCTGTTTGTTCATTTAACATATTTTTCTGGACAAGTCTTAAGATGATCATATACTTCCATTTCCTCCCCACAATATTCATGGTTCTGCCCTTCTGTACCATGCACAAGATGTGGGAGGACACCTCTATATTGCCTGCTGTGCGTTTACTCTCCTAAGATGAATGCTCAATATGGAGGTACTACTAATGTTTAAAATGTTTCGTGAGCCATTTTGTAACAATATATCTTGTCTGTCTAATATATTCATTGAAGCATGTACCACAATGGATGTTGTTGACTCTTGATTTATTGTTAGAATAACAAAATTGAAATTCCTGGGTTGAGCAATGCTCAAAATTAGGGAGAGGCAGCCACTCACCTCACTCACCTATAGCGGATTGATGTGTGGAGTGCAGAAACATTTAACAGAAAACAGTATTCACACTAGCTTTGAGCAATAGCTCTTTTTTCTAGCAAAAGTACACACATTCACATACAAACACCCAAACGCACACTCCTGTGACCACAGCAAGTGTAATTATTGATATTAGATTATTGAAAGCAGTTGACTGAGCTGACAATGAGGGTTAGTGGGAAACAGGCAGATAACTCTGCAGCTGCACAACAAGACAAAAAGTGCACAGAGTGTACAAAAAGAGAGAATGGGTCGTGGAAACTAAGGGGGGGGGGGGGGGTGACAAGAGGAAGGTTAAGGTGAAGATGAAGAGGAAGTGAAGAGGAAGAAAGGGAGGGGAGAGGAGGGGGGCTTGGAGAATACATTTTCTGTTACATGTTTCTGCACTTGACATACTAATCCACTATAGGTCTATTTTACATATTGATTTATTGAAAGGTTCTCTTTCATTAAATCGAATTAGCTTTTGTAGAGGGTTGTTGGTTAGGAATTTAATTCCTGATTTTGCATTCTTGAATGTTTCGCAAATTTATCTGATTTTCACACAATGGTATAATGTGGGAAATGTTAAGACTCTCGTTTTATTACCTAGTTGTTATTAATACGAATAGGAAAATCTTCTACAGCCTAGATTGCATGGTATTTTTATTTTATTTCACAATGACCGGTTTCAGCATAATATTGCTGTCATCATCAGATCTTTGGAAAATTCTTATTGTCGACCACTATGATACCACTTTCCACTTGCAGGGAACATCATCATGTTGGCTTGTCAAACACACAAAAAGAATACATCAAATATGCATTGCACCAACTGTGTGGTCACAAGTGCAGGTAAACACATACACAGTGAAGTACTAGCCCAAGCATATCCCAAGAAATAAATGTGATCATATTTTCAATTTGCATCAGTATTCAGTCTTTCACTACACATACTCTTAACCTTATCGGTGGGAGGGAGGTACAACAAAAAAAAAAAGCTCTTTTGTATGTACCTGGATGGCAAGACTTATTGTTAATGTGTTTCATAAAATAGTTTTGATAAAATCGGTGTGAAATGAATCTTCTTATTCAAAAGTCTCACACTGAAATATTTCTGACCATTGTCAGTCTGTTGCTTCTGATTTATGCAGGAAAATTTCCGATTAATTACAAATTTTTACTTTACTGTAGGGGTTACTTTACTGTAGGGGTTACTTTACTGTACCAGATCCTGACTCCTACAGTTTTCAGGAGAGAGCTGGGCAGGATGTGGTGTTGAGGTCCTAGTTATGCTAATGATCACCAAGAAAACATCATTAACAATAAAGTGCCACACACAACTAGGCCAGTTGAGTAGCCTCTTCAGGTGCAGAAGGCAGGCGTGCTCTCATCCCACAGTATCACCAACACAACGAAAAATTGTGTGATGGCTGCTACGTCACAAGTGGCTGTCAACTGCAGAATCTCCAGCTCTGTGTATCGATCTCGAAGGGCTCTCATGGTTGTCGAAGATATGCACTCGGGCGTCTAGCCCCTGGTCTACCTGGAGTACTCACTGGCATGCAAGGGTGGCTGTCACTACCCATTTAGGAAACAGGAGCCAGCAGCATTGCTGTCTGCCACAAGAATGGGAGGAGTAGGAGCGGTGCCCACTCACTTGAAGCAGATGATGGACAGTGTCCAGGCTTTGTAGGTAAAGCCTCCAGCATATCTGCAGGATGATAGCAGCCTCCGCACCTGGTCAGTGTGGCCTCGGAAGTTGTCAGTGCAGCTGGCAGCAGTGGTGTCCTTCCAGCCAGACCTGTGGTTCCATAGGCAATCAAAGACAGCTAGGTGTGCCGAAGGTTGAACTCCATAGCCTCCCCTGTCATTGGATAGCTGCAGCTGACACAAGGGCCGAGACTACTCACTGGGCAGTCGGCACTCATCAGTCAGGTATTTATTAAGAAGGGTGGTGTCATTATGTTAGTGCGACCCTTGCGCTCTGCGATGGAGGAATGGCTACGACATGTGTCCCGGTCTTACTTCACTGTCAGTTCTCCTAGTGACTTCAGACTTTCGGAACTTCACCTTTCAGATGCTCTTTTTTGCTAGCTCAGCACCTGTATATTTAAAGTTGCATTGTACTTAGCCATCCGTAAGAAACTCTGCTTTTTCACTAGTATGATGGTATCTCCATCTTCCATGTTTTGCTAGCAGATTTTGGCACTTGGTTGTTCCCATGTTTGCTACAAGCCACTCAGCATTTCCACAGCTGGCAGTCTACTGGTTATTAACACTGGCAGTTCGACTTCTGGGGGCTGCCAAGGTAGAATTTGGATGAATTTTTAGTGTCCACCAGGGATACTACCCTGGGAGCAACATTACTGTGGAACAGATACCTGTTGGAGACTTCTAATACAGTGTGAGAAGGAACTGAAATATTTTTTAGTGTTTGTTGTGGCAGTGATGAAGTATAGGCACACCATTATAGAAATAATCAAATGTAGTGAGGAGATTTCTTTGTGTTGACAAACAGGTTTTGTAAGTATTGTTTTGGCAAATTAATTATGAAGGAGAAAAGTAGACTTAATAGCGCTGTTAGGGAGGAAAATAAAAAGTCCATAAAGAAAGTTGCAAGATGAAAGATGACAAGACTTGATGTTGCTGAGCAGTTGCTATGATGACAAACAAAGTGCAGCAGAGAGCTCTGGCGATGTGGCAGAAATTAAGTTTGGTGGGTGGTATTGTGATGCATCTGTGTTGTTTTTCTTGTTTTGTGATCCAAACCAATAGTTGATTAATGGCAAAATTACACAAGGATTTTTCTGAAAACATTTTATACAATTCGTGTTCTTATAGATTTGAAGAAAATATCAATTTGCTGGTTTGGTGAGCTTGAAACGTCGTCACACATTATTGGGGTGGGCTTTTGCACTGTCTGGGTGAGAAATCGGTCACCCAAACACCTGGCAACAATTGTTCTCAGGTTTAAGTAGTAATCAAAGCAAATCCAGTCTTCATTGCATCAGAACTTAGTGGAAAGCCCTCACAAAATATTAAAAACTGTAACAGTAGTGAAGGAGATTCTACACACCATTCGTCATGTAGGTGGCCTCTTTGTAAGAAAGAATGATGGCTGTCATGAGTCTGTTGGTTACATAATGAGTATTACTGCATTGACACTGTACTCAAGAGATTATTAACAAAGTGAGAATTTATGTTGTCACTTTATTTGATGCAAACTCGTGGGACCACCCGGACTGTGCAAACATTTTAATTTTCAGTGTGTTGTTGCCTGTGTTGATGTAGTTTTAAGGCAAGTAGTGGCTCGTATCCTGATTCAGATAAACACCTGTAATGTTACATGGACCACATAGATACACGTGTGTAAAGTAGTGTGAACAATGTTTAGATACACGTGTGTAATATAGTGTGAGCCATGTTTAGATAACACACATGTAATATAATCTGTGACTAGTTAGTGGTCCTACAGCAATTTTTTGTTCGTTATATTAATTTGTACATATTTAAAGCAAAGGCTTTCATTGTATCTTTAGCAGTTTACATAGCTTTGCATGATACATATTAATTACTCTAGTGTTGCACACTAGTAAATGCAACATTTTCTCTTTCATGTTTTTGTGATGCTAGTTGTAACAGCAGTTTCTTTTCTGTCTGCCTACAGTGCTTAGCTCTTACTAATTTGTCAACTGTTGAAAGCAATTGGTGTCTGATGAACATAGTCATAATTTGCTTTCTACATCTATATGACTACTCTGCAATTCACACTTAAGTGCCTGGCAGAGTTGCTTTTGGTCACAGGCTACTGACTGCTAATACATAAAAATGCAGCTAAAGACTATGTTAACCATATAACTATTCAAATTTTAATCTCTTTCTTCGGATTATCCCCCTGGTTTTGGGGAAGCATGGGATAAAATTTACAAACACTGTTTAAGCTACGAAAGTGCAAATATCTTGACTTCCATTACCAGTTGCTTCCAGCAGTCCTGTTGTTTGCTGATTTGATTGTGGAATGTTGATGTTGTAATATGTTGTTTAGGCAAGCGAGCAAGCACCACTTATTCTCAAGATCTGCAGCGGAAAGTGGCTTCGATGATGGAAAGTACGTACCAGGGCCAATTCAGAATTATTCCTTCATACACCATTGCCTTCCTGCAGTGAATAAATCACATTTAATGTTAATATACGTCTAAACTTTGCTAATTTTCTCCATAAATAATTAATTTAAACACACATTTGCACAGCACAATAATTGTGTTCTGATAGTACCACTTGATGTGCAATTGCTTTTAACATTCTGCAAATTTAGTGCCACAACTTAATTATGCATGAAGCTTGTTTGTAACCTGCATGTTTTGGGTTATGGTAATGTATGATTGATATTACCTTTTAGGTTTCAAACTTCATCTTGTTGTTGGGAATGCTACAATTCTGCTTCAAAATGCTCTGTTTAGTGCACAAAAGCAACCTTTTATATAGGGATGTAATTTTTAACCATTGAATATGAGAAAGTGATGTTTCCGGCAAAGGTGTCACCTCTTGTCTGTTTTTTTACAGCTGTTATGGAAGGCAAGATCCATGTAGTTGAGGGTGAAAGTAAGAGTGTTAGCTTTTTGATAATGACCACTGTGGATATATAAATTTATTAGTTATAGTTATAAGATTGATATTTTGAGTGTTTTGTTTGTGAAACTAATCTTCAAACGACCTGCTTTCATACAGAGGAGACCGACATGGACCGTGTTTTCAAGCTGCCCTCAACTACATTCATTGGTGGTAAAGAGAAAGCTCTTTCTTTACGAGAGATCCTGAGAAGACTTGAAAATGCCTACTGCCGTCACATTGGTGTGGAATTCATGTTCATAAATTCCCTGGAACAGTGCAACTGGATACGCCAAAAACTGGAAAGCCCTGGTGTGATGGAAATAACGAATGATGAAAAGAGGCTTATTCTCGCAAGACTCACTCGAGCAACTGGGTTAGTGGATAACTCTTTCTATAATTATTGATAAAATAAAGTTTTCTATGTGGAACCACCATTCACATATTAAAAATTAAATGCTAAGCAATCAAAAGGTCACACAAAACTAAAGAAAGGGAATACCATCAAATAGTAAACACAGAGGAAGAGCATAAAAGATAGGACAACAGGAAGAACAGAGGAAAGAGACTAGTGTTTGTGTGAGTTAGTGCATATGAGGTGTTAGTTAAATTTTAATTACACACTACATTATGGGAAGTAGTCTTGTTCTTCTATTACTTGCATCCTCATACTCATTCCTCCCCCTATTTCCCTCTACTCCTATTGACAAATGCTGCCAGGGGGAAAGACTACGTTAACATGTCTTATATTATTATTATTATCTGCGATTGGACCCATACGGATCACGCAAAGCTTTTCCGATTCAATTTTTTAATTCTCCAAACTTATCTCATTCTTTCCCCATGAATTCTCTTTCTTTCCTCTGTCCATTTTGTCCCCTGTCTCTTGCAAACTTCATTCTCGGGTTGTACTTTCCAACTATTGATTTTTTGCCTGTATACATTTCTGTTTATAACTTCTGAAGAATTTATTTGTGCATTTGCTAGATCTGTTTTGGTTTCTTGTATCCAGGGTATGGTTTTCAATTTGTCAATGTATATTAAAATTTTGTGGGAGAGTCTGGGTGTTGGGAGTCTGTGGATATGACCGTAAAATTTTAGTCTTCTTTTCCGGATGTCTGCGGCGAGGTTAGATAATTTTTCTGTAGTTTTCCGAGACTGTAACCTGTATCCATCTTTCGTTCTTTTTGGGCCAAGAATCTTTCTGATAATTTTGCGTTCCTCTTTCAGGATGCCTTCCAGGTCGCCTTTTCTATGGAGTGTGAGTGTTTCGCTGGCATATAGTGCTTCGGGCTTGATTACTGTATTGTAGTGTCGTATTTTTGAGTGAATGGAGAGACACTTTTTATTGTAGATGTGGGTTTTCCAGTACGCTCTTTTCAGTTTTTGCAGTCTAACTTTTTGTGCAGTTTTCTCTCCCCCTGTGGGTTCTAGGACCTCGCCTAAGTATTTAAAGAATGGAACTCTCTCAATTTGCCCATATTTTGTAGTCAGTTTTTGAGTTTCAAATTTTGAGCAGATGAATTTGGTTTTTTGGAAGGAAATTTGTAGCCCAACTTTTTCGGCGCATTCTTTGAGAATGTCTATCTGTTTAATTGCTGTGGTCTCGTTTTCTGCTAGAATGGCCACGTCATCTGCAAATGCCAAGCATGAAATTTTAATACCATCTTTAGATCTTCCTAGTTGTATAGGCTTCCAGTAATTTTGATTCTTCAGTTCTTTTTCCCATTCTCGGATGACTTTGTCTAAGACAAGGTTGAAGAGGAGTGGAGACAAGCCGTCACCTTGTCTGACGCCGGTTTTGATCAGGAAGGGCTCTGATATTTCACCCAGGAATTTTATCTTAGAAGTTGTGTTTGTGAGCGTTTCTTTGATAAGGTTTAGGGTTTTCGGATCGAGTCCTAGCTCCTCAAGGATAATAAAGAGAGATTGCCTATCGATTGAATCATAAGCCTTTGCGAAATCAACAAAGGAACAAATGATCGGACTGTTTCTGACTGCTTTGTATTTTAGTGTTGTCTTCAAATTGAAAATTTGTTCTGCACAGGATCGGTGAGGGCGAAAGCCAGCTTGGTATTCACCAATACTGTGTTCGAGTTGTTCTTGTGTTCGTTGAAGAAGACAAGCTGAGAGGATTTTATAAGTGACTTGGAGAAGGGAGATTCCTCGATAGTTGTTTATATCTGCCATGTCTCCCTTTTTATGCAGTGGATGAATTAGGGCGCATTTCCAATCTTCTGGTAGTTTTTCTGTCTGCCAAATGTCTGTGATGATTTGAGTGAGTTCTTTGAGGGAATGTGGTCCAAGATTTTTAAGTAGTTCTGCAGTGATATTATCTTCTCCGGATGCCTTGTTGTTTTTCAGTCTATGAATATGTCTTTGGATCTCCTCTAGTGTAGGTGGTGGGGATTCTGGATTTGTGTAGATAGCAGTTTCTTGAGGCAATCTTGAAGAAGGTTCAGGGCAATTGAGGAGTCTGGAAAAGTATCTTGCCAGCTCCTCACAATTTTCCCGATTTGTGAGCGCTAGTTTTCCATCTGGTTTTCTGAAACATAGATTTCATGAGCCGTATCCATTGATTCTCCCAGCAAAGGTCTTATAGAAGTCTCGTACATTATAGTTACGGAAATTTTCTTCAATAGACTCACACTGTTCCTTGAGGTACTTCCTCTTGACTTGTCTGATTGTTTTTGCCACTTGTCTTCTGGTGTTGTGGAAGTGATCTAGATTATCTGGGGATTTTTTACTGTTATACTTCAGAAAGGCTTTCTTTCTTTCTTCCAGTGCTTTTTCACATCCAGAGTCCCACCAGGGGTGTTTTGTGTTCTTTTTCAATGGGATCAGTTCTTTTGCCTTCTTTGTAATTTTTGTTCGAAATTTTTCCCAAGAGTCAGCTGGTTCCCTTTCCCACTCCTCCTTCAGATTGGTTTCTTTGATTGTTCGTGTGTCAAATTTCATCATGTGTGTATTCTTCGGATAGAATTTTTTTGGTGTGAATTTCACTTTAATGCGTGTTAAGTAGTGGTCTGAGTCAATGTTCGCCCCTCTGCGGACTTGGACATCATGGATCTCTTTCTGTACGAAATAGGAGATGGCAATGTGGTCAATCTGATATTCGCCGATCTCTTGTATGGGGGACCTCCAGGTCTTTTGTTTTCTAGGTTTTTTTCTCAAAGTTGTAGACATTATTTTTAGATTATTTTGTTGGCATAGTTCAATAAATCTCAGTCCGTTTCTGTTGGTGAATCTGTGTGCTGGATATTTTCCTACAGTTTTTTGGTGTTCTTTCTCTCTGCCAATTTGTGCATTGAAATCTCCCATTAAGATTTTGATATCATCCCTGGGAATTTTGGCCATGACATCTTCAAGTTTAGTCCAGAATTGTCTTGTATCATTTAACCCTTTCATTACCCTTTGTATGTTCTTGTTTCATCCATATTTTCTTCTCTGGTTCTGCTAATGCAGTAAATTGTTTACTGGAAACACGACTGAGGGATAGGCTCTTGCTTACTACTTGCTACTACAATAATATGTCTTTAGTTTTTTTCTTCATCCAAGTGCCAATTGTTTTCCTGCCTCCCATTCACTGAGTGAATGTTGTATTTCCTGTAACCACAAATTCATTGGTGTCAATGAAGAGGTAGTGTTTTGAGATGTGTGAACAATAGCATACAATTGAGGTTTGTGAACTAACATCACAGATCATGCTGACTGCTGTTGTTGGGCTAAGAATATTTGTTGTGAATGCGTAGAGCTGACAAAATGTGACCTAGTTGTTGGTCATTACAGCAGAGTTTTAAAACATCATTCACATTTCAGTTTGTGACAGTGGGGATTATTCCTTCAATGAAGATAAGTCACCTTCTGCTACAAAGAAGAATGTCAGTGAGTTCTAATAATCTACAAGTTTGACTCCATTTATTGTTTGATCATCGTTTCATATAATATTTCATTTTTCTGGGAGTCCATTGTCAGTAACTGTATGCACTTTATTTTGTGGTAGTTGAGCAACAGTAGTTATCTGTAAGCCATAAGCTGATATTAACTACACTCCAGGAGGACACTTAGCACGATTGTTGATGTTTGTTTCAACAAAAGTCGCAGTATGGTGTTCTCTCTCGCTCTAAGGGACGCTCTATGCTGCTTGTATTTGGTGAGTAATGATTACCGTGAGATACATGCTTCATATCGTTAAAGTCAGTTTCTTTTCTTCCTTTCATAGTTTTTAGTGTGACCTTTGCCTTTCCCACTACTAGTTTGCAGTGTAACCTTTGACTTTTCCACAACCTGAGTTGTACTGCTACCATGTTTCATGTTGTGAGAATAGGTGCAGCTTCATAATCAGTGTCACTACTTTCAGTAATTGCTGATAAGACTGAAATACTTCAGGTGGTCTCAAAATACTTACTCACACTTTCTCATATTTGGAGATGTCAGTTGTTCATTACACCTTTCATCACCTGAGCCTGCTGTAACCAGCTATGGAGCAAGCTTCCGTATGTAGGCATCATCTAGAGGAGTCCCTCCCCCCCTCCCCTCAGTCTGGAGAAAGCTTGTGGTGCCACTGGGGCCATAATATTCTTAGTTCGATAATGGGGCTTTGGGGGAAATATTGAATAGCAGTAAGGTTTCAGCAGGAAAATTTCTTGGAGTGGAATGGGTGCTACCACCTTTCTTATTGCTGATGAAATCATAGTATGCACTGTTAGGAAGACCGTATTTGTGAACAAGGTGAATGATACCCTGAGATTTCTGTCCAATCTAGGTAGCACAACGCTGAAGAAACTGAAGACGTTTTAAAAGGGGCAGCATTTCAACCAACATGTAACCACTTTGATCCAGCTTTTATCAGGGTTTCCCAAAATCACTTAAAGTAAATACCAGGATCGCATCAGCAAGTTTTGAAAACGGGCTCTCCTTATGCACTGAACTTTCATAAGTACCTTAGTCATAGGTCTAAGAATACAGGTAGAGCACATCTCGACCAATTTTATGGAGCCTTTTGTATTGTCCTGATTTGGTTAAGTTTTCCAATTGTGTTGATCAGTGAGACAGAAGTCTAAATGCCTTTGATACTGTCCACCATGGCGTGATTAGGCTGGCTAAAGGCAATTGAAGAACCAGCTCCACACCAATGTCTATGCTGTGGCTGGTGAACCCACGATTTAATTTATAAGTTGTGTGTTCACAATATCTTGTACCAGAACCACAGTAACTTACTAATTTCCTCTAATGTTCCTAAGCAATTGGACAAACTTAGCTTGTTTCTTTAGACCGTGTCCATCCCAAGAGAATTCACAGTTCACGACATTGAGGTATATGCAATCTTGAGGACAGTGGAGCAGGTGAGATGTGTGTTGGTCATAACTTCTATGTCAGTTTTCATTCCCTCGGTACACTAAAACAATAGTATGAGAAGGATAGATTGTTACTCAACTTAAAGATGACACATTCGGGTGCAGAAAGGCACAACGAAAAGACTGTTAACTGAGTACCAGTCTATCCTTTTCATAATATTGTCATTATTTCGACCTGGATTTACCATTCTTTGATTTTATTCTTTTCATAATACAGTGAAACCTCTATATAACGTTTTTCAAAGGACCACAAATTCTAAACACTGTATAGAGGAAAACACTATAAAGAGGAAGGCTTCCAAATAATAATTACAGGGCATTACTGAAGATCGGGATACCACTAATCAGCTTTGACAAATGGTGCCATAGATGACATTTTAAACTTCCATAATACTCTAGTATGATATTCATTTGCAAATGATCAATGTATCAAATGATAAGTTTTTTGTAATTAAAACATGGGGCCCGGTAGGTGGATGGGTGAAAGTAAATGGTGCCAAAAAGATCGCAAGCAGAATGTGCGTCACATGTAACGCAACCAGGTTCTGCCGCTGACATACGAAACACGCTGAGTGCAGGCTTTCCGAGCCGGTGCGTACTGTGGATCCACAGAACGGAAAACGATGCGTCTACATCCAGTCACTTAAACGTTATAAAGAGGTAAATAATTGACCAGGGGTCCAAAAATATGAGCATTACATGGAGGAAATTGTAATATAGAGGAAACGCAGTAAAGAGGAAAATTTAACATTGTTTATATGGGCTTTTAGTCGGGACCGAAAAAAACAGATGTAACATAGAGGAAAATGTTATAAAGAGGTTTCACTGTATTGTTCATATTCCAACGTGGAGTTTTCCACTGTTTAGAACACCAAAAGCCATACAGTGCATCAATTCAGCAGACAAAATTGCTTTGTTTGTCGAGAACACCTTCTTTCACGTACATCTGAGACGGAGGTGATATTCTAATGGAAGCTAGGGCATGTCGGAAATCAAGCAAATGATCTTGGTTGTGATAGCCGAGGCCTGTTCCTGCAGTGGCAAATCCTAAAAGCCCTCTATATGCTGTAAGCTATCCAGGGACAAGAAGGCTCATGCATCGTTGGGAGTTGGAATGGCTGGAACTGAGAGACAAGTAGTTGCAGTCAGTCTGCTGGTCTGCTGTACTCTGTTAACTTGGCATTGGTTTTAGCATAGCTCTTCTACAGGTAGAAGGACTCGTCATTGTACAGGACATTGACACGTGTATATCTTAAAGCCCTAGTTTTGGTCAGTGAACACAGTTTTCATAAGGGTGGACAACCCATAATTTTGTTTGAAATATGATTTCAGTTTTGTGTGAAACCACTCTGTGGCAAACAAAAAATAAATAAATATATTGAAAATCTCCCAAGTGTGTTCCTCTCATCATGGAGCCTGAGTGACATTTCTTTCCTCTCTAACATTCTACAACCTCTCCCTCTTTCTTCCTCTTTTCTCCCAGAGGAATAAATTAATAGTTCCAAAAGCTAGAATAGTTTTTTGGACCTTTGCATGTCTCTGCTGGCAGTACTTAGAATTTCGCTTCCCTATGGTACTCTTTAAAGTTTACAGTTTTCGGTTGTATATTTTTCTACACATGCATAAGGTGTTTACATTTCTTAACAAAATGATGCACGCACGACTTACGTACCATTTGAAAATAACAACAGGGCAGAAACTTGTCTGTGAGATAATGGGTCAACTTCAGAATAAATCATTCTAGATGAAAGAAAAATGGTTTTATCCTCTGTATTATTTTGTACAGGCAACTATAATTTGTGTAAAAATTGTTGCTGTTTAAAAGGTTGGCAAGAAAACGATAATTTAGCCTGTACCAACTATATCTTTAAATGTAATTTGTAAACTATATTTCTCTAAAAGAACAGTTACTGATGAAATTAATTGACATTTCGTATTTTTCCTCAGGTTTGAAGCATTTCTGGCAAGAAAATGGTCAAGTGAAAAAAGGTTTGGTTTGGAGGGTTGTGAAATCCTGATACCAGCCATGAAGCAGATTATTGATAGCTCAACAGAGTTTGGAGTGGAATCTATTGTGATGGGTATGCCACACAGAGGTCGTTTGAATGTTTTGGCCAATGTTTGTCGGAAGCCTCTGGAACAGATTTTTACTCAATTTGCTGCCCTGGAAGCTGCAGATGATGTAAATAACTATTCCTTAAAATTTTTAAAACAACAAAATAGTCTCGAATTAGAATAAATTGACCATAATGTTGGTTTAGTCTTCTTTTTATCTATCAATGGTAGTGCAGTAGCTAGTTGTGGGTCTTTATATGGATTACCAACTTAAATTGAATCCTCCCTTCATTTTTATATTTTTGTTTTGTATTGGGGCTTGTTGTGTTTTACATCTGATTATGTGTATCACTTCGAATTATCCTACTCAGCAGTGAATCACTTAAGCCAGTCTCTCATAAAAATTATGTTACTAATATTTTGAAAGGTATGACTCCTGAAAATTGTGATAAGACAAGGATTGAGTTTCTTGCTCTGTTATAATTATTGATTTGGTTATGTACATGGACCGGTTACAGCTTTGAAACCTTGTTTTACACAGGCTTAATATACTTTATGTATTTTGAATATGGTGTTCAGTGCACACTTTCGAGTAACAAGTCAGTACATAAAGAGTATGATGTTATTTCACATATAAACTGCTGTGTTAACATAAGTTTACTCGGATTTATGTTAAGGATGTTAACATAGGCAATAGTTCATTTAATTTACATCATTTCATGATGTATGGAGCGTAAGGCTTGTTCAGTGCTTCTTCTTCTTCTTCTTCTGCTTTTACGGCCTCATTGGACCACTTCAGTCAATCATTTCTGGTCCTCTTCTTTGGTATTTTCCCCTTCGGAGTGGCCCAGTATCTCTTCATTCGTTCCGATGCTTTTCGTCGTTCCTTATCTGTAAATACCCTTTTCATTGTATGTCGTTTGTCAATTTTTGGTTTAAATCTTACTTCTGTGTCCCTCAACTTCTTTAAATTTGGCGTTTTGTTCTGCAAATCATCCAGAGTTATTTCCAGTTCTTCCATATCCTCTCTTATTTCCTTAAGCCATCCTCCTTGTTGTTTCAAATTCCAGAGTTTCTCAATAATTTTCCTTGATAATCTGGTTTCTGGTGTCCTCAGAATGTGACCACAAAAAGAGATCCTTTTCTTTCGTATAGTATCAGTGATGGGCTCCAGTTCTCTGTATACCACTTCATTTTGAACTATCCGCCATTGCCCAGCTTTTTGATATTTCTTATTTATGCATGTTCTAGCAATTCTTCTCTCTACTTTTAAAATTTTGTCAATTCTGTTTTTCTGGGTGACTTTAAAAAGAGTTTCACTTCCGTATGTAACCTCTGGTTGAACCACCGTCTTGTAATGTTTTAATTTTGTTTTAATTGATAGACATTTTTTATTGTAAGTAGACCATGTTAGTTTTTGAGCTTTTATCATTTTATTAGTTCTTGCTCGCCATGCAGGTTTCTCGTCCAATTTGTGTGTTATAATTTCACCCAGGTATTTAAATTGTTTCACTATTTTAATTTCCCTATTGTTCACTGTGATGTGATCTATTACAAGTGGATCCGTTACCATTATTTCAGTCTTTTCAAATGATATCTGGAGTCCTAATTTTTGTGCTATATTTTGTAAGCTTGTTATTTGTTTTGTGGCTTCCTGAATATTATTAGCTAGTAATGCTAGGTCATCAGCAAATCCCAAGCAATTTAGGTTTTTTTATCTTTCTTAGTTCCAATTTTAATATTCATAGGATTTTCCTTGTACCATTCTCTCATTACATATTCAAGAGCACAATTGAATAGCAATGGTGATAAACAATCTCCCTGTCTCAACCCTGTTTTAATCGTAAATGGTTCAGATATTTCTCCTCTAAATTTTACTTTGGATTTGGTGTTTGTCAAAGTTAACTGTATCATTTTTATTAATTTAGGATGAAGTCCAAAATTCCTTAATATTTTCATCATTGAAGATCTATGGATGCAATCATACACCTTTTTGAAATCTACAAAGGTTATGACTAGTTGTTTGTGCCTTCTTTTGTAGACATCCATAACTAACTTCAAGGTGATTATCTGTTCTGGGCAGCTTCTCCAGGATCTAAATCCTCCTTGATATTCTCCCAGTTCCAGTTCTAATTGATCTTTACAGCGGTTGTATAGTGTTCTTGACATGATCTTATACGTGCAGTCTAAAAGGGAAATTCCTCTATAGTTGTCTGGATTTGATTTTTCTCCTTTCTTATGTAATGGATGTATTATAGCAGTAGTCCAATTTTCTGGTAATTTCTCTTCATTCCAGATTTTTACTATGCATTGGTGTAATGCTATCTTTACTGGTTCTGCTGCATATTTCCAAAGTTCAGCAAACGTTTGATCTTCTCCACTTGCTTTGTAGTTTTTGAGTTCTTTCAAAGCTCTGTAGACCTCATTAATTGTAGGTGGATTTATATTTTCTGCTGGTGTTTTAATTGGGGTTTCTGTGTTTATCTGAAGGAGTTCTGGGGGATCTTCACAATTTAGTAACTTGTTAAATGTTTCTGCTAGAATTTCTGTATTTTTACTATTGCTATGGGCTAGGTTATTATCTTTATCTTTTAACATTAATGTTGGAGGATCATATCTTTGTAATTGTCTGCCAAATATTTTGTAATAGTCTCTTGAGTTTGTTTTTTCACTATTCAGTGTTTCTCTCTCTCTCTCTCTCTCTCTCTCTCTCTCTCTCTCTCTCTCTCTCCCCCTCTCTCCTTCCCCCCCCACCCCCCACCCCCCCCACCCCCCCTCAATGAAAAGGCTCCGTTCTGAGATGAGATGTATACATGTCAGAGGATTTTAAAGTCTGAGATGTGCTGAAACAAAATATTTTGCAGCACCTTTTGATAGTGGCCTTAGGCTAAAATTGCAATATTAGTCTGTTCCCTAATCTTTAAATAATGCATTCTTATTTGTTCACAGATATGGTGTATTTTGAATAGAAAGTTGAAAAATGTATTTTTTGTTTTCCTTTGTTTTTTCTTGTCTTGTAGATATCGGTATGTAATGTTTCAGTTTTACCACAATTTGCAGTACTTTGTATTTATTGATGCACAATTTATTTATGCTGCCAGCTAAAAAAAAAAAATTATGGTAGCTTTCACTTATGTACTTTCTCATTTACTATTTTCACAGTAGTATTCTGCTTTATATACTTCCTCATTTCTTGCCATTTTTCTTTTTATCTGACTTCATTTGCTGCAAACTGTCATTCTGTTTGTCGAGCTTGTATCCAGTTACATGATTTGCCCTCTAGAACCTTAATTAAATGATGGAAAATGTGGGATAATATGATAACAGTATGAATTAGAGTATACTGCTACCTAAATATAGAGGTACTGAGTGGCAGATAGGCACATTTAAAAGTAGCCTAGGCTATTGGACAAAGTCCTCCTTCTGCTACAGTGCCCGGAGGTGAGCGAAGCTGTGTGTGTGTGTGTGTGTGTGTGTGTGTGTGTGTGTGTGTGTGTGTGTGTGTGTTAAATCAGAGGGACTATGATACCTTATTTTGCTTGTGAATATGCCTGCCTGCTGTTCAGTGCCTTTCTATGAGGTGAGTAGCAACCTATCCTAATTCATAGTGTTACAATCTGAAGCACCTTAAATTCCTTCTATCTGTTTATTTTCATATTCTACCCATTATCTTGGAGAGTGGTGTGCCGTGTGATGTGTTGGTAATCCAGTTTGACTATTTCTAATTTCAGGGGTCAGGTGATGTCAAATACCATTTGGGTACTTACATTGAACGTTTAAACCGTGTGACTAACAAAAACATTCGACTAGCTGTGGTAGCCAACCCTTCGCATCTTGAGGCTGTAGACCCTGTTGTTCAGGGGAAGACACGTGCTGAACAATTCTACCGTGGTGATGGAGAAGGAAAGAAGGTGAGGCCACATCATCTTACTTACTTTTAAATATAGTAGAAAGTACAAGATGGAATAATGACAGTATTAGGAAAAGCATAGATTGTTACTCACTGCATGGAGGAGACATTTAATTGCAGACACGCAGTGAAAAGACAGCTAAACATTTAAGCTTTCAAACAAAATAGTTCTTCAGAAACAGAACAAACAAACACACACACACACACACACACACACACACACACATATATGGCTTCTGTCTCCTGCTGCTGTGGCCAGAGTGCAGACTGCAACTGCATCTGATGTGAACAGCAATCTAGGGTTTAGTGGCATGTGAAGGAAGCATTTGGGGGAGGGGGAGGGGGGGGGATAGCAGGGTAGGGATGGAAGATGATGTGCTGCCTGTGAGAGCATGCAGGGACATGGGAAGGGGGGGTGGAGGTGAAGGATAGGGCTGCTAGGTGCAGAATTGGTAGGCTGTATTCGGTGGGGCTGGGGGAGGGGGGGTGGAGGATGTAGGGAAGGAGAAAAGACTGAAAGTTTTGGTGAAATAGAAGCCATGTATAGTGCTGGAAGGGGAGCAGGGAAGGACTACTGAAGGCCAAGGTCAGGCA
Organism: Schistocerca serialis cubense; assembly: GCF_023864345.2. Taxonomy (NCBI): domain Eukaryota; kingdom Metazoa; phylum Arthropoda; class Insecta; order Orthoptera; family Acrididae; genus Schistocerca; species Schistocerca serialis. The sequence continues at coordinate 15,121,661 of NC_064646.1, forward strand.
GGTTACGGGAATGAAGGAGCTCCCAGCTGTGCAATTCAGGAAAGCTGTGTTGTTAGGAAGGATCCAGATGGTGCAGGCTGTGAAGCAGTCATTGAGGTGAAGCACATGGTGTTGGCCAGTATGTTCAGCAAGTAGTTGGTCCAGCTGTCTCTTGGCACGTTTGGTGGCGACCTCTTGTTAGTTATCATGCCCATGTAGAATGCAGTGCAATGGTTGCAGCTGTGTCTGTAGATGACATGGCTGCTATCAAAGATAGCCCCGACTTTAATGGGACAGGAGATTTCTGTGACAGGACTGCAGTACGTGGTAGCAGAAGGATGTATGGGAGAGGTCTTGCACCTAGGTGTATTGCAGAGATATGAAGCGTGAGGCAAGGGGTTGGGAGCATGAATGTAGTAGGGGTGGACAAGGATATTACGCAGATTCAATGAGCAGTGGAACACCACTGTGGGAGGGGTGGGAAGGATAGTGAGTAAGCTATTCCTTCTTTCAGAGCACGATAAGAAGAGGTTGAAATACTGCTGGGGAATGTGATTTGGTTGCTCCATTCCTGAGTGGTACTAAGTCATGAGAAAGTGCTCATTTGTGGGCAGAGTGTTGATATATGGCAGGTGCAGTTGGAGACAGTGGCCGCCTGTGTGTTTGTTTGTTTGTTTGTTTGTTTGTTCTATTTCCAAAGATTGGCTTTTTTGTCCAAAAGCTTAAATGTTTAGCAGTATTTTCATTGTACCTTTCTGCAACTTGGTGCATCCTCTATGTGGTGTGAAGCAGTCTGGCCTTCCCATCTTTATGTACTAATTTTTGATTGTTTGGTGAAATATTTTGAACATTGTTTCATGTCTGTTCTGTTTGAATATAAAGATACTCGAACATCAAATTCGTCTGTTGCTACAGAAAATTCTATCTTTTACTTAAAAAAGTAAGTGAGTAAATATGCCTTACATTCCTCTACCAGGTTATGTCCATGCTGCTACATGGTGATGCTGCATTCTGTGGTCAAGGCATAGTGTATGAGACCTTTCACTTGTCAGATCTGCCTGATTACACTACACATGGAACCATTCATATTGTAGTCAACAATCAGATTGGTTTCACCACCGACCCAAGGCATTCACGGTCCTCCCCATATTGCACTGGTATGTATTCTGTTACTTTTTTGTGTGTATCTGTTAGTGGTGTGTGTAATACATTCTATGTCTAACTATTAAATTATGTTGTAGATGTTGCCAGGGTGGTAAATGCACCCATCTTCCATGTCAACTCAGATGACCCTGAAGCTGTAATGCATGTGTGTAAAATTGCTGCAGAATGGAGAGCAACATTCCACAAAGATGTTGTAATTGATATTGTAAGTAGAATAAATCTGCTGTTGTGTTTTGCGGAAACTGTACAAAACATTAAATTGATTTGTGTGTGGTTACGATTCAGGTCTAGATAAAACAATAGTTATTACTTATTTATTTTTTTCATAAGGTCAGTGTGTGTATAACTGTCCACCTCCCCCCCTCCAATCACTCCGACCCTATTCATTGACATAATAGCCAAATGTGCAAGCTGGATCACTGTACCAGCTCTGAGTTACTATCAGTTGCAATGCTTTATTAGATAGAGCATGAAAATGTTCATATTTGTTCTCTTGTATGTTTCACAACATTAATTAATTGAAACATTTAATATGGCACTACAGTTCTGTTCATCACACATTCATTGGTTTCTGTATCACTTGCAATTCTTTTGTGCTGTGATTGATGCCATTACCAAAAGAATTAACATTATAAGTTGCAGCACAGGAGTCTAATCACTTATGGTAATTTCATTATATGTAGGTAGGCTCCTTTTAAGTTATTGAGTTTTTATTAATTTCCTGCTTTTGTCATAGTGTTTATTAGATGTAAGTGTTTTCTCTTTGCTATCGTAGGTCTGCTACCGACGCAATGGCCACAATGAAATTGATGAACCCATGTTCACCCAACCATTAATGTATCGCAAGATCCGTAAAACGCCGCCAGCATTGGACAAATATGCAGATAAACTAATAAATGAAGGCGTTGTTACAGCAGAAGAGGTTAAGGTGAGTGTTGTCTATAATGTATAGTAGATATATACGATACTACCAGACAAGTATAACTATAACAGCAGCAACCAAAAGTTAACACAATATCTCAACACAGAGTTTCAAGAAAATGGAAGAATGAAATATCTATCCAAAGTCATCAAAATTACAGAAGAATGGATAATTTGGTTGGGAGCAGAGGTGTTAAAAAGTTAATAATAGCTGCACACAGATGGAGGAGGGGACAAGGCAGACTGCCTCTCTTATACTCGGTTCATCATAAGAATAAACCTTATGTAAACATTGCACTGTGTATTCTTCCACGTTTGCTGGAACCTCATTGGATTGTGTTTTACATGGAGCGGAGGCCAAGCTGTCTCGAGTACAGTAACGTATGATAATGAGGATAAGTTTTATGCTGTGCATTATGCAAACATAGATTCAGCAATAATATGGGGCAGCAGCTTTACCGGCGCATTTGACTTCGACAGCACTGGCCAGACAAGTGATCCAACTAACCTGCAGTGATGCAAACAGTTGCAGTAAAGACGTAAAAAGTGATGAGCAGAGAACAATATAGCTTTGAATGTCATTTAATTTTGAAACAGAAGAAAATAATGTGTGGTAAAACTCAGGCGATACGCTTCGTAAGTGATTGGATGGAAAACAACGCGCTCTTGATTATAGCTAACACAGTACTGTAATTAAAAACGAGTTATAAAAATGCCGGCTTCAACAGTGGTCATTTTTCTGCGTGACCTATGTGCGGCGCAAAAGTGCACTGAGGTGATTTTACCACATTGTTAAATATTGAACCACTGAAGGTGTTACAGTCAGTCATCTGGTAATCTCAGAACTTCTTCCATATCGGACTTCGAGGAATACATTTCATTTCAGTACAGCTATGTTGACAATGAGGCGACCAGCAACAGAATCCCAAGCCACCAATAAGTCCACATGTCCTCCTCTTTTATGACAGGCTGTTCTGCATTTCGCCATTGTTCGGCAGTGATATGTTACAAAGCTTTGTGCATTAGTTCCACTATGTTTGGCAACTTAAATGTCCTGTTATTTCTCGCAACAAATTCCTTACCTTTGCTCTAGGTCAGTTTTATTGGATTCAGATTACATTGTTGATGTGGCACAAGTAAAAATGCAGCAAGGGTAGTGTGTGCTCAGTGCCCTGAAAATTATTGTTTTCTATGTTTGTACGATGCTTATCATTCTGGTTCGTGAGAGACCACATCCGTTCTACAAAACATTGGGCATATTCAGACAAAGACTATTTGATTTCTCATTTTTCTCCAAACATTTTAATTCTGTAATGATTTCTTAACTTCAACAATCTTTTATAAAAGATCGATAATTAAGAATGTGTATTTTCAGTGAAAACCAGAATTTTGCGTGTGACATGTTATTGGAAACTAAAAGACATGCATTTTTCTTACTTACCATCCGCGGCTCGTGGTCTTGTGGTAGCATTCTCACTTCCTGCGCATGGAGTCCCGGGTTGGATTCCTGGTGGGGTCAGGGATTTTCTCTGCCTCAAGATGACTGGGTGTTGTGTGTCTTTCATCATCATTGACTTGCAAGTCGCCAAAGTGGCGTCAGCTACAGAAAAAGGACTTGCAATTTCGGCGGCCGAACACCCCGCATGGGGTCTCCCAGCCAACAATGCCGTACGATCATTTCATTTTTTTCTTACTTACCACATATTTAATGAATTTAAATATTTTAGGTATTCAACCTGAACAGAAAATAAAAATAGATTTGTACTCTCCAACAAGTTTTGAATTGCTGTCTGCCACCATGCCCGTATATTAATCTATGTTGCTACTGATTACGCCATGCATATGATTAAATTTTGTTCCCTTACATTTAGTACATACTGTTTCTCAAAAAACTTCAAGGCTGATTTTTCTTTATAGTTTTATGGAAACATTAAGAACAACTTGTTTCTAGTCATTAGTGGTGTTCCACGTGTGTGTTTCACTACGGAGCAGAAAGCAGTGTCATCCATTTTCATGGTACTTATGAACAGCAAGACAGTTATAGCATAAGTAACATTTACAGAGACTTTGACTGTACATAATTATTGAAATAAAAATTATATTGCTATAAAGTACAGTTAAGATGTTGATGGCTGTTAACACATCAGAATATATTTAAGTTTCATACACAGTGACGTAGTAATAAGATCTCTAATACTTAAGTTGGACCTACTTCCAAGGGCGGAACAACACCAGTGTAAGAGAGCTGCAGCTGCTGACCAATCATCGCGTTTGTGTTTGTTTGCATCAGGTTTATTATTATGACGAACAGAGTATAGTTAATGATATTTTACCATAACTTAATGCTGAATGAGATGGAGTGAAAGTAAAATGTTTGACTTAAACTTGCAGAGTTTGCTGAAAATTGCTGTAGACGTTGATCTAAATAGTCAGTGCCAATGTAGATTTGATATCTTGATAGTTTGTGTCACACTAAGTGGTAAGTAAGGATGAGAGAAAATGAAGACTGACAAAAAGGGACAAAGCCGGGCATATTAAATACAACAGTTGATGGTAGGTTGAGTACCCCAAAGTGTACACCCATCTACACCTGTATGAAGTGCTTGTATAAAGTTATTGAGACCTGGTTCACAAATCTTCCTGTTGTGTTTATTGATATATTATGCAGCAGATTATTATGTGCCCACTACAGTCTGTCACATATCATTCAGCAATCAGTGACGTTTATGTCTACTAAGGGAAATAAAAAGTGCTTGCACTGTCTCTGTGCACAAAGGTCTGTGTTCACAGCAGAAACAGAATTGTCTCGCACATGAATTTAGGCAGTGCTTATTATTATTTGCCCGTTTGCACTCTCAGTTCCACAGCCATTACTCATTTTTCCACCTCCTCCCCTCCCCCACTCCTCTTTCTCCTTCTACCAATATTCTTCTCCTTTCCTTGCCACAGTTTCTGTCACTGCCTTCATGTGTTTATGAATACATTGATTCTTCACTCATTCCTTTTTTGTTGCTCATGTTTATGATGTTGTTTATTGTTTTAATTTTCAGTCAGACTTTCTTCTATAAGTTACCGTTATTTACCCAAATGCAAGCTGACCTTTCTTCCCAATTTTCATAGTCCAAAAATCTGTCTGTGGTACAGATTCAGGGGCAAAGCCTAAGGAAGTTCCAAGAAATGCCACTAGAAGCCACTATAAGTAGTTATTTAGCCAAGGAAACCGTTGTGGCAATGTTTTGAGTATAGAATGTTGTTTTTTTCTTCTGCCCCTTGGGAAACTCAAATTTAATGTTGTTCATCTTTGAATTTAGCAGTTTTTCAAACATTTATAACAAAAATAAATAAATCTTGTTTCATAAACACCATCAAAATGGAAGTTTTTAAGGAACTTACAGACATTGGCAAATATGATAATTAAAGTTTCACGATTAGACAGCTACAGCTCCATTTGGAAGCTGTTGGTACATGCTGATGTACGTCGAACCACTTCTCAATGCTACCAACCTGTGATGTAATAATAGTAAGTGTTTTACTGCTTTAATTTAATTTCCTGTTTATGAGTACAAATAAGTTCCACATTTGAACGTGAGAGTCCTTATAAATGAGCTTTTATGAAACTGGTGCAGCAAGAATTGCCTGTGATGCCATCTCTCAAAGCCCACCTGCGTTTAGTTCGTAATTATGGCCTCCTGTATTCTAGATGACTGTGCCCTGTCTTGTTTGTGGAACAATATTGACAGGCATAGAAGATGCTACAGGAGAAAGATTTCCTGCAGTGATGACAATACTTACAGTTTGCACTTTGAATGGATCACTTATACTGGAAATGATTCTGTGTAGACAAAGCATATTGCGAAATGTTAACTTCCGTGGCTGGAATTGTCACAATTTATAAAATGTTCCTGGCTCTTATGCCATGGACAAATGGATTACACCTTAAATTGTATTGTTTAGAGTGTTAAGAAAAGTAATCTAATAAAGTACCCTGTCTAACCTCTGACAGAGATGATAAAAATCAGTGTCTTTAATATGTAGATTGCTGTTCACCACATTTATATCTTTTAAATCAAGTGCGATATTCTGTCAAGCTGAAAGGTAACTTTCTTGGAGGAAAACACTATATTTTGTCGAAAGAAAAAAAAATAATTCGGTGACATTCATATTATATTGAAAGAGTGTATATAACTCAAAACACGAGTTTCAGTACAGTCTATATAACTCTTAGTGGCCCCAGTTCCCCTCAGAATATTTCGGAAGATATTGTGAATTCTCACTGGTCCCAGTGTTTGGGTTGTAACTGTAATTTTAACTGTCAAGCTGTGTAAATTTAATTCCTGTGGATCACTGCAGGAAAGTATTACTTCCTACAAATCCCTGAGAGCTGGCGCCACTTTATACTTTACCCGTCATACGATGAGCCATATTTGTTTAGATTTTTAAGTGTGATGCAGTGAACAACAATTCTGTTTTCCACTGTGGGGGGGCCATAAATCACCTGTGTGTGTGTGTGTGTGTGTGTGTGTGTGTGTGTGTGTGTGTCATTTTAATACATAATTATGGTTGTAGTAAACAAGTGAGAACAATGTTCGTGTTCATCACCACTTCAAAACATTAGTGCTATAGTGTTTTTGTTTACTATAACCAGTTTCATATTAATATGATGGATGTACCATTTGTGTACACCCATGAACAGTGATTGTGCAAATTTATGAGTACAGACATATGCGCTTGATAATGGAAAACAGCTGAAATCAGGTCATTATGGTACAAATGACAATTTCTGGTACTACATAAGGACAAGTCATTTTGTAACTTCATTACAAAAAACCTTGAAAAGTAGTTGACCAGTTTGCATCAAATTTTTGCACCCTACTCTAATAAATGTTCAGATGAACATAGGCTACATATATTGTCTAAAGGGGAAATGTTACCAAAAATCTCAGAGCTCTTAGCCAATTTACTTGAAATTTTTACACAATATACTAATAAACATTCAGATGGACATATGCCATACATCTTTTGAATGACAATTTATTTATATCTTATTGGCTTATAATTGTCATATCATTAAGTAGTGTGAATCATCTGAAACTTTGTAAGCTGACCCTTTCGCAGATTAAAACTATACAAAATACTATAGTTGAAACTGCTGTCCTCACAAATCCAGCAACTAGAAAGGTCTCTCTCTTACACCGTAGACCAGTTGTCACAACTGATTTACCCATTCATCAGGTTGCGTCTCCATAACAACAAACAAAATCTTAAGGTCAGAGGAGGGGGAGGAGATGAGCAAAGATGGAGGTAGAAGGAGGTGGGCAGAGTGTGGGGATTGTAATGCATATCCATTCCCATATATATTTAGCAATTCTGAAGCATTGCTGCTAGCAATTTTATAACAGGATTGACAAAAAAAGGAATTGATTTTCGAGATGTTCTTCTCTATTGTCTGCTGTTCTTTCTGTTTGTAACCCCTTTTTATTCTATCATAGCCCATTTTCCAATTTGACTGAATTTGTGTTTTCCATTGTCTGGCATAAATTCTTTTCTAGTCACCTTGTTCACGTGTTCCCGGAGGTTTCTTACTTCCTGTTCCCCCTAGGCAAATTGTCATTTCTTTCGTCTTCTTGGCATTTAAACCTGCTAGACCAAAAATTAATATGTGGCTCGAGATTATACCCATTGTGATTTCCCATTGCCTTTGGTGTGATAAGCTGGTTAGCTTCAGGTATATACAGCAAGTTTCCAGTCATCCAGTTTAAATTTTCTTTCGTTATTTCACCTAATAAAGCATATGGATTGTTGTTAATTACAGTCACTTCTTTCATCCTTCTTACGATTTGAAAGTTAAGTAAATACCTGTAAATTATTAATTGTTATTGCGATTGCTTTATTGTAAATTAAGTAGTTTCTCGGATTGCTTATGTTATAGGTATTCATTTAATTGTCAGATGCGATTGTCAGCCGACATATCAATTCAGCTTAGAATATACCTGCATTTACAAACATAATTTTCTTAAAACAAATTGTCTGCTTGTGTCAAAAAAATCTGTATTGCATTATGTTATCTTGCATTTTTGCAAGTATATAATTTGGTGTATTATGTCACCTGTATGTACAGGTGGTTGCAGATACTTGAGTGGTACAACATACACTTTCTGCAATCTGGCATGTGTAAGAGATTAATGCACACAGTGTACAAATGCTTTACAAGATTCCTGTTTGAGATTGATGTATTAGAGAAAACCAGTCAGTAGCAAATTATCCAAATAAAGATTTTAGCTCTAGAAACACGTAATGTTTCCATTTAACTAAACTGCCATGACAAAGGACTGGTTGGCAAGAAAATAGTTTCCTTAATTTTGAGACTAGGTTAGTGAGCAGCACTGCCAGCCCATGTGATACAATGTGTGTGTTTCATTTGTTGTTGAGATGAAGGTACATAATTGTTTTGTACAGTATGTATATAGGCATGCAGCCGGAAGGAGGAGAGTTTGAAAGTATATTTTTCAAGCACATTTTCTGATAATTATCAAGAATTTTGGTCATTTGTATCTCTCTTGAAATGTATATTCAACATAATTTGTGACTGTGTGCTCAGTTTAACTATCCACAGGAGTTGTCAGAGTACAATGTCCATAAAATTTTGTGCATCAACCACTGAAATACATCAAGAGAAATTGAGAATAGATTGCGTACACACATTTCTGCAGTCGCACACTGCAAGCCATTGTACAGTGTTATAGTAAGTTGTATCCACCATCCTTTTCGTTCCATTGTCTAATTCCTTTGTCAGATAATAAATGGGAAAAGTTATTCTTCCTGTGCACTTTTCTAAGAGGCATAATTATTCTGTGATTCTTCAGTTTCTCCTGGAATGTTTGTTGTTCGAACAGTCCATGGTAAGAAATGTCGCTATCATTAGGTGTGCTGACAAACTGAGCTCCTGAGGGCATGCAGCCGATTTATATCCCCACCCACTGCAAGCAGTTCCCTCCTTAGGGCACTCGTCAGCAGTCACGGAGATGATTGCATTGGCGTCTGTGGTAGCGTTGATGTTGCTGCCCTGTCCACCCTAGTCGCCAGATTGGTGTTTGCTGAACTTCTTGTAATTAGACCCAGGGCTGATTCCCAAGCTTGGTCCGCAAAAGGTATAATATTTCAATCCATAGAACTTCTTACCCCACCCTAACCTAGCACTTAGCTTCTTCCTAAGATTTACAAACCCAGTCACCCTGGCAGTCCCATAGTTGCTGGCTTCAGTGTACCCACTAAACATATATCTGCAATCTATTGTACAAAGACCCCCTCATATGTTAAAGAAATCTATCATTTCCCAGATTGCCTGAAATCTGTGTCTATCCCACTCCCACCCCACTCCTTTGGTTGTCAGCATTGATGCCACCTTCCTCTGTATCAATATTCCCCATGTACATGATGTATCTGCTACTGGACGTTACCTGAACTAGCACCCACCTGATTCCAAACCTATAATGTCCTTATGCTCACCTTGATCAACTTTATACTTACCAACAACTTCTTTACCTTTGATGGGCATACACATACACAGATCAAAAGCATGGCCATGGGAGTCGGGATGGCTCCTTCCTATGCCAATTTTTTGGTTTCCTGGGATCTATTAGCATTCAGCCCCTGGTTTGGTTTAAATATATTGATGACATCTTTGCCATAAGGATTCATGGTGAGGCTAATTAAAATTTTTATGATCTCTAGATACATTCTCACAACTCAATTTCGCATGGACCTATTCCAAATCCCATGGTACTTTCCTTGATATTGACCTCATCCTCATTGAGGTTCAGCTACACACTTCTGTCCATATTAAACCTCCTAACAAGCAACAGTACTTAGATTTTGACAGTTGCCATCCTTTCCATGTCAAATGTTCCATCCCATGCAGACTCTTTACAACAAAGCACCATCATTGTCAATCCAGTCTTCACTGGACAAAGTTACCCATTGTTCAAAAGCAGATTCCTTGAGACATCATATCTAATCCTAGTACTGCTGATCCATCCAAAAAACTACTGAAATCACACCCTGAAGTGGGGTCCATTCTGTCCTGACTTTTTTTTCCTCCCACCACACCTACAATAGCTTCACCACCACTACGCCTACTCCCTCCCCATCTCCACAGTATCCTGGTCAGACTCTATGCTGCTCCTGCACCCATTTCCTTACCCTATGGCTCCAGTCCCTATGATTACTCATGCTGTAAGACTTGCCCTATGCACCCTCCTACTACCACCTGCACCAGCCCAGTAACTGGCAAAACATATACAATCAAAAGGGAGAGCTATCTGTGAGACATGATGCTGTGTACCAGTAAATTGAAACACTGTTCAGACTTACACATTGGTATAACAAGCACCAAGTCATTAGTTATGATGAATGGACTTAGAAAAGGGGGTATACTGACAGCACACATTGTCCTGTTACAGAACATGCTCTGCAACATGAGTCATGATCTTAGTGTCTGTTGTACCTCTTGTGCTATCTGGATTCTCCTGCCTGACATCAGTTTCTCAGTATCTCATATGTGAGAACTGGCATTACAACACGCCCTTGGTTGCCAGCCACCTGGCCTTAATTTACATTAACACCTTAGATCTCAAAATTTTCTTTTAGTCACTATTCCTTTGTTCACTACCTTTTAGTTTTCTATATCTTTTATTTTCTGTCTTGTCTTTTTTACACTCCCCCCCCCCCCCCCCCCTCCCCACCTCCCATGTCTAACATGTCTGCTATACAGGGTGTTTGGGGAGGAAAGGTCAATATTTTAAACAGTGATAGTATAAGTAATTCTGAAGAAAAAATGATGTATGAACATTGGTATGGGTATTGAAAGGAACTTTAATTTGCAAAATTGATTGCACAGTATGAACGTATACCCAATACAATTGGACCGTAACATGATTTTCTTGCAAACAGTGCACGGGTACATGCCATGTTTACGCTATGCAACCTACCACATTTTATGTGGCATACACAGTACAATCACCCATTGTTTCTGCAATTGTACCGTGTTAGCCGCATTGTGTAGTGTACCAGTGATGGATCGGTTAGCTGTGTAGCGTATGGTGTTCACTGTGTTTCTACAAGCACTGCTAACAATGCCACACATTTAGAGTAGTGAGGAATATGCAGATATGGTGTATGTTTACGGCTTCTGCGAAGGTAGTGCTACCACTGCAAGAGAGGAATACCACAGACACTTTCTGACTTGGTGATTACCTGATCACAGGGTGTTTACCAAACTGTTTATCACTTTGCATGCAACAGACATTTTTTGTCCAAGCGTGCATGTCCACACGTATATGGGAAACATTACATGCGGAAAACCTGTATCCATTTCGCATACAGCATGTCCAAAATGTCTATGTTGGCGACAATGTCCAATGACTTCAACTCTTGTCACTGGATAATTGAGAATAGTCATTTGCTTCCATATATACTATTCACTGACAAAGCCCAGTTTTCACGACGTGGAATAAACAACACACGCAATAATCATTGATGGTCACGGGAAAATACACAAGCTTCAGTGGATATCAATTTCCAAGTTCATTTTGCGATAAATGTTTGGTGCAGCATGATCGGTAACCTTTTGGTAGGTCCATTTGTTATCAATCAGTAATTGGGAGAGAGATACTCACGTTTTTTGGAAAATTCGTTTGTGGAACAATTGGAAGACGTTCCTTTAGCCAAGCGAACTGGAATGTACTTTCAACGTGACAGTGCCCCTCCACATGTTACCTTATGTGTGAGGGACCATCTCAAACGCACCCACCCTAATCGCTGGATTGGCCATGGCAGTGCTATTAACTGGCCTCCAAGATCACCTGACCTTATATCTTTAGATTTGTTTTGTGGCGTTGGATGAAATCAGAAGTGCACAAAGTGAAGGTAAATACACAAGATGAACTGCTTCGTCGCATCATGGACGCTGCTGAATTGATTAGGAACCAACCACAGGCAATTGAACAAGCAACACAACATTGACGTTCATGGTGGGATATTCAAACCTGTTCTGTGAACTTTACAACATCTGTACGATAAGTGTTAAAGCCATTTGCAAAAGATGTGGTACAGCTTTTTCAACTGAATACATGCAACATGCATGTTGTAATGCATTATGTACTAAATGCAAAGTAAACAAACATTATGTAAAATTGTGTTACATAACTGTACTTCTCTGTAACATTGTTTTCAAGAAAATCACATTACAGTCCAGTTGTATTGCATATACGTTCACGTTGTGCACATCAATTTTGCAGAATTGAAGTTCCTTTCAATACCCATACCTCCCTAACGAAGCATTTGCGGACCTATGTTCGTATAACATTTTTTGTTCAGAATTACTGGGACTATCACTGTGTACAATGTTTTGTCAGTAACCTCTGTCTTGCTTATTACCCTTATGTTTTCAAATCTCATTCTGTGCGACATCCAACAATCAGTCTTTCCTTCTCATCCCATCCACTAAGTCCAACCTGACGCAGGATACAGGCCAACTTTTCTGAACTCTCCTCATTCCATAAACCTTGCCAGTCTCTTCCCTTCATCCTTCTTCCATCCCCTTCAACCTATCTGTCAGAAGAAGGGGCCACTGGCTCCAGAAGGTTGCACATTTCCTTAACTTTTGTATGCAGTTTCTCCTGCCACTGCTTGGTGAGTAGATTCTTTCAATCTGTCCAGTTCTACTACATTGTTAGCTGCTACACTACTGCACTGTGAAATTCCTGGATAAAGATTCAACAGATGACAACCATTGGCTTTAAAGAGTAAACAGACAAAAAAGATATTACAAGATTATCATGGTATTTACGTTAAACAAGGTAAACTTTATTTCCAGGATGTTCGTGACAAATATGAGAAAATATGTGAAGATGCTTTGGAAAATGCGAGAAAAGAGACACACATAAAGTATAAGGACTGGCTTGATTCTCCATGGTCTGGTTTCTTTGAAGGCAAAGATCCACTGAAAGTATCTCCAACTGGTGTCAAGGAGGACACCCTGGTTCACATTGGCAAGAAAATGTCATCACCACCACCAAATGCTGCAGAATTTGAAATACATAGAGGTTTGTATTAAATTATTCAATAACTCTCTCTCTGTCTCTCTCTCTCTCTCTCTCTCTCTCTCTCTCTCTCTCTCTCTCTCTCTCTCTCAAGATGTTACCTTGAGGAAATAGCTGAGATGGTCTTAGCAAGGTCAGAGTAGAAAAAAATTATCCTACCTTTCACAAATGTTAGGTACTACTTGAAGAGGAAAGAGGGATAGGTTGGAAAAAATTGATGGGAGGGTGGCTCACTGTGACTATAGGATGAGGGATGAGACGGACCAGTAATTTGCTCCCTTTCATTCTGGGTCTGAATGATGTGCCCTTCCTGTATAACATTGCCCAAGATATCACTTTTTCTTTCTTGAGGAAGGAACTAATAGTTCCAAAAGTTAGGACAACTGTGCTGTGTGTGTGTTTGGGGGGGGGGGGGGGGGGTAGTAGCAGTACTAAAAGTTTTTTGTCTGGAAGGTGTACTGATCAAAAGTTCGGTCTCAAAATTTTATAGTATTCTCAAATTAATTCTGCTTTTGATACAATGCTGTTATTAAAAGGAAGACCACTCATCATTTAATGGAAATGTTAAATGTTCGATGGGCAGCTTAACAAGAAGTTGAACATATTGGTTCAACTTTTAAACATGGATTGTTTGTCTGAGAGCACAAGTATGATGGTGATAGACTGTTGTAATAGTTCAAAATAAGAAAAAACTTTTTGATGCCTATAGTGATTTTCGTGGTTAGTTGGGGCTGCGTTTGTTAAAGCATGTCTACTTTGCAAAATTCCTCACTAGTCGACAGATTTTAGAAGACAACCGGCTCATTACTTAAAGCCACACTTAAGTCTCTTATTAATCTTTTGTACAATCTGGTATTGTGTGGAAGTTGTCCTGGAGACACCTAATTAACATTGTTGTTGTTGTGGTCTTCAGTCCTGAGACTGGTTTGATGCAGCTCTCCATGCTGCTCTATCCTGTGCAAGCTTCTTCATCTCCCAGTACCTACTGCAACCTACATCCTTCTGAATCTGCTTAGTGTATTCATCTCTTGGTCTCCCTCTACGATTTTTACCCTCCACGCTGCCCTCCAGTGCTAAATTTGTGATCCCTTGATGCCTCAAAACATGTCCTACCAACCGATCCCTTCTTCAAGTCAAGTTGTGCCACAAACTTCTCTTCTCCCCAACCCTATTCAATACCACCTCATTAGTTACATGATCTACCCACCTTATCTTCAGCATTCTTCTGTAGCACCACATTTCGAAAACTTCTATTCTCTTCTTGTCCAAACTAGTTATCGTCCATGTTTCACTTCCATACATGGCTACACTCCATACAAATACTTTCAGAAACGACTTCCTGACACTTAAATCTATACTCGACGTTAACAAATTTCTCTTCTTCAGAAACGATTTCCTTGCCATTGCCAGTCTACATGTTATATCCTCTCTACTTCGACCATCATCAGTTATTTTACTCCCTAAATAACAAAACTCCTTTACTACTTTAAGTGTCTCATTTCTTAATCTAATTCCCTCAGCATCACCCGATTTAATTTGACTACATTTCATTATCCTCGTTTTGCTTTTGTTGATGTTCATCTTATAGCCTCCTTTCAAGACACTGGCCATTCCGTTCAAGTGCTCTTCCAAGTCCTTTGCTGTCTCTGACAGAATTACAATGTCATCGGCGAACCTCAAAGTTTTTACTTCTTCTCCATGAATTTTAATACCTACTCCGAATTTTTTTTTTTTTTTTGTTTCCTTTACTGCTTGCTCAATATACAGATTGAATAACATCGGGGAGAGGCTACAACCCTGTCTCACTCCTTTCCCAACCACTGCTTCCCTTTCATGCCCCTCGACTCTTACAACTGCCATCTGGTTTCTGTACAAATTGTAAATAGCCTTTCGCTCCCTGTATTTTACCCCTGCCACCTTCAGAATTTGAAAGAGAGTATTCCAGTTAACATTGTCAAAAGCTTTCTCTAAGTCTACAAATGCTAGAAATGTAGGTTTGCCTTTTCTTAGTCTTTCTTCTAAGATAAGTCGTAAGGTTAGTATTGCCTCACGTGTTCCAACATTTCTACGGAATCCAAACTGATCTTCCCCGAGGTCGGCTTCTACCAGCTTTTCCATTCGTCTGTAAAGAATTCGCGTTAGTATTTTGCAGCTGTGACTTATTAAACTGATAGTTCGGTAATTTTCACATCTGTCAACATCTGCTTTCTTTGGGATTGGAATTATTATATTCTTCTTGAAGTCTGAGGGTATTTCGCCTGTCTCATACATCTTGCTCACCAGATGGTAGAGTTTTGTCAGGACTGGCACTCCCAAGCCCATCAGTAGTTCTAATGGAATGTTGTCTACTCCCGGGGCCTTGTTTCGACTCAGGTCTTTCAGTGCTCTGTCAAACTCTTCACGCAGTATCTTATCTCCCATTTCGTCTTCATCTACATCCTCTTCCATTTCCATAATATTGCCCTCAAGCACATCGCCCTTGTATAAACTCTCTATATACTCCTTCCATATACTCCTTCCACCTTTCTGCCTTCCCTTCTTTGCTTAGAACTGGGTTGCCATCTGAGTTCTTGATATTCATACAAGTGGTTCTCTTCTCTCCAAATGTGTCTTTAATTTTCCTGTAGGCAGTACCTATCTTACCCCTAGTGAGACAAAGCTCTACATCCTTACATTTGTCTTCTAGCCATCCCTGCTTAGCCATTTTGCACTTCCTGTCGATCTCATTTTTGAGACGTTTGTATTCCTTTTTGCCTGCTTCATTTACTGCATTTTTATATTTTCTCCTTTCATCAATTAAATTCAATATTTCTTCTGTTACCCAAGGATTTCTATTAGCCCTCGTCTTTTTACCTACTTGATCGTCTGCTGCCTTCACTACTTCATCCCTCAGAGCTACCCATTCTTCTTCTACTGTATTTCTTTCCCCCATTCCTGTCAATTGTTCCCTTATGCTCTCCCTGAAACTCTCTACAACCTCTGGTTCTTTCAGTTTATCTAGGTCCCATCTCTTTAAATTCCCACCTTTTTGCAGTTTCTTCAGTTTCAATCTGCAGTTCATAACCAATAGATTGTGGTCAGAATCCACATCTGCCCCTGGAAATGTCTTACAATTTAAAACCTGGTTCCTAAATCTCTGTCTTACCATTATATAATCTATCTGATACCTTTTAGTATCTCCAGGATTCTTCCAGGTATACAACCTTCTTCTATGATTCTTGAACCAAGTGTTAGCTATGATTAAGTCATGCTCTGTGCAAAATTCTACAAGGCGGCTTCCTCTTTCATTTCTTCCCCCCAATCCATATTCACCCACTATGTTTCCTTCTCTCCCTTTTCCTACTGACGAATTCCAGTCACCCATGACTATTAAATTTTTATCTCCCTTCACTACCTGAATAATTTCTTTTATCTCGTCATACATTTCATCTATTTCTTCATCATCTGCAGAGCTAGTTGGCGTACAAACTTGTACTACTGTAGTAGGCATGGGCTTTGTGTCTATCTTGGCCACAATAATGCATTCACTATGCTGTTTGTAGTAGCTAACCCGCACTCCTATTTTTTATTCATTATTAAACCTACTCCTGCATTACCCCTATTTGATTTTGTATTTATAACCCTGTAATCACCTGACCAAAAGTCTTGTTCCTCCTGCCCCCGAACTTCACTAATTCCCACTATATCTAACTTTAACCTATCCATTTCCCTTTTTAAATTTTCTAACCTACCTGCCCGATTAAGGGATCTGACATTCCACGCTCTGATCCGTAGAACGCCAGTTTTCTTTCTCCTGATAACGACGTCCTCTTGAGTAGTCCCCGCCCAGTGATCCGAATGGGGGACTATTTTACCTCCGGAATATTTTACCCAAGAGGACGCAATCATCATTTAATCATACAGTAAAGCTGCATTTCCTCGGGAAAAATTATGGCTGTAGTTTCCCCTTGCTTTCAGCCGTTCTCAGTACCAGCACAGCAAGGCCGTTTTGGTTAATGTTACAAGGCCAGATCAGTCAATCATCCAGACTGTTGCCCCTGCAACTACTGAAAAGGCTGTTGCCCCTCTTCAGGAACCACATGTTTGTCTGGCCTCTCAACAGATACCGCTCCTTTGTGGTTGCACCTACGATACAGCCATCTGTATCGCTGAGGCACGCAAGCCTCCCCACCAACGGCAAGGTCCATGGTTCATTATCATTCCAAAATTAACCTTGGTGCAGCCCCATCCTTAACTTCATGTCCCTTGGATTATTTCTGCAAATTATAGCACAACAATAAACAAGCAGTTCTCACTATGATGTCACACAATACTTGCTATGTGTGCATTATAGACATGATGGTGTGGCAGTGACAGACTCCCTTTCTAGATTCAGTTACAACTGTAAAAGTTCATACGTCATTGCTCGTGTTCCAGTCTTTTTATAATGTTCGTGTACATTTGTGCATTTCTTACTTGAAGTACAAAACACTTAGAAAAAACATACGTGGTTAAAGTTCATTCATCAGAGGATTTTCTACATGACCAATTCACAATCAGTTTACATGCAGCAAAGAAATTCTTATTGTCAGTAATATAGGTTCAATGCTTTGGCTCCATACGTTCCTCTGTCAGTGTTGACAGCACTCACACTACAAGGCCTCACCTCTTTCAGCAACGGGTGTTCAGCTTTGAACCCCCCCACCCCCTTGCTCCTCCCACCATATGAATTGATGTCTGTGCTGGCTAATGTTACTCCTGGTGTGCAAGCAGAATCATTATACTTTCCGATCTAAATGAAAGAAACGAAAGTGTGATGTGCCTCATTGAACTTCTGTCAGGTCCTGAGTAATTACTCATTCAATTTTGCATGTGATTTAAGACTGATTTCTAGTTTGTGTTCAGTTTGTTCTGTGACTAATTTAACTGTAGTGATGTAATGGATGATAAGCTCAAAATGTGTAATCAAATGCGAATTTACCAAATAAATATATGGGGTTATTAATAAGTACCTCAGTTTCTAAAAGTTTAGATTTGTCATATGCGCTGTGGTTTTGTTGGAGAACTCACCACTGGTAGGCAGGTGTATCAGAACAAGTAGACAAATCAACTGCTCTGTATTGTTGCCTTGAATGAACATGCACCTCCCATGCTGATAGGCAACCCATCGAAGTTTTCCAAAGCAGGCTGCTTTCATTGTGCTCTCCTGGATACCACAGCAGCAGTGACTTCAGTGAATTGTATGCACATATTGACATTTGCTGCATCACAAATGGTGCTCCAAAACTAATAACATATTGTAAATGAGAGTTTGGAGAGGCTCTATCCACTGATGCTGTTTTTGTATGTCTTGTAGTTTTCACAGCCTTTTTATTTTAATTTGTTGCTGTTGGCAAAATAGTAATCATTGCATTAATATTTATTATGCTTTGTTTAGGTTTGGAACGTATATTGAAAGCACGAATGGAAATGGTGGAGTCAAGAACAGTTGACTGGGCTCTTGGTGAAGCAATGGCTTTTGGTTCACTGCTGAAGGAAGGAATCCATGTACGCTTGAGTGGACAAGATGTGGAGAGAGGCACATTCAGGTATGCAACTTCACCTCAGACATTACAGTTAAATATATCCTGAAAGCAAATGGGATTCGCCTTGTCCTGATTTATTGATTTTTGGAATGTTTGCTGCATTTATTTTTCATCCACCTATAGTTACATTGGGAACTTCAAAATGAAAAGAGGTTGGAATGTGACAATATTAGGAGAAGGAAAGTAGCTACTCACTATATAGCGGATATGCTGAGTCGCGGATAGGCACAACAGAAAAACTCTCATAACTATAGCTTTCAGCCATTAAGGCCTTTCTGAACAACATACACACAAACGCGCGCATATGTGCACTCACACAAACGCAACTCACACACACAACTGCAGTCTCAGGCAACTCAAAAAACACTGCGAGCAGCAGCACCAGTGCATGATGTGAGTGGCGACTGGGTTGGGGTAAGGAGAAGGTTGAGGTGGGGAAGGGGAGGGATAGTATGATGGGGGTGGCGGACAGACATTAGTCCAGCCCCTTCCCTGTTCCCATTCCAGTACTACACAGCCGTCATTCCACCGCCACAATCAGCCCTTTTATTTTTCTCCTTTTCCGCTACTTCCCCCGTCCCCCCCTCCCCACCTCTTCCCTGCCCCCCGTCTAACATGCAGCACACTGTCCGCCACCCCCACAGTACTATCCCTCCCCCTATCTGCCCCAGCCTCCTCCTTACCACCACCCAGTCGCAACTCCCATCGTGCACTGGTAATGCTGCTCGCAGTGTGGTTGCAGTTGCGTGAGACTGAAGTTGTGCGTGAGGGTTGTGTTTGCATGGGGGTGTGTGTGTATCTATTGTTGACGAAGGCCTTAATGCCCGAAAGCTATAATTGTGAGTGTCTTTTTTTTGTTGTGCCTATGTGCGACTCAGAGTCTCCGCTATATGGTGAGTAGCAACTTTCCTTCTCTTAATATTATTGCAGTCTATCTTGGATTTTCCATTGTTTGAAAATTGAAACAAGGACGTTGTGTTGGTGTAATTCATGAGATGCAGACTTTTGCTGGATTGTTACAGATACTTGTTCCACATTAGAAAATTGTCATTCCACCCTTCAGTTGGAGAGGCTGTTATTCGTTTGGACTTTTGATACTAAATAGTTGGCTGCCTTGACCTGGAACATCAAAATGACCTTAATTGTTTGATATTTGTGCCCTTGGTAGGAGATGAAGTCAGAGAATGGTAGATGTCCAGTAACGTACAAAAATATCTAAAAAATGTGATTTATTATCCACCTAGTTTAAGATATGTTCTTTTTAGTTAATTGCCTCATGTGGATGTGAGTTGTAATCTTTGCAATTCTGCAAAGATGTTTTTTCTTAGTTGCTCTTTCCAGGCTTCTTTAGTGTGTTTAGCTTTGTTTGCCAATAATACATTTTTGGAATGTTCCACCCAGCTGTCTGTCTCCAAAATTAATAACATATTGTAAATGAATATTCCAAAAATTTATCATCATACTGTTCTGCTAGAGTCCCCCTGGTATATCTCCCTCAAAAATTGGTAACGTATTGTAAATTAATGTTCCAAACATATATTACCAGGATTTTCTGCTTAAGTTCTCAGGTATCTCTCTAAGAACTTCCTTAAATGCGGATGATTTAATTCTACCACTGTTGTTGTTGTTGTTGTTGTTGTGGTGGTGGTGGTGGTGGTGGTGGTGGTGGTGGTGGTGGTAATGAGAGTAATGATAGTAGTAGTACCAATACCTTCCATAAAATTGATGTTCCTTTCATTCATTTTGTCCTTTCTTTTACTTTACAGTCACAGACACCATGTACTTCACCACCAGAAAGTTGATAAAGCTACATACAGACCTCTGTGTCACATTTACCCTGATCAGGGTCCTTATATTGTTTGCAATAGCTCTTTGTCGGAGTTTGGAGTGTTGGGTAAGTTAATAGCTTTAAATTTATGTCAAATGATTGGTGTGACTAACATTTATGATGATGATGATGATGATGATGATCCTGTGGGAATTTGTAACCCTAATCTTCTCTATAGTTAAAAAAAACTGCTGAAAGATTTGTACGTCACTCATTGAGCAGCATCAGTTATTGAGAAAAGAATTCGCATGCTGCTCCTATGTAATCAGCGTAGATTCATTTCAAGTTCAGTAGTAGCATAATTACAGATTCAGTTCTTTTATTATAACCTCCATCTTCACTGGCCTTTGCCCTGTATAATAAAATACATAATTTCAGGCTTTGAACTGGGATATTCTATGACAAATCCAAATGCATTGGTTTGCTGGGAAGCCCAATTTGGAGATTTCAACAATACAGCACAATGCATCATCGACCAGTTTATATCTTCAGGCCAGGCCAAGTGGGTGCGGCAGTCTGGTCTGGTGATGTTGCTACCCCATGGACTTGAAGGGATGGTATGTATAAGTTATTGTTTAATGATAATTGAGAAAAATAAGTTTCAGAAATGAACTGAAAAAGAAAAAGAAAAATGTTTTCTGGAAGGGGTAAAATGTTCTCTGGCCTACAGCCTTGTCTAGTGGCTTCTTGGGTGAACTACACAATTGCTTCTTCTGTTTAATTATGGTGTATTATCTTCCCCTTTTGTGCGAGTCAGTCTACATTTTTTTCAAGTGTTTGTTCAGCATACTAATTGACACTCTTGAATTACAAATTGTAAAAATGTATAGTAAACAAATGAATATTTTCATACTTTCAAATTGGTTACCATCTAAATAGAACTTGAGGCAAAAGTTTCTGTACAGCACTGTTCAATGACTTGATGTTGTGCATTTAGAGTATTTGGAATATAAATTAGCCACAGAATGGAACCTGCTCTGCCAAAGGTGTTTTTACAGGGCCCTTGCTTGCTGAAAACACGGCTCTCATTTCTGTATTTAACAGCTGTATTTGAGGGAAATGTAGCTTTGTTTCTTTGCCCAGTGGGATACCTATCATCTATCTGAAGGCAAAGCTACCCTCTGCAGCAATAATCTTACCACTATTTGACTAAGTACTGGAAGTTAACGATATAACATAGTTCAAAATGAGGGGTAGGGGAGAGGGAGGGGGGGGGGGGGGGGGTGATGAAAGAAGGAACATTTAAGTACTTAAGCACAGGACAAGAAGTTTATATTTATTTATTTAACCTGATCAGATTAGGGCCATCAGGCCCTCTCTTACATCGGACCAGTGTTTCACACATGCAGCATTTCACACATCAGAGTTACATCATGAACATAGTTCAAATGAGAAAATTAGCTTACTCTAGTGACAATATGAATAAAGAGTAGTGACTAAGACCTAATAAAGTAAATGCGGAAGTATTTTTACAACAGGTGCTATACAGACAGATTATGATAAAAGCAATAATAATAACAGGAAAACAAAGAATCAAATAATAATGATAAACATGACTAAGACCTAATAAAGTAAATGCTATGACAAACATGAGAAAGATTGGCAATAGTAATGAAGGTTTGTGCAGATGTACATTAATATCTTGGTGTGTAAAGTAGATGTTTACTAGTATAGCGAGTTTTGGGTAAGGGAGATTTAAGGAGGGGGAAAGAGGGAAGTAATGAGGTGAAGTGCACTCATGTACAGAGGAAGGCATTATTGTTGCTTAAGTAGATACGTCATTAACTGTTTTTTTAAGCCGGTCATGTTTTTAAGTTCTCTAACATAACGAGGGAGGTTATTCCAGAGTCGGGTTCCCGTTACTGTAAAGGACTTGGAGAAGGTGACTGAGCGATGGAGTGGAACGGAGAGGATTTTATTGTAATGGGAATGTGTGTTTCTGTCATGTTGTTCCGACATGAGCGTTAGGGACGAGGAGAGATATGAGGGACAGTGTACATGTATAAGGCAGTAGATGAGACAGAGTGTATGGAAATCTCTGCGTTTATCTGCACGCAGCCAGGACAATTTTGCATATGCTGGTGAAATGTGATCAAAAAGTCGAACGTCACAGATATATCGGACGCAGGCATTCGTGACCAGTTCTAGACGTCGGGAATTTTCCTGAGAGAGGGCTTGTAGGATAATATCGCTGTAGTCAATGATTGGGAGTATAAGCGTTTGTACTAATTTCTTTTTCAGATCGAAAGAGAAGAGTTTTTTATATTTTTGTGGGACATGAAGGGATGCTGATGCTTTTTTGCACACTGCAGTTACGTGCTCTGTCCAATTTAGATTTTCATCTATTATTACTCCCAAACTCTTTGCTGAGGGAGAGAAGTTAGTATTTGTTCCATTTAGGATAAGAGGTGGTACAGATTCCCGATGTTTTGGGCTAATGAGCTTAAGTGAGCAACAAGTACCGCTTGGGTTTTAGATGGGTTTAGTTTTAGACCTAAGTCCTGTGCCCATTTTGACAGTGCATCGAGGTCAGTATTGAAATTTTCAATAGCTTTCTTGAGATTGCTTGGTTTTGCACATAGATACAACTGAAGGTCATCAGCATACATGTAATATTTGCAATAGGTCAGGACCGATGACACATCATTGACATAAAGAGAGAAGAGTATAGGGCCTAATACTGAGCCTTGGGGAACGCCATTGTGATTTTATATTCCCAGACAGGACGCGTTGCTGACGAGACGTCATGTATGAGCGAAACCATTGCACTGTGCTTGGTGAGAAATTTAGACCGCTAAGTTTGGCTAGTAAGATGTCGAAGTCGACAGTATCAAATGCTTTGCTGAAATCTAAGAAGCAAATGATAGTCCCTTCTTGTCTGTCCATGGCAAGTTTCAGGTCATCTGTCATCTTTATCAGAGCGGATGTTGTGCTTCGATGTTTACGGAAACCTGATTGGTATTCGTCTAGTAGGTTGTTAGTAGTTAGGTAGTTGGTGAGCTGGTCATGAACTATATATTCTAAGGCCTTTGATAGTGCAGGAAGAAGGCAGATGGGGCGGTAGTCAGAGGGTCCTTTTTAGGCAGTGGCTTAATTTGTCCCAGTTTCCAGGCCTCAGGGAAAACACTTGTGATTAATGAATCGTTGAAAATGTCTGTTATAGAGGGCAGTAGTTGGTCAATAATAAGTTTTACCATCTGGATAGTGATACCATCATGTCCAGTAGATGCTGATCTAATCCGCATTATGGCTTTCTTGACAGTACTGCAAGTGACGTGCTGTGGATAGAATTTTTCTTTGCTACAGTCGTTTATCCCCATGAAGTAATCAATGATTCTCTGTTTTTTTTGCGGATCAATTTTGGTTTTAGGTAATGTGAAGAATCAGTTTAGTTCTTCAGCTGGGACCATGGGATTTTCTGCAACTTTTATGTTGCCTAAACCGAGACTACGGAGATTTTTCCACGGGATAGCTGGTCTACATCTATTGTCAGCTAATGTACGGGCATGTCTGAGCTTAGCGTTTCTCACCGCTTGACTGACTTTGTTTCGTTTCTGCTTGTATACAGCATGATTTTCAGGTGTAGGGTGTATCTTGTATGCTCGATGTGCAGCATCTCTGAGACTCATGAGCTGTTTTACTTCATCAGTCAGCCAAGGTGCAGGTTGCCTTTTTACTTTTCTGGTCTTTATTGGAGCATATTTGTCATATAGTTGAGTAATTTTGTTAGTGAAATCCTGGAGTCTGTTGTTTATGTCCATGAGGGGAGTGGAGGTCATCCCCCAAACTATTTCTTGTGCCTCGGTTTTGAGTTCAGGCAAATTTATGCGTTTGAGGTCTCAGTATGTAGACAGTTTTTGTTTCTTTCTAGGGCATTCTAGTGAATACGTCACGGAAATGATGTCATGGGCAGAGATGCCAGGCGCAGATATTTGAGAGGTGCGGATTATTCTGTTCGGAGATTTCGTTGCGAATATATCTATGAAAGTGTGACTGGTAGTCGTGTGATGAGTAGGTGCCAGCTGAAGTAGCGTCATATTTGAGGAAGAAAGCATCCTCTTAAATTTCCCAGTGGAAGGACTATTGCACAGAAAATTAATGTTAGAGTCACCTGCTATAATTACATGTTCATATGACGATTCGAGACTAGAGAGGGCAGTTTCGAAGCGGGCGAACCCACCTACTTTAGGTGGTTTGTAAAGGACACATACTAAGCACTTTCTGTTAAGTGATTTGATCTCTCTGAACATATATTCCACTTGTTTATCTACATTGTTGTTGGATGTGTGTAGTACTGTAGGTGACAAATCAGAGCGTATGTAGGCCCCTACTCCGCCCCCTCGTCTGTTGCATCTGTCGTGCCTGAGAAAGATATAGCCATCTAGGTTTACGAAAGTTGTAGGAATACTTGGTTTGAGCCAAGTCTCTGACAAAAGTATTACGTGTATATCAGCAGTTTGAAATATATATTTGAACTCGTCGAAGTTAGCTGGCAGAGACTGGACATTTGCATGTGCAATATGCAGCTTGGTGCGTTCAGGTGTTGATTGCCCGAGGAGGCTGCCGACCGATGTTTGCGGGTCGTGGTTGGCGGTGACAAGAGGGTCTGGCATGAGGAATGCGGAAGGCGTGTGAAGGAGAGGGGGGTGAGGGAGTGTCCTCCCGGTTCTGTGCAGTGAAAGCGGCCGGGAGGGGGATGGGGTAGGTCCCCAGGGAGACGAGAAGTTTATATTATGATACCGTAAAATAAAAGTTGCTGGCAAGGTCTTGGAGACTTGGTGATCGAGATAATGCTAAAATAGTTGTGATGCCAAACCAAGAATATCCTATACTAACCACTATGGTACCTGCTGTGACTAATGGGTTCTTTAAGTTTTGATTGTAACTCATTTTCTGTGATGATACCTGGGTGCTCTTTTAAATGAGACTGTCTCAGGTAAAATTTCACGCAGGAGACATGCAATTTTAGTAAACAGTGATTGTAAACTGCACAGCCCAGAACTTGCCTGCAATGAGCACACAGATCGTGTGATGGAGGAAGGAAGGTGACAAGGTCTAAGTTTGATACAGTAATATGGGCGGAATGCAGGGAGGAACAAAGCAGTTCTTGGGAAGTCTTGAGTGAAGTTTCAGTAACTTGGTCCTGGTCATTCAGTTTGTTAACCAATTCTGAATACATGAAAACTTTTGTGATAATACATATAGGTGGTTTCACCCTGGGTGATTGTGAGCTGCCTAAATGTTTGGACAAGCTGAAGCAATAGATGTACATAAAATATAAACAAGGGTAAAATAGGTGAGAAAGTGTCAAAGGATAAAAATAATCTGAGAGAAACAAGTGTATCCATTCCGTCAGATAATGATGTTCTTCAAATTCTGAAATTTTCAGGTAGAAAGAAAAGGGGTAGGAGGAATAGTTACCCATGCTTTTGAAATGGAAGAAAAAGTTAAAATGTGTATATCGTTGCGTACTGCAGCCAGAATTTAGAAAACAGTTACACACAGTATCTGGAGTCACGTCATTACAAACAGCAACAAACATACACATGATTTTTTTTTTCAAATATGCATTGTCGTTCCTTGTTTTTTGTTGAAGGATGAAATTGAGTATTTTGCTTTCACAGAATGCGTTATGTCAATTTTCTCAGGTACAGGTGATTTCTGCCATTACCAGGAAAGCCCACTACATTACTGCTTCTAAGAAATAAGTTTACCTTTGATTATGGAGAGAATCTGTTAATAATAAGAACAGTTTGTCTTTCTCTGCTCCAATTTTTGCACATAAACTTCTAAATAACCTTTCCAAAAACTTTTGTCATCCCAGTTAGTGCAGATAGTGTTTTATACAATTGAAATAGCTTTACACAAATATTGGCACACAGAGGTAATGCAATTTTCTTCACTTTTTTTGTCTTCATGAATTTTCTCTCTCAGCAGTCTATCTGAGGGAAGTAAATTGTACAAGAATCTGGAGACATATTGCCTCCATTTCTTTTTTTTTTTTAAAAAAAAGACCATCAGTGCTTGTTTAAATTAGTAAATATATTCTAATCAGTCCCAGTCAGAATTTTTTGGTATTTTGTGTAGATTTTTCATTAATGCTGCATGTTTGAAATGTAAATGTCATACAGTGTTGCCTATCAAAATTCCGACATCATGAAAAATGTAAAAATGGGCAAAAAAAATGTACCACATACTTCGATCTGCAAATGATTTCCATTTCAGTACAACTGTGCAAAGTTGAGACATTGCATTGAATGTTGGTTGTTTCGGAGACATTTGTGTTAGTGAGAAGTGACTTCCAGCGTATGTTGTATTTCGACAGCAGCAGGATCATCGTCTATTTAGACTGCAGTTCATTATTCCACGATGTTGTTGCGTATGTTGGTCAGGATA
Organism: Schistocerca serialis cubense; assembly: GCF_023864345.2. Taxonomy (NCBI): domain Eukaryota; kingdom Metazoa; phylum Arthropoda; class Insecta; order Orthoptera; family Acrididae; genus Schistocerca; species Schistocerca serialis. The sequence goes on from NC_064646.1 coordinate 15,148,612, forward strand.
CCACGACTGTCATGCAAACATTCCATGGTACACAAAACAGGTCAGAATACTGTTGCAGAAACAGCAAAAAAAGTGTCAAATTTTCCAAGATTAACGATCTTTTACAGGAGCGTGAAACTTTGTTTCAAAACCTGGAGGAAAATCCAGAGATATTTTGGTTGTATGTAAAGTGTGCTAGCTGCAAAACACAATCAAGTGCCTTCTGTGCACGATAATAATGAAAATAATATTGATGACAGTGTTGCTAAAGCAGAGTTGCTAAACACAGCCCTCTGAAATTCCTTCACCGAACAAGATGAAGTAAATATTCCAGAATTCAAATCGAAAACAGCTTCCAACATGAGGAACTTAGAAGCAGATATCCTCAGAGTAGAGAAGCAACTTAAATCACTTAACAATAGCTTTGTACCAGTTAGGTTCCTTTCAGAGTAAGCTGATGCAGCAGCTGCATACTTATCATATACAGGTGCTCACTCAATGAAAGATCCATGTCCAAAGATTGAAAAGTTGCACAGGTCACACCAATATATTCGAGAAAGGCAATAGGAGTAATCCACTAATTTACAGGACAATATCATTAACAGCGATATGCAGCAGGATTTTGAAACGTATTGTGATTGAACATTATGAATTACCTAGAAGACAATGATCTATTGACACAGTCAACATGGATTTAGAAAACATCATTCTCATGAAACACAACTAGTTCTTCACCCACACAAAGTATTGAGTGCTATCGACAAGGGATTTCAGGTTGATACTGTATTTATTTGTAGATTTCCAGAAGACTTTCAACACCGTATCTCAAAAGTAACTTGGAAGCAGATTGTGTGCGAGTAGATTCGTGATTTCGTCAGACAGGTTGCAGTTCGTAGTAATTGACCGAAAGTCATAAAGTAAAACCGAATTGATTTCTGTTGTTCCCCAAGATAGTGTTACAGGTTCTCTGCTGTTCCTTATCTTTATAAACAATTTAGGAGACAGTAAAAGCAGCCGTCTTAGATTGTTTGCAGATGATGTTGTCATTTATCGTCTAGTAAAGTCATCCGAAGATCAAAACAAATTGCAAAACAATTTAAAAAAGATGCCTGTATGGTACAAAGTTGGCAGTTGACCCATTAATGAGAAGTGTGAGGCCATCCACATGAGCACTGAAAAGAATCAATTAAACTTCTGTTACACAATAAATCAATCAAATTTAAAGGCTGTAAAGTCAACTAAATACCTAGGAATTACAATTACGAACAACTTAAACTGAGGACAACACATCTAAAATGTTGAGGATAAGGTAAAGCAAAGATTGCATATTTTAGCAGAACACTCAGAAGATGCAACGGATCTAGTAGAGACTGCCTAAACTTTGTTTGTTTATCGTCTTTTGGTGAAAGCTGCACAGTGTGGAATCCTTACCAGATAGGATCTACAGAGTGTAATCGTGAATTACCAGGATCAGGGAAATGTCATAGGAGGACTAGACCTCTTCAACTAACATAATTACCCTTGAACAAAAACAACATAACTATTCTTTGGGTAATAACAGGTCCCCTTTGAAAAACAGTTAAGAAAATTAAAGTTGATTTGACATTACAAATATGAAGGCATTCAAAATGGTAAGAAAGACAGCTATTCAATTGCAATAATAATCATCTCAAACAAATTCAAGAAATAAGACCTGAACAGTATTGGCCTTCTAAAATTTTTGAATTAAATGATTTTACATAAACCACCCAATTAAAATAATTAAACAGTTCTAGATAATTCTCTCCAAAACATTAGGCAGACCCACAAAAGTTCAGTTTCAAAAGATGTACAGTAAACTTAGAACAAGGTTACAATTTGTATTAAAGGAAAAACTTCTGTGCAAAGCCAGTTAATCAAAGGCCTTTTTGCCAACAGCAAACTTTCATTTTCAGTGCAAATCAGATAGCATAAGATACTCAGCTTGAGCCGAGACAGCCAGGATGTGCAAGTGCAAACAAACAGCGAGCCACAGTAGGAAATGCTCGAGAGCTATTAACATGGTCGTAAGCAAGCCAGGCCCATGCAGCGAGAAGGCACAGACATGGAACATTCTCCCAGCAACTTAGTAAGTGCTGTCAACAACAAAGAAGATAAGTGCCTGGATTATACTACAAGTTAAGTTATGGTTTAGCCATGATGGCACCTATAGAGAGTTTCCAGTAAGTTATTATGCCCTAGGAAATAAGCTTCGCTAAAAGAGAAATACAGGAAGGAAGCTAAAATTTCTTCCAGGAAGGAATATAATAATAATAATAATAATAATAAAAAAAAAAAAACCTTGCTCGGGTCTTATAACTAACAGGCGCTCAAAAAATCTTGAAAGGGCTGGAAAATAGTGATATCAGAGCCCAGCAGCTTCTAAATCATAATAAAAAAAATGCTGTTGATGGTGAAATGAGCCAGCATAGCTCGCAGAGCGCATCGAGAAAGTCCAAAGAAGGGCAGCAGGTTTTGTATTATAGAGAAATAGGGGAGAGAGTGTCGTGGACATGATACAGGATTTGGGGGTAGACATCATTAAAACAAAGAAGTTTCTCATTTTGGCCAGATATTGTCATGAAATTTCAATCACCAACTTTCTTCTCAGAATGCAAAAACAGTTTGTTGATACTGACCTACTTGCTCAGAAATATATAGAACTTCATTTTTTCCATGTACTGTTAAAGAGTGGAATAATGGAGAATTATTGTGAAAGTGATTTGATGAACCTTTTGCCAGGCAGTTAAGTGTGATTTATAGAGTAGTACGTAGATGGAGGTGTAGGTTTAGGTGTAGATGAACATGGAAGAAATGGGTTCTGGAGAGATCTCAGGAATCCTATGTGACTGATGCCAGAGTATGCAGACATATTGGTTCACTCAACTGTGCAGGATCGTATAACTGTGGCAAGTACCTTGAGAGAGAAAATGGGCTCATTTGTAGCAGGACAAGTACCCATACATAGAGTGCAACAATGTATGGAGCACCATGGACGACAGCGCAAGAGTATTAGATGTACAAAAGGAAAAACAGAACACAGATAAACTGCCCCCTCCTGAATCTACAAAGTATTAGTTAGCAAAATTAAATTCAAGGAGCACAACTGCAAGTACACGTGACAGCAAAAAGTATGCAGTAACTGATAAGACAAGTTTTTCATGCAGATCTGTTAAGGGAATAAATACGTCAGGAAATTTACTGCATGTATCAGTAATAACAATCTTTTTGTGGAGTGCGTTCATTTGATTTTTTTTTAATTCTCAAAATAGCTGGGGCTAATCATGAAGACATGAAGTGTGTAAAAAGTTATAATTATACAATTTTGAAATTATTGTTGTATTTTAACTCAAAGATTAAAGTATTTTTGGGTTTTAACCAGAATCATTCACTTTTATCTATTTGCTGTTGAAATGTATCTAGTTAAATGTTTTATATTTCTTTCAGGGTCCTGAGCATTCTAGTGCTCGTCTAGAGAGATTCCTGCAGATGTCTTCTGATGACCCTGACTATTTCCCACCAGAGAGTGAAGAGTTTGCTGTGCGACAGTTACACGATATCAACTGGATTGTAAGTATAACCAGAATTATCAAGGCTATACAGCTACAATATAGTTTTATATGATCATTGTTGAATTGTTTGGAATATAATTCGATGTGAAAGAAATATGAGGATATGTAATGTAGTTACCAACTCTAAATTTTCTACATGCTAAATGTTTCTCTTTTGTGATAACCGCAAACATAGTTATCTTTGCTTTAACTTGTAATAGGTTTTTGAGGTAGGTAACAGTTTCAGATCTTGTATCTCCCAGAAACATAACAAAGTTTCTTGTTTTATAAATGTCATGTTGAAAAAATATCAAACTAATTCTGCCCACACACAATTTATATAGCATTTATGCTTATTTTTCACATGCAATCTATGTTTGTTAATTTGTTATGATCCTGTTGAAAGTTTTCCTTTGTCATCTTCTTTAAGCTTGAATGCCCTTGTGAAGATGTCTGACCTTTAATTCTACAGATATAGGAATCCTTTATCTGGATAAGTTAAAGGATACAGCTTCCATCAGATTTCATCAAAACAGTATGACTTTGCAGCATTGAGGGAATTATGTTCAGTAGCTGTAGTTTTCAGATTCACAAAGTGGAACAAAATGAAAAGAAATACGTTTTAATGGATCATGTTTTAACATTTAAACCACCTATGTTTTGTGTGTGTGTGTGTGTGTGTGTGAGAGAGAGAGAGAGAGAGAGAGAGAGAGACATTATACTCTTTCCCTCTTGTAAAGGTAAACTTCAACATTGTTTGGAAGAAATTATCATAACAAGTGAGATGGTAGACCAGGAAACCAGTTATTATAAGATATTATAAGATGAAAATAATGTTTAGTGATAATGATAATGTACTATGTGGCATAGGGTCACTTCTGTTCACAATACATATAAAATGACTGTGCAGATAGTCTGTGGTGTTATGATGCTGTTTGCAGGCTATGCGGTTGTGTACATTGTGGTGACATCTTTAGAAACTTGTTTTGAAAGGCAGAAAGACTTGTAGATGATCGGTAACTAGTGTAAAGATTTGCATTTGCCTGTGAACATACATATCATCAAGTGCATAAATAATGAATAGATAAAATGTTGTTTGATTATCTGGCAGGTGATTAGTCACTAGAATCATTCACAACTTAAGTATCTGGGAAGTATTAGTCTGATATGATTTAAAGTGGATGCCAAAATAAATTTAGCTGTGGGGAAGATAGGTGTAAAACTTGGATGTGTAGGTTAAATTGTTAGAAATTGTCATTTGTGCTCAAGGTTGCTTACCTATTCTTGAGTATGATTCATTGATGTAGAACCATCACCAAATTAAATTAGCTGAATTTATGGGGAAGCTTGTTAAACAGCAGTGGGAGACACTATGAGAAAGGCATTGTGTGTCCCTTGAGAGCCTTACTCTCAAAGTTCTGAGAGCTCGTATTCCAAAACAATTCAAGAAATATCCTACATCCTCCAGCATACATATTGCGTAATGATCACAAGACTATTATTAGAGAAATGTGAGTTCATACTGAAGGGTTTTGACAGGCTCTCCTTCCCACATACCACCTGTAAATGGAATAAGAACAGGGAAAATGGCTCTGGTACGCTATGGACCACTGATTCTGATACACTATGGGCCACATTGTGGTGGCTCGCAAAGTACAGCTGTGGATATTGAAAAGATAATAGTACAAATTAAAAATCTTCTGCTCTTTAGGAAAATGTAATCTGCAGTGAATATTCGGTGACAGGTTAAAAAAAACTATGTATCGGTCCAGCTCTTGGCTTCGGATCCCAGAACATAAGTAACGAGGTGAAACTGAGTTGCTCCATAAGGCACAAATGAATAATGCAGTTGTTACCACGTTGCCAGCAAAATTGGAGGCTCCTGGTTTGAGTCTCAATGCAGTAAATAAATCGTACTATTGTAAATGTTCTTTGATTCTCCAGCTTTTATCTGTGTGTTTATAATGTGTCAGACCTTAAATGTAAAACTAGAATCTACTTGGTCTGTAATAGGTAGCAAACTGCTCAACACCAGCCAACTATTTCCACATTCTGCGCCGGCAGATAGCCCTTCCGTTCCGCAAGCCCCTCATTTTGATGACCCCAAAATCACTGTTGCGTCATCCTGAGGCCAGATCAAGTTTTGACGAAATGACTGAGGAAACACAATTTCTCAGGTAGGTTGAATGTATTTTCTTTGTATGGAGGAGGATGGATTTCACAAAAAAATGGTGGCAGATTCTGTTATTTTATGTTGATTAAAATTTTATATTATTATAATACAGTGTGAGTATTGAAATATTGTGGGTACTATGTAATTTTTGTTTCTTAAGTAGCATATACTTTCTTTCCTACCAGTCTTCTGACTGATTTGATGCAGCTTGCCTCTCCTGTACCAATCCCTCCATCTAAGAGTAGTACCCAGTGTCCTCAGTTATTGTTCTATTTATTCGAGTCTCTGTCTTACTTGTAAGTTTTTGGTCTCTCTATCATGACCTCGAGTGCCATGGTAGTTATTTGCTGATATATTAACATATATTATCTTCCTGTCTCATCTCATTCTCAGTTATTCACATATTTCTTTTCATGCCAATTCTGCAGAGAAACTACTCATTTCTTATCGTATGGGTCTATATAATTTTTAGCATCCTTCTGTAACACCACATCTCAAATGCTTTTCTTCCTTATAGTGTTATACTCCAAATGAACATTCTCAGAAATTTATTCTTTAAATGAAGGCCAACTGTCACTCCTCTACCTACAAGCTCTACCATAGTGATCCCATCCCAGAGGTCCAACATAACCTCAAATTCCTACCCAGATTATTAGACCCATTCCAGACTCTCTTCCCTGAATCCACTTCCCTCCTTATCTCAGTGCCCCCCCCCCCCTCCACACACACACACACACACACACACACACACACACACACACACACACACACACACACACACACACACACCTACATTCTGCATTCTTTCCAAAATCAAGAAACTCAGTAATCCTGGGCACCCCATTGTAACTGTTTACTGTGTCCACACTGAAAAAAATCGCCACTCTTGTTAACCAGCACAGCCAACCAGTTGCTTGTAGCCTAGCCTCTTACATCAAAGATACAGACTACTTCCGTCACAGATTCTTGACCATCCCCAAACATTACCACATGGATCCCTACTGTTACTATTGCACTTCCCTAGCCTAGCTATACTCAAACACTACCACCCCCAAAGTCCTTTTGAGCCCAAAACCATGACTTCATTCATTGTAAACCACACCAGTTGCATCCTCACACACAACTACATACTTTTGAAGGGAAGATGATTTAAACAAATATGTAATACAACAATAGGCACCCACATGCCACTTTCCTGTGCTGGCCTGTTTGTCGGCCATCTAGAGGAAACCTTTATAGCCTCCCAAGACCCCCAATCCTCTTGTCTGTTTCAGGTTTGGTGATCGTATTTTCATTATCTGAACCCAGGACAAAGACATCCTATTGTCATTCCTCCACAACCTTTCCAGGTTTTCCTCTGTCCACTTCAACTGGTCCTCAGCCTAGCATGCCATCTTTCTAGATGTTGACCTCCATTTCTCTGATGGCTCCATTCTTAACTCTGTCCATATGAAGACCACTAACCATCATACCTACATTTTGAAAGCTTTCACCACTTCCATTCTAAAAATAGCTCCCAATTTGTCTGTCCACCTGGGGATGGCATATCTGCAGCAATGTGAATTCCTTTGTCGAGTGTGGTGAAGGTCTCACAAAGGCCTCGACAGAGGCACAGTCCCCGAGACGTAGCCTGCAGGCTGACTTCCCCTACCAAATCGTCACACATTTTATGTGAGTATGACAAACTAGCTGTCCATGAGAATGAATGGGCATTGCCCAACTGTGGCCAAGAACAACCAGTGATGGACACACTGCTGAGCATAGCCTGTTAGACTTCATTGGTGGCACAATAGTGGGCAACACGATACTGGCAGCAGGTGGGTCACATGACTGAATGGCAGCAAACAGCATGCCCAGTGGTGTGTACAGTGTGGCCAGCAGTGTGTACAGTGGCAGGCAGCAGGCTCATGCACTTTGCATTTCACAGGCAGGTGCTGGCTAGTCTGCGGTAAGTTCATGTGTACCTGGATGGCACACTGCTTTCAAGCAGTGTGGTGAAGTGGGCTTTGCTCGAAGTTCAGAGTGATATGTGCTGATATAGTGCAGCGAAACAATAGCAGCAGCCTGGTGACAAATTTTCCACTGACCAAACAGTATTACATATGAGCCAAACTTTTAGCGGTCTCTCTTAAGACCAAAAGATTGTTGTCTCAAGTTCTGATGTCAGTTTGTTCAGGCATAAAATTGGAGCCTGGTCAGGATGGATGAAGATGGGTGTCTGCAGGTAGTTTTTGAATGAAAGAGTGAAGCAAAGTAAATTTTAGTTAAATTCTACAATTTGGGTTACAGAAGAGTTTGTCCAGGCTTGACTGTGGGCCCCCACCACTCTAGGTTATAGAATGCGGGACTAGATTGAGGGAGAGAAGGCAGTTAACTTGTGAATAAGCTGATGGCCTATCAAGAAGGAAAAAGAGTTACAGAGATGGGTGGCCTAACCCATCTGCTCTATAAGAAGGCTGGAACCCAAGAGACAGAAAACATGGAGCACAAGAGAGTGACTAGAATAGGCTCTGCACTCAAAGATGCAGCCAGCAACCACCATGTGACACGATTCTCACTTCCCCTATGATTTGCCTCTTGTGATGGATTTGGCTGGTTTTGTTAGCAAAGTTCAGGAAACAATAATGTCTGATGATGATGCCATGGTTCACCATGCACGTAGGATCTGAAGGAGCTCATGGTAAATACTTAGTCGAACAGCATAAATAAAATAAAATAAATCAGAATTAAAATTATATTGAAACTCTGAAATATTCCTAAACTGGCTAGCCTACCTGTAAAAATACTTTGGTTACCACTTCCCCCAATTATTCAGAAGTTCAGAAGAAATGATATAGGTGTCTTTTGCTTTGTTCGATTTCAAGTATCCCAAGGCTCTTTCAGACACTTAATCTAATACCATTTCCTCTGTGTATTCACTTCAGGAGACAGTCTCCCCCCCCCCCCCCCTCTCCTCCCCATAGAGGCCATTGATGTACTGTTACTAATGGATTCTTCCTGATGATTCTCTTAAACTTCAATCTACTATTCATCACTATTAAATTGTGATCTGAGCTTATATCTTCTTTTCAGTACACTTTAGAATCCAATACGTGATGTTTCAGTCTCTCTCTCCCTGTAATTCCAGGCCTTTTTCCAAGTATACCTCTTCCTCTTATTATTTTAAACAGTGTTTTCACTATTAATAGCTGACATTTATTGCAGAACTCGGTCTTCCTGCTGTCTCATTCCTACTACTGAAATTATTTTCTTCCATAACTCTGCATTCAGTTCCTTCCTCTACTGTGGCATTCCACTCCAACCCTTGATTACTAGATTCTCATCATCACTGAGTTGCATGTTCAGTGTCCTCACATAATCCTTCTGTTGCTTAATTTCTTCTTGATTGTACCCTTTACTTTTTTTCCCATTTCACCTCACTGACCTATCGCTGCACTTCTCTTCTCAGGTATTTTAACCTTTTTATGACTTATTTTATTTTACACTCACGAAGACTTGTTTTGTGTGTACCGTTAGTCAAGCTGTGTGTTCAGAATAGGACTGTGAATTAGTGCAAGGTTAGAGTTGAGTGATGTTTTTTTATGTATCACTTATTTGATGTCATCTGTTAGTACTTTAGTTTTCCTTTCTAGAGTAGTATCTGAGACAAGTATTTCATTGATAAACTACCAATGAAGTTTTTGTATACACCACTACAGAATTGCTCCCATAAAGAAATTTGATTTTATGATTTGAATAAAAGTGTATGTTGATCACCCAACTTAGTAACTTTCCTTATTAATTATTTATGTATGAAACATCAAGCATTGGTATCATAATTGTTCTCCCTTGTGCCAGTTGACCACTTACACTTTAGAAAATTGTGGATGTGGAGCAGTTACAAAGATAAACCATCCTTCACTTCCATATTTCTTCTCTATTCATTTCAAAGTAATTTTGCATTCCTTTCAGCTAGCACTTCTAATTTCATATGTTGTCATTTTACTGTTGATCTGTACAGCAAGCTAATTTTTGAGTTACATCTCAAAATCTGTTCCACAGCGAGATAGAGATTTGTACAGTGTTAAGTAATTGCAATCTTTCGTTATCGGGAGGCTATGTGTTTTATTTTTGTTACGATGGTATCAAACACCTTTGCTAGGAATTTGATGCTTGAATCATTAATATATTGTTAACTGTGCCTAACTGAAAAAGTCCCCTTCCGCCCCACATGTATTGTCACCATGAACAACAGTTTCGCATATGCAGCTGTTCAGTGTTGTTGATTGTGAGAAGTGCTGCATGCACTGTGTTCAGAAAGAGAATATCCTCCTATATTCTACAGTAGAGTTGCTTGTCTGTCTTCGAGAACAACGTGTGAGAGATGGGGGGTGGGGGAACAGAAAGAAAAGACAAGGAGTAAATTGGCTGTTTAGCTCTTTTGACACTGACACGTGGTACAGGATATTGCACATCAATGTTCCACTCTATATCGTAAAGTACAAAGCAAGCTTTGGCTATAAAAAGTATGAAATTTGTAAGAAAAATCTTTGCTGCTGCCTAATGCAAGCCTTTACAGAAAACAGGCTGTGGGGAAACAAATTATTCAGCTTATTTTTGCCCCTTTGTAATTCATACAATTGATTTGAATGTTGGAGTAATAACTTATATATAAATTGCTATGAATATCCTGTTCGTAAAATTCATTTAAGGGAGTAGCTGTCTTTGAATGCATGAAAAATATGTAATTTTCATTATTCTTATTTCAAGTAATTTAAAAAGTAATGCTATGGCTGATGATATAGTTTTATTCCTTATGCTTTTGTCTGTAAGAAGTCATTGTTGTGTTCACATTGGACACACTCTGTAACTGCTGTGTTAGGTGGAAGGACACCTCGCAAGCAGAACATTTATCATCAGTGGGAATTCCTGAAGCTCTTCTTCTGGGTTTGTAACAAAATAATTTTGTATAAGTCTTTTCAGTATACTTATCATCATCCATAGGATAGTGAAAAATGTTAAGTTCTAACAAAATGTTGACATATTGAAACATATGTTATCATCTTCACCCACAAAATTGAGACAAAAGCGGTCACCAGAAATGGGCTTTTGAAGGTATCACAAAATGTTACATACAGCATCAAATTCTGATATAAATCATAGATACCATTCTCAAACTATGTTCCGACCAATTTGAAGAAAATCATTTAGAGTTGTGCATTCTTTTGTAGTTAAAAATGCCTCTAGTCAGCAATCCCTGGACTATACAAAGGGTTGCCACAAGATCTGGAAATCAGGGAATCTCAAACTTATCAGGGAACTATCAGGAGAATTTGGAAAAAAAACTCTGGAAAATCTCATTTTTGTCTCAGATCAAATTGTTTCTTTACTGAGATCTTAAGTACTGTCACTGGCTGGATGCAGCTGAGTATATGTGCCACTTCCCTACTCCCTCATTCTTACTGCTTCTCCCCTTTCTACCACTCCCTTCAGCTTGCAGTCAGTCCTACCATCACATCTTGCCACTAACCTAGCAGCTGCCGATGAGAGGTAAGCAGGCATGCTGAGCAGTTTGTTTGGCTCTGATTCTCAGAGACTGTTGATGCAGTGGCTGGAGATGGCAGTCACATGTGCAAAAGCTGTGTCTGAATGATTGTGTGAATGTGTGTGCGCTCTTTTTCTGACAAAGGCTAAGGCCAAAAATTTGATTGTGAGAGTGTGACTGTCTTTTCTATGTGCCTGTCTGCGGCTCAGTGATCATCTTTATGGTAAGTTGCTATCCATCCTCATTAGTATTGATTCTCAGAGTATTCGCACAAGTTATCTGTTGCTTGGACTGATCATCACAGTGTCGTTTCATGAACATGGTGCCGTGACGTGAATAGCTGGCCACACAAGTGGACTTATTTTATTTTATTTAATAAAATTGCAACCAAATAGCCATATACAGTTACTTTGTTTAAGATTTTACATTTACCTTTACATTTTACATTTTTGCATATTCATTTATCGATTTCACTCTTTTACTGCACAGTTTTATGTGATATTGTTCACAGGCTTCGTTACACGGTTCACATACACATGTTTTGTTTTTGCAAATTAGATGGTGAAAGCCGTGAATAGAAAATCTAGTTAAGACATGTCGCAGCTCGAAGTTTGGTGCTGTCCATGAGCGGTTCGTCTTTGCCTCAGTGCCATAGAACTCCGGCCATACTTTTTCTTGTTAGTCCTCCATGATCTTCAGTTGCTTTGTGGAAGCCCTGGTGTGTGGCATCATATATCAAAGTTTGATATCTTCAATTAGGAATGTGTCTCTCGCTAGCAGGTACACTAGTTTAGATCTTGTTGTCTTTGGGAGACCTAGTGCTCTTTTTCGATAAGTCAGTTTTACCTTTTCTAGTGTTTCTAGATTTTTTCTGTCAGCTGGTCCCATATAACCTCCATCCCCCAGGATTGGCAAGATTTTTGCATTGAATGATTTCATGGCTGTTTCTAGACTGAGTAGGCGGATGTTTTTGATGTCCTGTATTGCTATTATTGCTTGGGCTGCATGTTCTGTTGTATGTTTTGTGAAGCATTTGGCTGTTGGTTGCAATGTCACCCTCTAGGTATTTAAAGTCTGATGAGATTTTTATTTTTTGTCCTCTGATGTTGATTTCCGCATTCTTGGGTGTTTTGCCTCCTTTTCTGAAAAATCACCATTTCCGTCTTTGTTATGTTTATGTGTAGTTTGTGTTCACTGCACCATTTGTCTATTTTTTGCAGCTTCTGTATATCTGTTGAACCTATGGCTATGTCGTCAGCGTATGCATATACGTGTACATCTTCTTCATTTTCACCAATTTGGAGTACTTCTTCAGTGGCAAGAATGTAAAGCAAAGCGCTCATTGGGCCACCCTGTAAGACTCCGTTCGATTGCAGAATGAGGTTCGAAAAAGAGAGGTTGTCTGATATTGAGATTAAGTTGTATTCGAGGATTGACTTGATTATTCTTGCCCGTACGCTATCTTCTCCCATTGTGTTTTCCAGGTTTCGGACTATGAAATCTCTTTCCAGTAGGTCAAAGGCTTTGGTAAAATTTATGAACACGGTGTAGAACATTTGTTTCTTTTGTAGCACTTCGATGTTGCTTAGAAGAAGCCTGACTGCCGTAAGTGTTGATCTTCCTGATCTGAAACCCATTTGTCGTTCTGGGAGATGACTGTCCACAGAGGCTTTGATTTTTTGTGTTATTGTGTTTGAAAACATCTTGAATTGAGTATTTTCCAGGGCTATGCCTCTGTACTGTTTGGGTCCATGGGGCTCCTCTACCTTTGTAGAGAACTTTTATTGTTGAGTGTCTCCATTGTGTCGGAATTCTTCCAAGTTCCAGGCATTTGTTAAATAGTTTGGTCCATACATGTTGGAGAGCCTCTTTTGCATCTTTTATATGTTCATTATATATTGTATCGACTCCTGCTGCTTTCTTGTTCTTCAGTGCTCTTATTACTTCCTTCACATCTTCTTCATTTAGAGGTTCCCATATATTGTCTTTTTCCTTAGTTTGATGTTGTTTCTCTTTCTTTGGGGGTGTTTTGATTCCTCGTTTGTTCAGTATCTTACTGAAGTGGTCTTCCCATTCCTTCAAGTCTATATTTGGTGTATGAGCCATTTTTCTTGGTCTTGCTGCTATGTATGGGTCTTTCTCTGCTTCATCCACTTCTCTTTTTGCCTCTCTTTCTATGTATTCTTTTTTCTTCTCTTCTATTAGTTTTTTGTAGATTCTCCTCTCTTCTGCGTACAGTTTGTATGTTTCCTCGTCATGCTGGTTTCTTAGTCTGTGGAGCATTCTTAGAACAGTATTCCTTTTGCTGTAGCATTCAGCATCGAACCATCTTTTTTCTGTCCTTGTTTTTGGGTTTGTTTGTATCACTGAATTTTTTAGGAGGTCTTCTATTTGGTCTATTTCTTTTTCAAGGTCTCCTTCCTCTATTAAAGTTTCTATTTGTGTTATTTGTTCTTGCTGGTTTGTTAATTTTTGTATGTCTATTTTTCTTTGTGTGATTTGGTGAGTCTTTCTTGCTGGCGGTGACGTGACGTTATTTATTTTCATCTTCATTGGAATGTGCTTTGCTATAGGAGTAATGGAGTCATGCCATATTGGTTGAATACTTCCTTTTATTTCTCCTCTTGTTAATGCAATATCAATGATGCTTTTCCCATTGTGGCATATGTATGTAGGTATCTGTCTATCATTCAGTAGGGTGAAACCATCTTCTTCTAGGATTTCAGTAACTAGTTTTGTTTTACAGTTCTCCGTGTCTATTCTGCAGTTGAGATCGCTTGCAATAATGTTGGGTTTGCTGTCACATTGTTTGATAAGTGTGACTATTTCATCAATTATTTCTACAGCATTTGTGTGCAGTTTAAAATAGGCTGCAATTATATTTATGTTTGCTGCTTCTGGTAGCATACATTTTCTTGTTTTATGATTTTTTTTTGGTGGGCGTCAAAGAGGGTTTGAGTAGGATAGATATTCCTCCCGTGGGTCATCCTCTTTCTCCCTTCTGTGCCATTAGGTGATAATTGTAGAAATCTTTATGTTGCCAGTTGTCTATCAGGAAGGTTTCTGTTAGAATTGAAAGATCAGAGTTTTGCAGAATGTCTGTTGGTGTTAGATTAAGAGCACTTTTTATTCCCTCCGTATTCCACAAGACTGCTTTTATTTCTTGCTCTTCTGGTTTTCATCTTAGTTTAGCTGAACTCTGCTCCCTCTTCCATTGATCATCTTGGGAAACGAAATCAACGTACTTTTATGTTTTCTGGCCAGAATTCTGGTTCTTGTGTGATTTGTAGCTTTTCAAATGGAATGCCTACTTTGAAAGCTTTTTTGTCGCCCAGTGTGCGCAGTTCTTCACATTCTAGTTGTCCCAGTATTTCGTTCTTGTTAAGGTATTTCACTACTGTATCAGTTGTGGAGGTTCCCTTTAAGTTAACGATATATAGCCACGCTGTTGTTTCTGCTGCTTGCATTTCTTTGTCTTTTTTTTGTACCCATTATGGTTTTATTTTTACTCTGGTATCTTCTGTACCGTCTCCTTCCCACCACAGTACTCCAAGTTGGTTCCTCTAGTTCATTAACCTGATTTCAGGTTTTATTATGTTGCTCATGTGCATTGATTTGGACTTTTAGCTGATTTTGTTGCTGGAGCAAAGGATTTATGTATATTGTTGTTCCCCTTGGTTTAACTTTGTTGTTGTATTTAGTTTGTATGTTGTTTCAATCAGTTTTGGTTTTCTCTGGGTCTAGGTGACTTTCCTTTTCTAGTGTTTTATTTGCTCCTGTATTAATATCCCTAGTTGGTTTTTTAGGAAATCAGTTATCTCCTCCACTTTATGCCTCAGTTCTCCCCTTCCCCCCGAGAGCTAAACACTCCAATGTCTCCGTTGAAGTTCTTCTCAGATCTTGTAGGTGTGTCTTCCGTCTGCCTCTGTGCGCTATGTGCTGTTTCCTGCGTTTTGCTAATAGATTCACTAAGTGCCCAGCAGTCCACTATGTGCTGTTTCCTGTGTTTCTCTGATAGATGTCGCTAGTTGTTCGGCAGTGCAGCTGTCTTCTCCCTCGCTCGTCTCCTCTTGTTGGATGTTCCTAACCTCTCTCCTAGGATTCCTATTCTCCTCCTCCTCTGCTTTTGTTTCATTTTTCAAAGATTCTAAGCATTTTCTTATTTCACTCACTGCCTCTAGTAATTTGTTCTTCATTTCCTTCTTCATATATGCTCCTCCTTGTGCCACTTTTCCGATCTTCAGAAGAGCATTCTCAATATGTTGCAGTGCACTGTCCGCAATCTTCATTCCAAATCCACGCAAGTGGACTTAAAGATGGTCCGAAGCCACAGGCAGTTTTTGTGGGTATCTGTAATGGATCAGGCCTGCTGATTTGAAGCCCATCATTTCCCACTAATGTGCAGGACCTGCCCATCGGATCTAGCCTCACTGATCTACTTGCAGGGTCTGTTTGTGTGAGGTGTAATGCTGCGGATTTTCATGGTTTTTCCATGGACACAGGACTGCGGTGCTCCTCGGCAGGCTAGAGGCCACGGGTGATGGGTTTCAGGAATCCCGATCGTCTCACCACAAGTACTGTGTACATTGTGGTCTTTTGTAGACATTTTATGTACTCTCGTACATTTTCACACTTTCAAGGTAGTTTATATATTCGAATCAATCAATGGAAAATCGAGGATGGAATGTAACAATATTAGAGAAGGAAAGTTGCTATGGAGATGCTGAGCCACTATAGGCACAACAAAAAGATTAACACAGTTATAGCTTAAGGCCTTTGTCAACAGTAGACACACACACACACACTCTCTCTCTCTCACACACACACACACACACACACACACACACACACACACAATTCACAAACATGTGTACAGTCTCAGGCAACTGAAAGTGTGGCTTCAGTTGCCTGAGACTTCAGGTGTGTGTGTGTGTGTGTGTGTGTGTGTGTGTGTGTGTGTATTGTTGATAAAGGCCTTATTGGCCGAAAGCTGTAATTGTGTGGATCTTTTTGTTGTGCCTATCGTGACTCGGCATCTTCGCTATATGGTGAGTAGCAACTTTCCTACTCTAATATTGTTATATATTGGAAAGTGTTTATGATAAGAAGAAGAAAATTGTGGCAGTGGCTGACAGTTTGTACACTATGTACTCATGTATTCCTTGATAGAAAAATCACACAATACTTGTAAAATAATAGACATAACACAGTGAGTGATAACAGACAATAACGAATGTAGTAGAACCGACATTTTATTGGCCTATAGTGTTCGTTTTCCCAACTCTTCCCAGCCTTATACACTTCTTTCAATAGGCCTACTTCTTACTGAGGTTATTTCTGAAATCAATGAAGGCATTTTAAATCTGTCTTGTGACTCCAAGGAAATGCATATTTTTGTCACCAAATGTGTTACATTTTATTGAAATAAAATAACATCAGTGGTCTTAATGAAACAATAGACCATTGGGCTTGCTTTCTCCATCTAAAAACAGTTCATTACAAAAGATGTTGGTGTTAGTACTTAAGATTTTTGCTCACATGGGTAGAAATAAAGAAGTCCTTACATTTTTTGTCATCTTATGTCTCTACTTAACCTTGAGATCTCAAAATTTGTCAGGGAAGAATGCTACAACATGTCTGGAAATCGGGGGAAATATCAGGGAATTTCACTTGGGGAAACTTGGGACAACCCTGTATACAGCAATGCTCCCAGATCCAAAAGGAGGTCCTCCTCCATATTCTCCTCCATATGATGGTCCTTCAGGTCTCTTTGTGGTTTTCTGTCATCCACTGCTCTGCTCACTCAATAAGTTTTGCATCTACTTTTGTGCAGAAGTTGTAATAGGCTGGTCTGAACTGAAGTTCGAGTACTTTCGCAATTTCCATAATGCTTGTTAGGCAGTCATTGAAGTTACACTTTGACAATTTTTTTCCCTGTGTGAATGCTTTTCAGGCACCCTTGTTTACAAATTGCATTGTAACTCGATAATGGAGTTTCAGGCAAACTTGGGGTGAACACTACAGTAAAACGGATGTCCAAGAGAAAAATTTTTTAAGACAAAAAAGAAAAATCAATGTTTTGAAATTTTCAAGAGGACTGCCCTTTTAAGCACTTCTATGTGTTTCAAGACAAATTATTGTTGTTCCTTTTATCCAGTTCATTTTCCTTAAGATAGCACGGTCAATTACATATGTATACTCACTTTTCCCTTAAGATAACATAGTCAGTTACTTATATATACTCACTTTTCTCTTTGAGTCTTGAGTCATAGAGATTAGTGAGTGTTAGTGTTTGTATTAGGTAACTTTTTGCTTACCTGAGTTCTCAAATCACTGTTTCTCTCTGCTGCTTGATATCCAAACATAAAATGAAGTAGCATAGTTTGCAGCTAATTTGGTGGTGTTTAATTAGTCAACCTATTTAATTTGCAATCAGGGTCATCCCAGAGGATGGAGCCCCAAGCCAAAATCCAGGAGGTGTGAAGAAATTAGTTTTCTGCACAGGCAAGGTGTTCTATGACTTAAGGAAAGCCCGTGAAGAGAAAAAATTGAGCAGTGATGTAGCCATTACAAGGATTGAGCAGGTATTTTTAATATATTAATATTGCTAATAACAAAACATTATTCCAGATAGCTCAGTAGAGAACTAAAATATTCTTTTGTGCTGTAATTGCAGATCTCCCCTTTCCCGTATGACTTGGTGAAGAAGGAGTGTGCAAAGTATCCAAATGCCCTTCTATGCTGGGCACAAGAGGAACACAAAAATCAAGGTTCATGGACATACGTTCAACCACGATTCCACACGGCAATAAATGGAACCAGGGATATTGTGTAAGTGAATTACCTCACATGGTGTTCTCATTGCATTGTGATTTTTTTTTTTTCTTTTACCCTTCAATTGACATGAATAAGCCAGAAAAACTAGATCAGCAGACTGGATACTAGTTGGTTTGATAAGAACACGTGATAAGTTTTGAAAAAGTGCTGTTTCTTTTTAAGGATAAAGGAAACAGGTGTGACAGAAAATAAATTGTCTCAGGGTCCTAAGTGTAGGTATATTCGAGAAACATGAGATGTACTGTGAAATATAAAATGGAGAGCGGGACATAATTAGAAATGTTTTCACCTACTTGGGTACAATAATTTGTTTTCCCACTGAGGTAAGCATTTTCTTTGCGTGTGGTATGGGCTGTGTCTGCAGTCTCTGATACAGTGACTTTAGAGAATGGACAAAAAGAAACAGGATTCCTTATATTCTAAAGAATAGCTTGCTGTTGTGTATTAGTGCACAACTATTTTTTATCTGTGCTGTCAAATGATAAGTGAACCAATCTAAAACTGGCTCATAGCATATAGTTTGTCTTAAATTCAAAAAGGCTTATGTTATGTAGTTTCATGCTAGCACCAGAACCAGGCTTGGTCTTATGGTATATGAAACACCATGTCCAGCTGAATAACAAGTTGAAATGGACTCGCTATGGATACACTGAGGTGACAGAAGTAATGGGATACCTCCCTAATAACATGTTGGGCCTCCTTTTGTCCAGCATAATACAGCAACTTGGCATGGCATGGACTCAACAAGTCATTGCAAGTTGTAACATTCGCTTGCTTTAGTTCTTCGTTGATAGTCCTTGATGTCAACGTACTGCATTGCTATACTGGATGAAAAAATGGGGCGGGGGGGATGGAAATTCAACACTGACTACTGTAAATGCTGTAACCAACAGTTGCACACAGTTGCGTTCCACGGGGCCTTTACTTTTACTGTTCACAACCCCTCCAATACTACGCTGTTATATGGCCAGTTCACTGTTGGTAAATTTTGATAAGCTTCATTAATAGCTTGTAGGCAAACATCAGCATATTGCTACAATAGTTTGTTGTTGAACATTTGTAGCAGTAAATACGTAACCACACGGTTCACAGTTCTTGCAGAATAATAGTGAATGTGTGACGCTATTTTTCAAATAAATTGAATGGACGCTGTCCATTGTTTTAACACATGGCCTATTTGTGTTACACTAATTCCATCGTTTAAAGCATTATTGTTACTCTAACTGATACAGACTTCCCGTCTGAAAATCAGCTGTGGACTGACTGCCTTGGGACCAAAAATTGGGCCTCTGTATATCCTCGTGATAATAGGTACTGAAAAAATACATTGTTATTGTTTGACAGAAATTACAATTAAAACATAACTCATTCCATTAAATGAATACATCAAAAATTCCTTATTTATAACAGTTTCTTCTACCACAAAGGTTAGGCAGAATTAATTGTTTAAATAATGAAATTAACATATATAGTTACGCAAACAGTGCTTTTGACAAATCTGGTAATTATTTTGGAATTAAATAAGGACTGGCTTTGCTAACATAGTTTTCGAATAGAACCAAATAAATACTTAAAAGCATCCTGGCAGTTCTTCTTCCAAATGTTTATTACAGAATTGATATTTTTTTAAAAGTCAACAATAGAATCTAAGTCATGAATCAATTACGGATTTCACCCTATAACAAAAAATATTAAATGGGAATAGTCCAAATAAATTAGGAAATTAATTACATACACAAAACTAAGCACAAAATTAGATCTGGTGCTACATTTCATAAGACTGAGGGCCAACCTTTCTCTTTTATGAAAATGCAGATTTTACTCGTGTATGTTAATGGTAATTAGGCAAAATTGAAAATAAAATGAATTTAAGGAGGCACCTGGCAAAACAAGAGTGGAAGTAAAAGGATTCCAGCTTGCTTAGTCATAAAGTCCTGTGCAGAAATATTGAGTCGTGCGGCCTCTATAGCTGCCCGAATTGCGAAAGTCTTGCTGGTGCAGGACTTTGTGTACGAACTGACCTCTTGATTATGTCTCATAAATGTTTGATGAGATTCGTGTCAGGTGATCTGCTTGGCCAAATCATTTGCTCTAATTGTCCAGATCAGTTGTGGCTCAGTGACACATTATTATTGTTTACCAACATGAATTTCGTGAATGGCTGCAAATGGTCTCAAAGAAGCCAAGCATAACCATTTTCATTCAGTGGCTAATTCAGTAGGGCCAGAAGACCCAGTCTACTCCATGTAAACACAGTTCACCATTATGGAGCCACCACCAGCTTGCACAGTACATTGTTGACAA
Organism: Schistocerca serialis cubense; assembly: GCF_023864345.2. Lineage (NCBI taxonomy): Eukaryota > Metazoa > Arthropoda > Insecta > Orthoptera > Acrididae > Schistocerca > Schistocerca serialis. The sequence continues at coordinate 15,168,998 of NC_064646.1, forward strand.
CTTGGGTCCATGGCTTCATGGGGTCTGCACCTTACTCAAACCCTACCATCAGCTCTTACCAACTGAAATCGGGACTCATCTGACCAGGCTATGGTTTTCCAGTTATCTGGGGTCCAACTGATATGGTCACAAGCCTAGAGACATTCTAGAGGCAAAGTAGTGCTATTAGCAAAGGCACTTGTGTCTGTCATTTGCTGCCATAGCCAATTAATGCCAGGTTTTGCCCATCTGGATAGGGACTTTCGTCGTGTCCCACATTGATTTCTGTGGTTATTTCACACAGTGTTGATTGCCTGTCAGCACTGAGAACTCTACCAAATGCTGCTGCTCTTGGTCGTTAAGTGAAGGCTTTGAGTTGTCCATGGTGAGAGATGATGCCTGGAATTTTGTATTCTCGGCACACTCTGGATAGTGTGGATCTCGAAATTTGAATTCCCTAATAATTTCCAAAATGGAATGTCCCATGTGTCTTGCTCCAACCACCATTCCACATTCAAAGTCGGTTCATTCCCGTCATGCAGCTATAGTTACGCCAGAAACATTTTTGCATGAATCACCAGAGTACAAATAATAGCTCCACTAATGCACTGCCCTTTCATACCATGTGTACGCAATACTACTGCCATCTGTATATGTGCATACCACTAACCCGTGACTTATGTCACCTCAGTGTAAAGTAATCAAGAAATTTGGTTGGCATGTATTGCTCTCATATCTATGTTGCTAAACTGTTAACCTGGTTCATGGCAATCAGTCCCTGTTGCAGGTTGCTTATTTGGTGGGTTCCAAGGTCATGAAAATTTTGATTTTCGATCTATACTAATAATAAAATTGTAAAACCATTATCTCTGTTGGTACAGGCTAGTCTCCAAATATATGTTACGAATTTTTGTGAGGTTTCCACAGGTAACTTGAGTGAAGCTTGAGGCAACATAAAGGCTATATCTCATCAGAATCGGGACAAGCAAACAACTGTACCATAATTTAAAGTTTTACCTAAAATCATCTTCTCATCCTAGTAGTTAGCATGTTTAATCATCATGGTGTAGTACACCAAGAAACCAATAGATGGTGATGTCAGTTTCACAGCACACCTGTGATCCAATAGATGGTGCTGTTAGTTTTTTAATTTATGACAGATGTATTTTTAGAAGTTTGTCAGTGACAGAACTAAGCACTGCAGCCTTATTTTTGTAAATACAAACTAACAGCAAATTTTAGCTGGCTTTGATATACAGGTTTACTGATTTCATGTTGTGTATTAAAAACTTAACAGCATTGCTATGCTTCTTTCAGTAGATTTTATTTTTATTTGACTTGTTTCCTTGGAAAGGGTTTTTTTTTTCTTGGGGCAGAAGTATTCACACACCACAATCTAAAATTGAGTTTAAATAGCTGGAATACATGGATTTATTGTTTTTGCTTCATTTATTAAAAACTGAACACCATTGATCTGCTCCTTTCAAAAGGTTTTATTTATGTTCTTTGCTGGGAAATATGGATTTGTTAACTTTGCTTTGTGATTTGGGTCCATACTCATTGCATTTTATTTTGTTTATGAATATGCCTAGAAAATGATAGTCTTTCTGAATACACCAGAGCTGTTAAGACTGAGGACTGTGCGCTCTCTAGAACCTTGTGAAGATCTTGAGGCAAGACGTTGGGCTTTTAACTCGCCCTTTGCAAATGCATTCGGAAAGCAAGACATGATGCAGCTCTGATAGAGAGCATCGTGCATTATGTTGCTCCTCAGTACCCTTCACTCACAGAGGGTTAAAGTTACTTCTCCCGAACATTACATCATACAAGTGGAAATTTATGGGAAGAGGCGCAGCTGAGTGAGTTTTTATACACCGAGTCCCACTTCTTCCTACAATTTACCATTTTGCTTTAAACGTTGGCAAGTCCCAGTGAGGTTACATTCTCCCATGATCGTAAAGGCCAGATGCTGCGTGTTGCAGAAGTGGTCCTTAACATAAGTTGCTTTTCGTGTGGCCAGCTCTGCGTAGCTTTTTGCCATGGTAATGAACCAAACAAGCTCTTCAGTCATGTCCCCAATCACACTACTTCATACATTGTAAGGGGAAAAAAAAGCTTTATAAGTTAAAAATGAATTCCCCATGTACGAAGTCTTGGGCTCAGCCATAAATAAATACCCGGGCAATGCCAGGTTTCTCAGCTAGTGTTTCATATAATTATTGACCAAATTTGAAATGCTGTTATACTGTACTCATTAAGAGCGACAATCTAAGGTTGAAGGTTTAACACAGTAAGACAGATATTACAATTATAAACTTTGTGTATGTCTTGAGGCAACTCGGTCTGTATTCATCCAGTATTAACGAATGAGAGCGCTTAGTGACTTGCAACAAACTTAAAATTTAATTTGAAAATTTTTCTCACTGGCATCCCCATAAAATGATGAAAGGAAAAAAGTATATTGCTTACTACAATTTTGCTCTTCATGCAATAAAACTTCAGTAACTTTATAAAAGACATCATATTTACGCCAGTGACTGTAACGCTTTCTTTATTTCACGATTGCAATTTCGGCCTTAGGCCATTATCAAGTGCAGCTGAAAAATATAAAGCTTATAAATTATTTAACAAAATCGTGTATCTTGATATTCGGCCAATTATACAGAATGAAAAATGTAATTGCATAAGCATGTTACTTACATTTTTGTCGCTTTACGCCGTGTCAACTTAAAGTGAGCTGACACATTTATATGTCATTGTCATTACTATTAAATACATTTGTCATGCTGTTACATATTGCGAGCACACACATCCATATGTCATAAAACAACATAGTCTGTAGACACTCATGTTCGTTAGCCTATCACTAGTCACTTATGCACTAAACTACAGCGGCAGATTACTGTTTACATGCTACTGGTAGCCGTTTTGGCACGTAAACGGATTTCAGATGTTTTGCTTTGTGTGGAGCGCCATTGCTGTCCAGCGACTTTACTAGGAAGCATAGTGTGCGCCCTAGTTGTACCAATATAATATTTTACGTAACTTATTTTTAATACATTGTACTTAAAATACATGGATATTGATTACCATTTTCCTTGTATAAAGGATATACATACTTATTCATCATTTTACATACATAGAGGATGTACATTATTATATATACTTGTAGGTATTCTTTTGTTGCCCACTCTTACTGTTAAATATGTATAGTTATTTATTTCGTCATGGTTTATTGTATTAACTTAGCATAACCAAAATCACTGAGGCAGTCACATGTCACACACAACCTCATTCGCTTTCCAAATCAGCAACACACTCTCATAGAACAAGCCTCATTCAATTAGAACACAGCTGGTGTGACATTTTGTCAACGTTACATAAATTATAAGCACACAAATTGATCGTTACATAGCATACTAAAATGATATGACAATGTAATGTGTATTTCTGTGTCAGTTGTGTAGAATAGCGTTAATATCAACGAAAAATACAAAATTTTTAATCGTGAAATATTGTACAATTTCGTTTTGGCGAGATCACACAACTTTACTGTATGATTAAATGATGATGGCATCCTCTAGGGTAAAATATTCCGGAGGTAAAATAGTCCCCCATTCGGATCTCCAGATGGGGACTACTCAAGGACGTCGTTATCAGGAGAAAGAAAACTGGCGTTCTACGGATCGGAGTGTGGAATGTCAGAGCCCTTAATCGGGCAGGTAGGTTAGAAAATTTAAAAAGGGAAATGGATAGGTTAAAGTTAGATATAGTGGGAATTAGTGAAGTTCGGTGGCAGGAGGAACAAGACTTTTGGTCAGGTGAATATAGGGTTATAAATACAAAATCAAATAGGGGTAATGCAGGAGTAGGTTTAATAATGAATAAAAAAAATAGGAGTGTGGGTAAGCTACTACAAACAGCATAGTGAATGCATTTTTGTGGCCAAGATAGACACAAAGCCCATGCCTACTACAGTAGTACAAGTTTATATGCCAACTAGCTCTGCAGATCACGAAGAAATTGAAGAAAGGTATGAAGAGAGAAAAGAAATTATTCAGATAGTGAAGGGAGACGAAAATTTAATAGTCATGGGGGACTGGAATTCGAGAGTAGGAAAAGGGAGAGAAGGAAACATAGTAGGTAAATATGGATTGGGGGTAAGAAATGAAACAGGGAGCTGTCTGGTAGAATTTTGCACAGAGCACAACTTAATCATAGCTAACACTTGGTTCAAGAATCATAAAAGGAGGTTGTATACATGGAAGAAGCCTGGAGATAATGACAGATTTCAGATATATTATATAATGGTAAGACAGAGATTTAGGAACCAGGTTTTAAATTGAAAGACATTTCCAGGGGCAGATATGGACTCTGACCACTCGGTTATGAACTGTAGATTAAAACTGAAGAAACTACAAAAAGGTGGGCATTTAAGGAGATGGGACTTGGATAAACTGACTAAACCAGAGGTCGTACAGAGTTCCAGGGAGAGTATAAGGGAAAAATTGACAGGAATGGATGAAAGAAATACAGTAGAAGAAGAATGGGTAGCTCTGAGGGATGGAGTAGTGAAGGCAGCAGAGGATCAAGTAGGTAAATTGACGAGAGCTAGTAGAAATCCTTGGGTAACAGAAGAAATTCTGAATTTAATTGATGAAAGGAGAAAATATAAAAATGCAGTAAATGAAGCAGGCAAAAAGGAATACAAACGTCTCAAAAATGAGATCGAGAGGAAGTGCAAAATGGTTAAACAGGGATGGCTAGAGGACAAATGTAAGGATTTAGAGGCTTATCTCTCTAGGGGTAAGATAGATACTGCCTACAGGAAAATTAAAGAGACCTTTGGAGAAAGGAGAACCACTTGTATGAATATCAAGAGCTCAGATAGAAACCCAGTTCTAAGCAAAGAAGGGAAAGCAGAAAGGTGGAAGGAGTATATAGAGGGTCTATACAAGGGCGATATACTTGAGGACAATATTATGGAAATGGAAGAGGATGTAGATGAAGATGAAATGGGAGATCTGATACTGCGTGAAGAGTTTGACAGAGCACTGAAAGACCTGAGTCGAAACAAGGCCCCCGGAGTAGACAACATTCCATTAGAACTACTGACTGCCTTGGGAGAGCCAGTCCTGACAAAACTCTACCATCTGGTGAGCAAGATGTACAAGACAGGCGAAATACCCTCAGACTTCAAGAAGAATGTAATAACTCCAATCCCAAAGAAAGCAGGTGTTGACAGATGTGAAAATTACCGAACTATCAGTTTAATAAGTCACAGTTGTAAAATACTAACACGAATTATTTACAGACGAATGAAAAAACTGGTAGAAGCGGACCTTGGGGAAGATCAGTTTGGATTCCGTAGAAATATTGGAACATGTGAGGCAATACTGACGTTACGACTCACCTTAGAAGAAAGATTAAGGAAAGGCAAACCTACGTTCCTGGCATTTGTAGACTTAGAGAAAGCTTTTGACAATGTTGACTGGAATACTCTCTTTCAAATTTAGAAGGTGGCAGTAGTGAAATACAGGGAGCGAAAGGCTATTTACAATTTGTACAGAAACCAGATGGCAGTTATAAGAGTCGAGGGGCATGAAAGGGAAGCAGTGGTAGGGAAAGGAGTGAGACAGGGTTGTAGCCTCTCCCCGATGTTATTCAATCTGTATATTGAGCAAACAGTAAAGGAAACAAAAGAAAAATTCGGGGTAGGTATTAAAATCCATCGAGAAGAAATAAAAACTTCGAGGTTTGCCGATGACATTGTAATTCTGTCAGAGACAGCAAAGGACTTGGAAGAGCAGTTGAACGGAATGGACAGTGTCTTGAAAGGAGGATATAAGATGAACATCAACAAAAGCAAAACGAGGATAATGGAATGTAGTTGAATTAAATCGGGTGATGCTGAGGGAATTAGATTAAGAAATGAGACACTTAAAGGAGTAAAGGAGTTTTGCTATTTGGGGAGCAAAAGAACTGATGATGGTTGAAGTAGAGAGGATATAAAATGTAGACTGGTAGTTGCAAGGAAAGCATTTCTGAAAAAGAGGAATTTGTTAACATCGAGTATAAATTTGTCAGGAAGTCATTTCTGAAAGTATTTGTATGGAGTGTAGCCATGTATGGAAGTGAAACATGGACGATAAATAGTTTGGACAAGAAGAGAATAGAAGGTTTCGAAATGTGGTGCTAGAAAAGAATGCTGAAGATTAGATGGGTAGATCACATAACTAATGAGGAGGTATTGAATAGAATTGGGGAGAAGAGGAGTTTGTGGCACAACTTGACAAGGAGGAGAGATCGATTGGTAGGACATGTTCTGAGGCATCAAGCGATCACCAATTTAGTATTGGAGGGCAGCATGGAGGGTAAAAATCGTAAAGGGAGACCAAGAGATGAATACACTAAGCAGATTCAGAAGGATTTAGGTTGCAGTAGGTACTGGGAGATGAAGAAGCTTGCACAGGATAGAGTAGCATGGAGAGCTGCATCAAACCAGTCTCAGGACTGAAGACAACAAATTGATAAATACTGGATTTAATAGATTAATCTGCGCCTATGTCTAAGCTACTATTTGTGTATGCATTGTAAGATTGAGTAAAAATTATCTAGGTATTGTTTGTTCCTCAAGTCAGTTTGGTCCTTTAAAAGGTGTTTTAATTGAATGAGGCTGGTTCTATGGGAGTGTGTTGCTGATTTGGAACGTTTATGAGGTTGTGTGTGACATGTGACCGCCTCTGTGACTTTGGTTATGCTACGTTAATACAATAAACCATGGAGAAATAAATAACCTGTACAAATTTAACAGAAAGAGTGGGCAACAAAAGAATACCTACAAGTATATATAATGGTGTATATGCTTTATGTATGTAAAACGATGAATAATGATGTATATCCTTTATATAAGTAAAACGGTGATCAATATCCATGTAATTTATGTACTATGTATTAAAAATAGGTTACGTAAAATATTATAGTGGTACAACGAGGGCACACACCATGTTTCCTAGTAATGTCGCTGGACGGCAATGGCGCTCCACACAGAGCAAAACAATATCTGTAATCCGTTTATGTGCCCAAACTGCTACCAGTAGCATGTAAACAGTAATCTGCCGCTGAAGTTTAGTGCATAAGTGCCTAGTGATGGGCTAACGAACATGAGTGTCTACAGACTATGTTGTTTTATGACATATGGATATGTGTGCTCGCAATATGTAGCAGCGTCACGAATGTAATTAATAGTAATGACGACAACATATAAATGTGTCAGCTCATTTTAAGTTGACACGGTGTAAAGCCACAAAAATGTAACATGCTTACACAATTAAATTTTTCATTCTGTGTAATCGGCCGAATATCAAGATATACAAAGATTTTGTTAAATAATTTATAAACATTCTGTATTTTTCAGCTGTGCTTGATAATGGCCTAAGGCCATAATTGCATTTGTGAAATAAAGAAAGTGTTACAGTCACTGGCGTAAAAATGATGGCTTTTATAAAGTTCTACTTGACTGTGAATCCCAGGTATAAAAAGTTAAACTTTAGTAAGATGCATGGCATTTTAATTTTCTGTACTATGAACTCTATTTGCAATGTATTTTGCAGACAGCATCTACGTATGGCACTGAATGTACCTCAAAATTCTATCATTATACAACACACAGTCCAGGAAGTATGACATCATAAAAACATTGAGATGCAAAAAAACTAGCTTTTGTTTAAAACTGAGCACAACTTCGCCAGACTATATTCAATCCAGTGTTTGATAATGAGAGCACTTAGTGATTTCTGACAAACCTTAAGCATAACTTCAAACCTTTTCTTGCCTACAAGCCGAATGTCAAATATATAACACATTATTTAATCAGAAGTTTGAAGCTGTTTTATGCATGGGAGTACAATTCAAAGGCTCTGGGTTTACTGGTTGTTGACCTAATGAGTAACAGTATTGAATAAAACAGGTAACTGGACATCATACAGAGATCTGTTTATGAATCATAAAATTCTTACTCTCTTTTCTCAGTACATTTACACCTTTTGGCTTTTGATACTTGCAGTAAATATGTTTCACCTGAACTCTTAATTTGCTTCATCACAATTAGACACACAACTAATTTTAATGTAGAGTTTACGTCCTCGTCTACAGTTAAAGATTGAATAGTGTGTTATGGCACAAAGGTATTAAACATGCTCCCATCTGACATGAAACAATAAATTGGAAATCTGTACTAGTTCAAAAGAAAATTGGAAGCATCACTTTCACAAACTATCTGATAATTTAGATTCAGGGGTTGAAATTTTGTATGGCAAGTGGTAGTGCTTTATAAACAGGACTCTATTGTTACAGATATAGGTAACTGTTTTCGTTGTGAAATATGTATGTACTCATGTAAATATTAAACTAACAATAAAAGATGAATGATAACTAATTAAATAACTGAGGAAACAGCAGCTCTCTTTACAGTAATGGCTTAACTACCAGTTGATGAGGTTATATTCAGTTGGCATAAGCACAGATAGTATGACGAAGTATATTAGTAGTTTATTCATATTTTAAAAGTTGATTCTCTTTTGTTAACGTTTGCCATGACTCCTTCCACATCTGCAAAGGTCCTCCTCCTTGATGGGTTGTATGGAATACAGTGGACAAATTTATGCCGCAGGAGCTTTCGTCACAGGAGGAAGTTTGTAGATCCATGAACTAGGAAAACAAAAAGAAATTGTGTTAAAAAGGAACATACTTGAACCACCTTCATTTATCTCTTAGTGCAGATAAATCTTAGCAATATAAACTAACATCTGTATCTATGTACACATACTGCAAGCCAAAGTGAAGTGCACAACAGAGGCTACTTAGCATGGTACCACATGTTAGTTTCTTCTTATCTCGATTTTATGTGGGAAACGGGGAAAAATAATTGCTTAAATGCCTCTTCAGTCTTCACGGTATCTATAAGAGTGAAAATTTAAAAATTGAAGAATGTAACTATACTATTTGCTTAGTACTGGTTCCTGAAATTTTGTAACTACGCCTTTGTGGAGCAGTTCGTATCTATCTTCTAGAGTTTACCAACTGATCTGAGATGCACACGACTCAAACCAACCTCTGACCATTCATGCCACTTTTCTTTGTACACATTAAGTATGCCTTTTTAGTTCTGTTTGATAACTACACTGAAATACCAAAGAATCTAGTATAGGCATGCGTATTCAAATACAGAGGTATGTAAATAGGCAAGATAACAGTGTTACAGTCGCTGACAATTATGTATGACAAAAAGTGTCTTGCACAATTGTTAGGTCAGTTACTGCTGCTAAAATGGCAGATTATCAAGATCTAAGTGAGTTTGAATGTTGTTTTATAGTCAGTGCATGAGCGATGAGACGCGACCATTTCACGAGTGTACTGTGAATATCAGGAATCCGGTAAAACATCAAATCTTGGACATTTTTGTGGCTGGAAAACTATGCTGAAAGAATGGGACCAGTGATGACTGAAGAGAATTGTTCGTGACAGAAGTGCAACCCTTTCACAAATTATGGAGATAACCTCATGAATCCGTGGACCCTGCTTGTCAGCAGGGGACTGTTCAAGCTGGTGGAGGCTCTCTAATGGTATAGGGCACATGCAGTTGGAGTGACGTGGAACCCCTGATATGTATAGATACGTCTCTGACAAGTGACACGTACGTAAGCATACTGTCTGATCACCTGCATCCTTTCATGTCCATTGTGCATTCTGACAGACTAGGGAAATCGCAGCAGGACAATGTGACACCTCACATATCCAGAATTGCTACAGAGAGGCTCCAGGAACACTCTTCTTAGTTTAAACACTTCCATTGGCCACCAAACTCCCCATACATGGACATTATTGAGCATATCTGGGATGTCTAGCAACGTGCTGTTCAGAAGAGACCTCCATTGTCTCGTACTCTTACGAATTTATGGACATCCATGCAAGATTCATGGTATCGATTCCCTCCAGCACTACTTCTGACATTAATCGAGTCCATGCCATGTTGTGTTGTGGCACTTCTGCGTGCTCATGGGGGCCTTACACAATATTAGGCTGGTATACCAGTTTCTCCAGCTTTTCAATGTATAATAAGACTGAAAAAATATATAACTGACATAATGGACTGTTGCTGTTGTTATTGAAAAGACAATAGGTGAAATTAACAATGAAGTGATACAATCACATTTGTATTTAGGGAGGTCGACCTTAACTACTTGATATATATGAAAAAACCAAATTGAACATAAGAGTACAGATTGCTTGTGGTGCTTTTGGTGAAGTAAATAGTGTTTGTGGAACTACATTTCCAATGTGACTGAAAGGGAAAGTTGACAGTTAGTGTGTGTTACCAGTTCTGAACTATGGCACGGACTTTTTAATTCAAACTAAGGATACCTTATTGTGCAGTGTAGAAATATATGCTCAGAATTGCTAAGAGAGTGAGAAAGGCACACAAATGAGTGAAGAAAAAACTGGAGTGTAAGGTCTAATTTTGAATGTAATGAAAATGAAATGGAGTAGGGAGTACATTGAGCTAGACGAATGGCGGATAATGTATCAGGAATGTAGTTTGCTGCTTTCCAAGAGACAAAAGATGAAGATGACTGTCTAATGGGAGATAGGCAGATAAAATTGGAAAATGTGCTGGAGCAAAATGGATGCTATGGGCGAGTATTAAGGAGGTCTTCATCCAGCAGCAGATGTCAAACAGGCGATGACAATGATATTAGTGTGTGTTATGTTTTTTCCATCAAATGTTTCTACAGATTGTAACTATACTTATTATTCTCTATAACAGTAATGGAATTTCCTGGTTGAAAAGCCCCTTACCTGTAGTGGACTGATGTGTGGAGCATTGAAACACGCAACAGAAAACAATATTCACACTAGCTTTCGAACTTTGGCCTTTTTCTAGGAAAAGTACACAGATGCACACACACACACACACACACACACACACACACAACTGTTCAGACATCCAGATACACACTGCAATGACCAATGCAAGAATGATAATGGAGTGTGTGTGTGTGTGTGTGTGTGTGTGTGTGTGTGTGGCTATACTAGAAATAGAGAAGAGAGTTTCTTGTTGCGGGTTTCTATGCTCTGGTCAGCTTTGGGTAAGTGATCATCTTGTCGTCTTTTATGCCTTTTATTCCTGATATTGGCTCTACTGTAAGTTGACCACAATATTCTTGCACCTGGGAGTGAGATCGCTTTGGTCTGCTTATGATGAGTTTGCATGTAATTCAAGTTGGCAGTATATGCACAACTGATCTGAAAGCATTGACAATGCAGCGCATTTTCCTTAGTGACCACTGTACTTGCATACTGTAACGTCATGGGGTGTTTCAAATAACAGCCAAGTGCAATAATATCATGTTTTGGTAATATATGTATGATGTAGTCAAACAACACATTGTTTCTTCTGTTAATGTACATTCTGTTAAATTTTTTGTATTGACTGAGATACTAAGCATAGAAATATGCAAGTCTTCCTGGACAGTGTCACCTCTCTTCACATGTGACTGCATCACCCATAAACAGTCATTGTAAATAGAAGATGACTTTCATTCTTCCGTGACAGATACAAACTACTGCTTTCCCTTCTGACATCGTATCTGCATTGAGGAAGACATTTTGTGTTCTGCAGTAAAAATTCCTAAATACAGTTGCTTATTAGAGACTAATTTTCTGTAAGCATAAGTATGCTTCACTGTAAAATTGAGACAAATTGCTGACAAATATGACCCTTCAGGTAGTAACCATCTCACACACACACACACACACACACACACACACACACACACAGAGAGAGAGAGAGAGAGAGAGAGAGAGAGAGAGAGAGAGAGAGAGAGAGAGAGGGGGGGGGGGGGGGAGTAAAGGAAATTATCCAAGGTTTCAAAAGTGTTAGTCCCTTGAACACAAAAGAATGAAGGAAAGGTTAGAGAATACTAAAAAGGGAGGGCAAGTCACATAGACCCCAGGATGAGAGGGGTCTACTTGTAGCGAGGACAAAAGAGAGACAAAGATGAATGGTGGAGTGTCAGACACAGTAGGAGATCAAAGTACATTGGTAAGCACTGTGACAGCTTCAATCCGGAGATGATTAAAAGAGTGAGAAGCAAAGATGAGTTAAGAACAAGAGAAATGAAATGATTAGTGCAATTAAGAACTAGGAGGAACCAAGTAATATGTTGGTGGTGATCTGTTCGGGCACCCATGGCATGTCACCTTTTCAGCCTTTTTCAAAATGCTGATACCATTTGTAAACCGTGGTTTACTCGTAGCAGACTCACCAAGAGCATCTTTAACATTTCTAAAATTTTACTGTACTTTATTGTGTTCTTCCACCAAAATTTAATATAGATTTTCTGACGAGTTGTTATGCAAAATAATTAATTGCTGATATTGCCAAAACACTTGAAAACATTTTGTCAGCCATCAATAGACTAAATGTCTGACATGGCTGACACTGTACAGATTCTTTTCAGACAGGATTACCATCACAACTATGAAAAACATCATGCAAATCAGTCTAATGCAACATGCAGAATCACAAAATTACCATTACTTATTTAACACACTTTGTAGTATTGGGTGGAAAGATCCAATTGGTATGGCTCTACTGTAGAGCTTGTTCAGCAAATGGGTACTGGGGGAGGAGAAGAGTAGTGTTTAATGTCCTTCTGACAATGAGGTCATTAGAGATAGAGCACAAGCTTGGATTAGGGAAGGATGGAGGGGAAAGCAGCCGTGCCTTTTCAAGGGAACCACCCCAGCATTTGCCTTAAGCAGTTTAGGGAAACAGTGGAAAATCTAAATCAGGTTTCAAACTGTCCTGGGTATGGGGTTTCTCCAAGACAGACTGTTCTGTGTCCATTCATGTACAGAGCCAGTTTATTGGTGGTCAGTTCCTATATAAAATAGTGCAGTGGACACATGTTAGTTGTTAAATGTGTGTGATTTAACAAGTCTTTCTGCCTTTGGTTTTCTAGGATATGCAAATTCCCAATATACTGTTGATTTTTAAGTGACCAATACAGTAAGAAAATACAAAAAATTGGTCAGGTGCAAGTAGAACTTTCACTCTGTATAGACAGTTCACGTGTTCCTAGAAGTGAGAATGTCAACAATTTTTGTCTGTTACTGACATTGATACTGGTAATATGTTGGCCCTGGGACTTTTTGCTTTACTTGTACTATTAAACCATGCTTCTTCCATATTTCATGATTCTAGGTCAGCAGGAAGTACAGTACAGATTTCAATGAGCGAGTTTGCAAGTATCGAAATGCGTGACATAAAGGACTGTATTTTGTGTTTCCATTGACTTTCAAGGGAAACATCCAGTCGCACCCCTCTCAGACAGACTATCAAAAACTGAACACAGATCAAGCATGAAAACAGGAGGAAGGTGTACTGAACTGTGAAAAAGCTGCAAAATAGAGACAGTGAATGGTCCAAGGACAGGAAGTGCCATATAGAGGAACATAAATTGACAACGGTGCCGTGGTTAGTGTTGGACTGCAATGTGGGCGAGCCGCAGTTAAACCTCCATCATGCCAATATTGTTGTAATAGTAATAATAATAATAATAATAATAATAATAATAATAATAAAGAATAGGCCTCCGGTATGTTCTGCCAGTCGTAAAAGGCGACGAAAAGAACAAACCACTAATAGGGCTAACCCCCCTTTTAGTGTGATTAGTTGGTTCAGGACAGAACTAAAGAAGCCTCGGACAAGCGCCGTCATGGTCGGGGACGACGCTTGAACCCTATGCCCGCCCACAATGGTAACGACACTGCTAGCCAACTGGAAAATGATTTAAATCCAAATAGAGGTGTTTTGCAGGATATGCTTCCTGCAACCACCCTAGAAGGAAAACAAAGACAGAGGATGAGATGAGATGGTCAGATGAAGTTAATCGACACCTCATGTTCTGTTATTACCAAGCAACAAACCTAGGAACCAACACAACTGGATACAGATCACAAGTATACACAACATTTATTACCAGATACCCAGAATTAAAATTTTTAACAGAACAACGACTAGCTGATCAGATCCGTGTAATAATAAAAAATAACAGGATACCCCAGTCAGAATTAGAAAACATCAAACAACAAGTGCAACAAATACTGGAACAAAATAATGTGCAATCAGAAGAAGAAGAAAATACAGTAATGGACTCAAACATCCCAGAGCAAACAAACAAAGAACAACACGCACCAATTAAACAATCCGAGGAAAACAAAATCTTAAGACAGCCACCAGAACAAGCACAAATAGAACATGAAGTGACACAGATGTTAGATATAGAAGAAAAATTTCAGCTAACATATATAGAATACAAAGACACACATACAGACATTAGACCATTCTTGCATAGACCACCAAATAACCCACAAGTCGAAACAACAATAAAAACTATCAACACAATCATACACAACAAATGAAAACACAACTATGGAAGAGTTACAACTACTGGTTTATATAGGAGCACTCACAACACTAAATATACACACTAGGCAGAGATCAGAACCAACCAACACACAGAAGAAACCCACAAAACCAGCATGGCAACACAGGCTACAGATCAAAATAGAAAAACTGAGAAAAGACATCGGACAGCTAACACAATTTATAAGAAATGAAATCTCGGAAAAAAAACGAAAAAGGTTAGGTAAAATCTCACAACAAGAAGCGACAGAGCAATTAGACGAAAAGAAGCAGAAATTACAAGCATTAGCCAAACGACTCAGAAGATACAAAAAAAGTGAAAATAGAAGGAAACAAAACCAAACATTCAACACAAACCAAAAGAAGTTTTACCAGACAATAGATAACACACACATTAAAATAAACAATCCACCAAACATAACAGACATGGAACACTTCTGGAGCAACATATGGTCAAACCCGGTACAACATAACAGGCATGCACGGTGGATACAAGCAGAAACAGACACATACAAGATGATACCACAAATGCCTGAAGTGATAATTTTGCAACATGAAGTCACCCAAGCAATTAATTCTACTCACAATTGGAAAGCCCCTGGAAATGATAAAATAGCAAATTTCTGGTTAAAGAAGTTCACCTCAACACATTCACATCTAACTAAATTATTTAACAGTTACATTGCAGACCCATACACATTCCCTGATACACTTACACACGGAATAACATATCTGAAACCTAAAGATCAAGCAGACACAGCGAACCCAGCTAAATATCACCCCATAACATGCCTACCAACAATATACAAAATATTAACTTCAGTCATTAAACAGAAATTAATGACACATACAACACAGAACAAAATTATAAATGAAGAACAAAAAGGCTGTTGCAAAGGAGCACGAGGATGTAAAGAGCAACTGATAATAGATGCAGAGGTGACATATCAAGCTAAAACTAAACAAAGGTCGCTACATTACGCATACATTGATTACCAAAAAGCTTTTGATAGTGTACCCCACTCATGGTTACTACAAATATTGGAAATATACAAAGTAGATCCTAAATTGATACAGTTCCTAAACATAGTAATGAAAAATTGGAAAACCACACTTAATATCCAAACAAATTCAAATAATATCACATCACAGCCAATACAGATTAAGCGTGGAATATACCAAGGAGGCTCATTAAGTCCTTTCTGGTTCTGCCTTGCTCTGAACCCACTATCCAACATGCTAAATAATACAAATTATGGATACAATATTACTGGAACATACCCACACAAAATCACACATTTGCTATACATGGATGATCTAAAACTACTGGCAGCAACAAATCAACAACTCAACCAATTACTAAAGATAACAGAAGGATTCAGCAATGATATAAATATGGCTTTTGGAACAGACAAATGTAAGAAAAATAGCATAGTCAAGGGAAAACACACTAAACAAGAAGATTACATATTGGATAACCACAGCGACTGCATAGAAGCGATGGAAAAAACGGATGCCTATAAATATCTAGGATACAGACAAAAAATAGGAATAGATAATACAAATATTAAAGAAGAACTAAAAGAAAAATATAGACAAAGACTAACAAAAATACTGAAAACAGAATTGACAGCAAGAAACAAGACAAAAGCTATAAATACTTATGCCATACCAATATTGACCTACTCATTTGGAGTAGTGAAATGGAGTAACACAGACCTAGAAGCACTCAATACACTTACACGATCACAATGCCACAAATATAGAATACATCACATACATTCAGCAACAGAAAGATTCACATTAAGCAGAAAGGAAGGAGGAAGGGGATTTATCAACATAAAAAACCTACATTATGGACAGGTAGACAATTTAAGAAAAATTCTTTCTAGAACGAGCAGAAACTAGCAAAATACACTAGGCAATCACTCATATAAATACATCGGCTACACCACTGCAATTTCATAACCACTTCTACAACCCTTTAGATCACATAACATCAACAGATACAAAGAAGGTAAATTGGAAAAAGAAAACACTTCATGGCAAGCACCTGTATCATCTAACACAGCCACACATCGATCAAGACGCATCCAACACATGGCTAAGAAAAGGCAATATATTACAGTGAGACAGAAGGATTCATGATTGAAATACAGGATCAAACAATAAACACCAGGTATTACAGCAAGCATATTATTAAAGATCCCAATACCACAACGGATAAATCTGCAGACTTTGTAAACAACAAATAGAAACAGTAGATCACATCACAAGCGGATGTACAATACTAGCAAATACAGAATACCCCAGAAGACATGACAATGTCGCAAAAATAATACATCAACAGCTTGCCTTACAACATAAACTTTTAAAACAACACATTCCTACATACAAGTATACACCACAAAATGTACTGGAGAATGATGAATACAAATTATACTGGAACAGAACCATTATAACAGATAAAACAACGCCACATAACAAACCTGACATCATACTCACCAATAAAAAGAAGAAATTAACACAACTAATCGAAATATCCATACCCAATACAACAAATATACAAAAGAAAACAGGAGAAAAAATTGAAAAATACATCCAACTGGCTGAGGAAGTCAAAGACATGTGGCATCAGGATAAAGTTGACATCATACCAAATTATACTATCAACTACAGGAGTCATACCACACAATATCCACCAGTACATCAATGCAATACAGCTACATCAAACATATATATACAACTACAGAAACTGTAATTATTGATACATGTTCAATTACCCGAAAGTTCCTAAATGCAATATAACACATACCATACAGTTAAAAGGAAGTAACGCTTGATCAAGGTCCGCGTCACTCCATTTTTAACCGGACCTAACGTCTGAGAAAGTGAAGGAAATTATTATTATTATTATTATTATTATTATTATTATTATTATTATTTACATTGTATTGACCAACTAGGATCATGTTAACAACTTCAGTTCCTCTTCTTTCTTTGTTGTTGTTGTTTCCTAGTTTTCCAGTATTCCCCTCATTTTCTCCCCATGAAGTCTCTTCCTTTCTTCTATCCATGTTGTTTCCCGATTTTTTATTTCTTCTGCTTTGAAAGCATTCCAAATTTAGTATATTACTTCTAAAAGGTTTTCTTTCTATTATTTCTTATTTTTTGATGTTGTTCTTTCTAGATCTTTCCTTACTTCTGTAATCCATGCTGTTTGTCGATTTCTTCTTCCAGAAATATAGGGGTATTGTTTTTGTTAGTCTATTTCCATCCATTCGGTAAAGGTGTCCAAAAAAGGCTAATCTTTGTTTGGCCATTACTTCAGATATGTTCTCCATTTTTGTAGATCTCCTCATTACTTCTTGTTTTTCAACCATCTACAGTTTTTATTCTGCCCATTATTTTTCTAATATTCCTTCTTTCCAGTACCTCTAGTCTGTCCATCTTATAATTCATCGTTAGGCATTCAGATCCGTATAAACATTCTGGTTGTACCACTGTGGTGTAGTAGTAGTGTTTTTCTTTTTTTTGGGGGGGGGGGGGGGGAGGGGGGATATGCATTTCTTGTTGTAAATATTTTTGGTCAGGCCATATTCTCTTTCCATATTATTAACTCTTACATCTATTGCAGATTTTTCTAGTCCATTCTGTTGTATAGTCTCTCCAGGATATTTAAATTTATTTACTCGCTCTATTTTACCTATTTGTATTTCTATGAATTTTGGCACATTTTTTATATTTGTCATGAATTTTGTTTTTTCAGCTAAAATTTTGAGACCAGTTTTGTCTAACACCAGTTTTTGTTTCAAATGGCTGAAATACTTCTCCCATAAATTTGACTTTATATATTGTACCTGTTAGTGTTTCATGAATTATATTTGCTAATTTTGATTTGGCACGAAATTCTCTAATGACTTTATCTGTTGTTTCTCTGTCTATACAATCAAATGCTTTCTTGAAATCAATAAATGATACTATTATTAGTTTGCTGGTTAACATTCTGTGGAGAATTATGCACTTCAACTTAAAAATTTGTTTTGCACAGGATTTTCCCTTTTGTAAACCACCCTGATATTCTCCTAGTTGTTTGTCTAAAATATCTACCACTCTGTATTTTGTATGCCATTGGCAGAAGTGACCCTCCTCTGTAATTATTGACATTTTGATAGTCTCCCTTTTTATGTAGCAGGTGGATTACTGCTGTATTCCATTCAGCTGGAATCTTTTCAGTTTTCCAAATGTTCTCAAGAAGCATTTGTAGATCCTTTATGATTTTTGTTTCTGACCACTTCAATAATTCTGCTGTAATGCAGTCTCACCACTTGCTTTATTGTTTTTGAGTGTTTTGATGACTTCATATATATATTTCTAACTGGTGGTTGGAAATCTTCCTCTAGATTTTGAGGTGTCACTGGAAATTCTAATTTATCTGTTGGAACTGGACAATTTAACAGCTTTTTTGCTAAAATTTCACAATTTTCTTTGTTGTTTAATCCCATTTTGCCATTTTCATCTTTGAAACAAATACTTGGTGCCTGATATCCTTTAAGTAAGTGTTTTAAAAGTTTGGTAAAAATTGCTGGTATTATTTTTGGTGAAATTTTCTTCTATTTCAATAAGCTGAGAATTTTAAAAGTTTCTTTTGATTTTCCGTGTTATTTTTTATGTTTCTTTTCTCTGTTGTCTGAATTGTTCAAGGTCTTCCTCATTTTTTGAACATCTCCATTTTCTCCATTTTTGAGCTCTTTGTATTAGTGCTTCTTCACACTCCTCATTCCACCATGTCTTCTTTTTATTCTTGGCCAACCCTAAAGTTTTCTCTGCTGCTTGGGTTATTTGCTCCCTGTTGCTCCTGCACCACCTACTTCAGGAGCAACACTCCCCCACAACCATTGGGGATGTCCGTCCCCACTTCTAAGCTGGAGAAGCTCAGACAAAATGGATATAGACTGCTCAGGCAAAAAGTCTGTGGCAGCAGGTGACCCTGAGGCATAAACTGCCTCATTGAATGTTGCATGCCTTCCCAGTCTCATGATGATGTCATCCTCCAGTGGAATTGCGGCTGTTAAGCTTTACACCTGCTTTGTGCATTGCCCTCCAGGAAAACCCTGCCCTCCGCGGCTATAAGGGATACTACAGGAAGTGTAGCGACTGTAATCGAGTGTCAGGTGGAGTTTGTGTTTGTCATAAACTCAGTCTGTAGTGAACCTGTGCCCCTTCAAACCCCTCTTGAAGCTGTGGCTGTCAGAATAAGGACGGCACAGGAAATAACTGTCTGCAGTGTATATCTTCCTCCAGATGGTTTAATATCCCTGAATGTATTAACTGCACTGATTAACTCCCTAAACCTTTCCTTTTGGGAGATTTAAACACCCATAACACCTTGTGGGATGGCAACGTGCTTATTGGCCGAGGCAGATACGTCGAAACTTTACTGTCTCAGTTCGACCTCTGCCTCTTAAATATTGGGACCGCCACACATTTCAGTGTGGCTAGAGGTATTTACTCGGCCATTGATTTATCAATTTGCAGCCCAGGACTTCTCCCATCTATCCAGTGGAGAGCACATGATGACCTGTGTGGTAGTGACCACTACTCCATCTTCCTGTCACTGCCCCGGCATCAAGCCCATGGATGGCTGCCCAGATGGGCTTTAAACAAGGCGTACTGGAAACTTTCACCTCTGCTGTCACCATTGAATCTCCCCTACATGGGAACATCGGCATAAGCAACACCTTTCATTGGAGCGCCTAATGTGCCAGCTCCGTGCTCGTGTTTACCAACTTATCAAACGACGGAAGCAGCAGGAGTGTTAGGAAAGATATTTCTCAACCATTGGGTGCCGTACGTCACCTTCCCAAGTCTGGGCAAAGATCAAATGTGTTTTTAGGTACCAGACCCCAACAGGTGTTCCCGATGTTAACATAACTGGCGTGTTATCTGCCAACACAGACGTGATTGCTGACCACTATGCTTGAGCCTCTGTGTCGGAGAATTACCCCCCAGTCTTTCACACTCTCAAACAGTGGCTGGAAGGGAAAGTCCCTTCATTCACTACACGCCACAGTGAATCCTATGACGCCCTGTTTACAGAGTGGGAGCTTCTCAGTGCCCTTGCACAGTGCCCCGACACAGCTTCTTTACCAGATCAGATCCACAGTCAGATGATTAAACACCTCCCTTCTGACTACAAGCGACATCTCCTCGTCATATTCAACCGGATCCGGTGCGATGGTGTCTTTCCATCGCAATGGTGGGGGAGCACCATCATTCCGGTGCTCAGACCCGGTAAAAACCCACTTTATGTGGATAGCTATCGGCCCATCAGCCTCGCCAACATTCTTTGTAAGCTGCTGGAACATATGGTGTGTCGATGGTTGTGTTGGGTCCTGGAGTCACGTGGCCTACTGGCTCCATGTCAGAGCGGCTTCTGCCAGGGTCGCTCTACCACTGATAATGTTGTGTCCCTGGAGTCTGTCATCCGAACAGCCTTTTCCAGATGCCAACACCGGGTTGCCGTCTTTTTTATTTACGAAATGTGCATGACACGACCTGGTGACATCATATCCTTGCCACATTACACGAGTGGGGTCTCCGAGGCCCACTCCCGATTTTCATCCACAATTTCCTGTCACTTCATACTTTCCGTTTCCAAGATGGTGCCTCCCATAGTTATCCCCATATCCAGGAGAATGGGGTCCTGCAGGGCTCTCTATTTTTAGTGGCCATTAATGGTCTAGCAGCAGCTGTAGGGCCGTCTGTCTCATCTTCTCTATATGCAGACAACTTCTGCATTTCACACTGCTCCACCAGTACTGGTGTTGCTGAGCGGCGCCTACAGGGAGCCATCCACAAAACGCAGTCATGGACTCTAGCCCATGGTTTCCGGGAGGACGACGGTTCAATCCCGTCTCCGGCCATCCTGATTTAGGTTTTCCGTGATTTCCCTAAATCACTTCAGGCAAATGCCGGGATGGTTCCTTTGAAAGGGCACGGCCGATTTCCTTCCCCATCCTTCTCTTACCCGAGCTTGCGCTCCGTCTCTAATGACCTCGTTGTCGACGGGACGTTAAACACTAATCTCCTCCTCCTCCTCCTCCCATGGTTTCCAGTTTTCCACCGCAAAGTCGAGTGTTATGCACTTCTGTCAGTGTCATACCGTACATTCGGAACCAGAACTTTACCTTAATGACGATTCACTCACTGTAGTGGGAACATAACGATTCTTAGGACTGGATTTCGACGCCCAATTGACCTGGCTTCCTCACCTTCATCAGCTTAAGCGGAAGTGCTGGCAGCACCTCAGTACCCTTCGCTGCCTGAGCAACACCAACTGGGGTGCAGATCGGTCTACGCTGCTGCACTTCTACAGAGCCCTTGTTCAATCCCCCCTTGACTATGGGAGTTTGGTTTATGGTTCGGCGGTGGCCTCAGTGTTGCATTTACTCGACCCAGTGCACCACTGTGGTGTTCGCCTAGCGACAGGACCTTTTAGGACAAGTCCGGTGACTAGTGTCCTTGTGGAAGCACGAGTGCCTCCATTGCAAGTTAGGCATGCACAACTGCTGGCCAGTTACGTAACACACATTTCATTCAAGTCTGCCAATTCTACTAAATGCTCAGGGAGTTACGAATAACTTGAATTGGAATGATCACATAGATAATGTTGTGGGCAAAGCAAACCAAAGACTGTGATTTATTGGTACAACACTTAGAAAGTGCAGCAAATCCTCTAAAGAGACGGCTTATGCTACAATTTTTCATCCTGAGCTAGAGTATTGCTGTGTTGTATGGGATCCTTACCAGGGAGGATTGACGGAAGACAGTGAAAAAGTTCAAAGAAAGACAGTTTGTTTCGTATTTACACAAAATAGGAGAGAGTGTGTTCCGGATGTGATAAGAGAGTTGAGATGGCAATCATTGATATAAAGGCATTTTTTGTTGCAATGACATCTTTTCCTTTAATTTCAATCACAGTCTTTCTTCTCTAAATGTGAAAATAATTTGACACCTGACCTGATAGGGAGAAATGACCATGGCAGTAGAAAAAAAGAAATCTGAGCTCACACAGAAAGATTTAAGTATTGGCTTCTCCTGCATGCTGTTCAGGAGTGTAACGGTAGAGAAAGTGTGAAAGTAGTTAGATAACTCCTGTGCCAGGCAGTTAAGTGTGAATTGTGTAGTCATGTGAATGTAGATTGAATTGCACTCTTTCTTAAATGTGACAGTTCTATATCCTTCTTTCCCAGTCTATTTCTCAACTTACTTTCAGAAAGCAGCTGCTAGAAAAGGGGCAGGTTCTGATGTTGCTACCCTGACTGTCCTTGTTTCCACATTTTACTTGTGCTCATGCCATAGCAACAACATGCATTCCTTGCTCGTATTTTGTTTACCATTTCAGGATACAGCCCCTTCTTTGCTGCAATCATGCTGCTGATAAAATCATTGGAAAAGCTATTCTTATCCCTTATTTTACATAAGCAGCCCAGAGTGGTGTTGGAAGGGCGGAAGGAAAGTAGAGCAAGAGTGAAGTGTTGCCTGGCAGTGTGTGCAGGGAATAGATGATAGCCAGATAAGGCTGCCAGGTCCAATGTCATGATGTGGGGGTGGGGGTGGGAGAGGGAATGGGAGGCAGTAAAGGAGAGGAACAGAGAAGAGTAAAAAGTGGTGCACAATGAGTGTGAGGGGTTGTGAATTGGGTGGAGGTGATAGGATGGGGGGACGGGGGGGGGGGGGACTGGTGAGTGGACTGTATGGGGACAGTAGGTTATTGTAGGTTGAGGCCCGGATGATTTTGAGAGTGTTGTAAACATAACTACCATGTACACAGCTCAGAAAAACTGGTGGTGGAGGGGAGGGTCCAGATGGCCCAGATTGTGAAGCAGTCATTAAAATCCAGCATGCTGTGTTCAGCTGCTTGTGTGGTGACCATTCAACCTGGTGGACAGCTGGTTGGTAGTCACAACAATATATGAGGGTTGGAACTTTAATAGTGGCAACTATCTATTTACAGCTCATACAAAATAAATGTTTCAAAGTTTTAATGACCTTCGAAGTATTCACTAGCATTGTGTATAACATGTTGCCAGCGACGTGGAAGTCTTAGGATACTCTTAGCAATGCCAGTTGTGTTGACAGTTCGAGCAGCGCGGTCTATTGCCCGACGAATTTTAGCAGTTCTGAACTGAATGCCGTGAAGTGTTTCCTTCAGTTTAGAAATCGAGTTGAACTCACGAGGGCTTAAGTCAGCGGAGTGCGTAGGTGGTATAGCACTTAGCAGCCCTATCAGTCAAACAAATCAGTAACAGCTTGCACTGTACGTGCTTGAGCAATGTCTTGCAAAATGATGGTCAGGTCCTACAGAAAGTGTCATCACTTCTGTCTCCAAGCTGTTCATTTTTGGAACACAACCTACGGCCAGCATAGAGACAGAAGTGATGACTCTTTCTGCAGGACCTGACCATAATTTTGCAGGACAATGCTCAAGCCCGTACAGTGCAAGCTGTTACAGATTTGTTTGTCTGATGGGGCTGCTATGTCCTATCCCATCTACTGCAGTCCCGACTTAAGCCCTCGTAATTTCTGTTCAGTTTCTAAACTGAAGGAAACACTTCATGGCATTAGCTTCAGAATTGCTACAAATTCGTCGCGCAATAGATCGCGCCACTCGAACTGTCAACACAACTGGCACAGATAAGAGTATCCTAAGACTTCCACATCGCTGGCAATGGGTTATACACAGTGCTGGTGACTAGTTTGAAGGTCAGTAAAACTTTGAAACACGTATATGTTTTGTACAAGCTGTAAATAAATAGTTGCCACTATTAAAGTGCCAACCCTCGTAAAAAGCTGTGCAGTGATTGCAGCGGAGCCGATATATGATGTGACTGCTTTCACAAGTGGGCTGGCTTCTGATGGAGTAGGATTAGCCAGTGACAGGACTGGAATAGGAACTGCTGGGCCAATAGATTGGCAGGTCTTGTGTCTGGGTCTTGATATGTTCCCTGTGACAAGGGGTTGGAATTGGGTGTGGCATAGGGACTAAGATGATAGGGATGTTGGATGGGTGACAGAAGATGACTTTGGGAGGGTTGGGAATTGTCTTGGGAAGGACATTAGTCATTCCAGGGCATATAATCAAAGCCCTAGCAAAGGATATCATTAAGTTGTCCCAGTCTGAGGTGTATTGATTGATGAAGGGGTGCTCCTTTGTACTTGGTTCATAGGAGTGTCGGAGAATTGGATGTGTGGGGACATAGGACAGGAAAGGTGTTTGCAGACTAGGTATGGGGAATAGTACCTGTCTGTGAAGGCCTTTGTGAGACCTTCAGATGCTGATCGAGGGAGTTCTTCTTATTGATGATTCACTCTCCCTGGGTGGCCAGGCTGTATGTGAGGGATTTTTTGGCGTAGGGACAGATGACAGCTGTCAAAATGCAGATACTGTTGGTGGTTGGTGGGTTTAATGTGAACAGAGGTGTGGATGGAGCCATGAGAGAGGTCGTGGTGAACGTGGAAGTAGGTGGCACGCTGTGTTGAGGAGGACCAAGTGAAGCAGATGGGAGAGAAGGTGTTGAGGTTGTGAAGGAATGATGATAGGGTGTCTTGTCCCTCAGCCCAAATCATGAAGATGTCAGTGAACCTGAAGCAGACCAGGTATTTGGGGTTTTGGAAGGCTAGGAAGGTTTCTTGTATATGACCCATGAACAGGTTGGTGTAGGAGGGTGTCATGCTGGGGCCTATGGCTATGCCATGGGTTTGTTTGTATATCTCCCTTCCAAGGAGAAGAAGTTGTGCGGGAGGATGAAGATAGTAAGGTGTGTGAGGAATGAGGTTGTGGGTTTGCAGTCTGAAGGATGTTGGAAGAGGTAGTTTTCAGTAGTGGTAAGGCCATGGGCCTGAAGGATATCACTATATGGGGAAGTGGCATCAATGGTGACGAGTAGTGATCCAGAGGTAAAGGGGTGGGGATGGCAGAGTGTCAGTGAAAAAAGTGTTTGGTGTCTGACTTGAGAAGACTAGATTTGGGTCAGTAGATTGGAGGTCTTGGTCAGTGAGGGCAAAAATCCTTTCAGTGGGAACACAATAAGCAGCTGTAGTGGGGCCATCCAGGATTGTTGGGTTTGCGGATTTTGGAGAGCATGTAGAATTTGGGTATGTGGGTTGTCATAGGGGCGAGAAGGGAGAGGCATCCAAGTTAGAGGTTTTGCGAAAGGCCTGAAGCAGGGGTTGGAAATTATGTTGGACTTCTGGGATGGGATCATTCTGGCATTGTTTATAAGTTGAGTCATCAGACAACTGGCAGTGGCCATCCTCCAGGTGGCCATTGCGATCCATAGTGACTGTGGTGGAAATTCTGTCTGTAGCAGGGTGATTTGATCATGGTCTGTTTTGAGGCTGTTTGTGGCTGTCCTTCGTTCTGCTGAAAGGTTAGCATTTTTAGGAAGGGTCCTGGGGAAGGATGATGTGGCCAAGTTGGAAGTAAGAATTTCCTGGAGGATGAGCAGTGGCTGGTTATTTGGGAGGAGGATGGGTCACTGTTGGATGGTGGCATGAGCTGGGAGAGGCAGGGGTTGGTACTGGGACAGGTTGGCTTTGGTTGGAGGGATTAGTGGCAAAGAAATGTTCCCATTGCAGGGATTGAGAAGGAGAGTAGATATTTGACAAGTCCAACATGGTTAAATTTGGATGTGGGCTTTAAGGTGAAGCCTTTGGATAGGATTGAAATTTCTGTGGGTCTTAGGATTTTGGTTTGTTGTGGCTCTTGGTTTGGTGAAGTATTGTTAGGGAATTTTGAGAGATGTGACAAGTGGAAAAGGTCAGCTAGGCAGGGTCTGGGTGGTATGAGGGATTGACGAGAAGCAACACTGTGGTTAGGAAGGGTGTTGGATACTAGTGCCCCAAGGCGGCAGTCTGATGTCATTTAGCTGGATAGCTTACGGAAGTTTATGAAGTTGTGGGTTTCACAGTAGTAGTATCTTGAGGAGGAAGCAGAGGTGGGTCTGGGATGCCTTTGCCATGGGGAAATATTATTATTATTATTATTATTATTATTATTATTATTTTTTTTTTTAAAGCACCGGATTTGTGAGGGATAATGACTAGCAGAATCTGAAAAGGTGAAGGGCATTGTGAAAGGAGAGGTAGGATCCAGAGAAAGCAATTTTTACTGTTAGGCATTTGGAAAGGGTTCCATGGTTTAGGCAGCATGTAAAGAACATTATGTGGGACAGAGTTTTAATCAGGGAAATGGATAGATTTCTGAGCTGGAGCCGTAGTCCATTGCGGTACGGACGGAGTTGGGGAAGTGGGCAAATGAAGGCATTTGTGGTTGTGAGGGGAGCTGGATAACAGAAAATAGTGTAAAAAAATGTACATTTATCAACAAATAACTAAAACCCATACAAAAAGTATGAGAAAAAGGATGGAATGGATGAGTTATGGAAGTATGAACTTAATATAAGGGTGTGGCACATGTAGGTGTGGAAAATAACATGCAAAAATAAGCAACAATGTAGGAGGAAGTGTGATCAGTAGGAATAATTATCAGTGGGAAGAATTTGGGTCATGAGATGCTGCATCAGCAATCATCACAGTCACATAACCGTGTGTTGTGTGTGGATGAGACCATAGCTGCAGTGTGGCTCGAAGTTGTAGCGTGTGCTGTTTGCAATCCAATAAAATAACTAAGGAAAGAATCAGTAGAATAATGCTTTAAAGAATAGTGACAAAGGAAAATATCACTGGGTTGTGGGATGGAAGGAAAGCTTTTGGGTGAAATGAAACAATAGAAAATCCAGGTTGGAATATCAACAATATTATGAAAAGGATAGGTTGCTACTCACCATGCAGTTGGGTTGTAGATAGGCACAACAAAAGGACTATTATGCATTGAGCTTTCTTCAAAAACGAAAGTATTCAAACAAGCAAGCACACCCCATGCTCACATGACCACTATTTCTGGCTGCTCTGGCAATGTGGCCAGAATACAATGCTGCCACATCAGTGGGATTTTCCTATAAGAGATAGCATTGTAAACACATTGCCGATATCTGTAGCTGTGCATTGCCTGTAGTTTGGCATGCTCTTTGCAATATTATTATTATTATTATTATTATTATTATTATTATTATTGTCTTTTCTTATGTAAAGCATGTGAGAAAGACTCAAAAGTTTGTACAGAAAAACTCTAAATGACAATTATTGTAACTGAGTATATAAGTGGACAAGGAAAAAAAATTCCCAGATCTCCCGGTTAAAAATAAACTACTTCTGTGTTAAGTGACAGTATACTTTCCCTTGGAACAGTAAAAGTTATCAATCATTTTAATGGCTATGGCTTTATATGGCGACTTAGAATTCCCCAGCACTTTAGAAAACAAAACTCGGAGGAGAAAAAAACATGTTTCAGAAAGTTCTTTGATGTGCAGCTACATGTTTGCATATTTTCATATTACAAAAGTATAAATTTGAATTCTACCAAACACCACATGTTGCAAACAGGAAAAGTTAATGGTTTAAATTAATATACATAGTGTTGCTACAAGAAAAGCAAAGCTTTCATGTATAATATTTGTCGCAAAGATTAATGAGCTACAAGAAAAGCTAAGCTTTCACATAATCTTTGTTGCGCTTTTTACAATTTAAGATATATCACACAAATGTGCCAGTAAAATGTTAAATACCGACATAAATCTTTAATCTTCTGGACTCAAAATTCTTCTAAATGGCTTGCCATCAGAGTGTTGATTTTTGAATGAGAGTTAAAGGCTCTCTGATTTAAGAAATTCATTGGACATTCTCACACATAGTTCATCTTGTGTAAAAGGAAATTTACTTTGAAAATAACGCTTTTCAAACCACAATTCGCAATATTTTCCCGCGATCTGTTGGAAATAGATTTGTTTGAGCAGTTGACAGAGTGTGCCAGATAAGAGGTGTCACCACACTTGCGCAGCTACAATGACGTAGGAAGCCCGTGTGTTCGTATGTGTCAAACTTTAGAAGATCGTACGTTATGTTTTAAAAGAAACAAGACGTCAGAGGATACTTGAGAGCGGTGGATTGTCATGAACCATACTGAAATGAATAATTCGGCTTAAAGTGCACATTTGTATGTGGAGATTCCCAACAAAGTACCGTATTTACTCGAATCTAAGCCGTACCTGAAATTTGAGACTCGAAATTCAAGGTGAAAGAAAAGTTTTAGGCCGCACCTCCAAATCGAAACAAAGTTGGTCCATTGTAATATGAGACACAATTTAGGTTGAATGAATGACGATACAGCTACAGCAGTTTGGTTCGAGTTGTAAGCTAAACAGTTAAGCTTTACCAGGTAGCCATTGCTGTGCGCCAGGTGCTCCGTTCGTATTTATACGGGTACCCTTCCTTTTTCACGTGCGTCGTCTGGTTTGAATTGATTGCTTATGTTTCTTTGATCTGATAGGTGCCATTCTCTTTGTGATATGTGTTTACGTCACTCTAAGCTGAAAATGCATTACTGTACTGTCATGCATTGTTTGTCGCATTCTGATAATGAGTGTTTACGACCTGTCGCCGCTCGCGGCATGACTTGCGTTTGTGCACGCTACCGGCAGCTAACAATTTAAAAAAAGAGAGAGAGAGAGAGAGAGAGAGAGAGTGAGAGAGGGGGGGGGGGGGGGGGGATCGTCTCATTAGCAAAACAATGACAAGAGACTGCTATTTGTTGTTACTTGCACTGCTGCTTTCATTGATAATGATCAACAAGAACCAAATAATAGACTGCGTATGATAGATGATGTTGTGAACGAGAGTTTAGCGAAAATTTTTCTCTGTTTGAAAATCTTTGCAGATGCCTCTTTAGTACATTACATTCTACACATAAATTAGTCATCTTAGATTTAAAAATCTAGTCAATTGCCGTGCTTCATTTCTGACTGTATCACTATTAGGCATAAGAATAATACGAATATAAACATGACATGATATGTATATTCTTCTGCGTTTGCTGTTGTCTCACTCTAGTTTCGTAGTTTATTAGGCAGACAGGATTTAAATGAGTTAGCAGCATACACGAAAGAATACATGGCAAAATGTTTATATTCGTATTATTCTTATGGTGAAGAGAATACTGCATGTGATTCACAATTCATAAAAGTTCCTATAAGGAACCATCTCTTCTCACAGGTAGGAAAAAATTCAGAACGTAGAGTTGGCCATATTGACAAACATCCCCAACAGTCTTGCCAGTTGGATTTTCGTAGTACATTGAAATGCTGCTACATTCGAAGATGAACAATACGGAATTCGTATTTACTTCGTTGGATAATGTATGCAAATGCAGTGGTCGAAACTCGGAGCGGAGAATAAAAAGCTCGTCTTCCACCTTTTTTAAAAATTTATTTACTGACGCAGAGGTTTTGTCGCCAGTATTTATCTTTGTGCCTGCAAAGCATGCCTGTGTAGCGCTACATATATTCGACGGCAGAAGTTAGTTGTGGCGGCACCTACCAACATTTTTCAGAACTTTTGCTCACTTTGCACTCAATTCTAAGCTGCAGGTGGTTTTTTGGATTACAAAAACCGGAAAAAAAAAGTGCGGCTTGGATTCGAGTAAATACAGTAGGCCTCGACCTGATATTGAGCTTTTCAGTGTGGTTTTCAGCATGTAAATTTTCTTGGAGTACCAGTACTGTATTATGTTATGTTTGGTTCTTTATTATGGCATAATGCCATACGTGCTAGAAGATGAAAACGTGCACTTGAAATGCAGTGAACAGTTGAAATTAGCCAATGGTGTGGAATTAAACACTTCATTTCAAATAAATTGGCTGCCTCAGCGGAAAAGAAAAACAAAAGCTGAATTTCTTTAGCAAAGCGACAAAAATAAGTTCATTGTTCTGCAAGGCGATTAATGCTTGACTGTCAGAAAGGTGGAAATAAAATAAAATCTGAAACTAATAACATATTTTAGCCTTACGTAATTATATGAATGTATTTTAATTCACTTTTTTTTTTTTTTTTTTTTTTTCCCCCCCCCCCCCCCCCCAAATGAAAAGAGAGCAGTAAACGAAGAGGAAACAGCAGTCACTGAATGTAAAAGCACAGATCCCGTGACGTGGAGCCCCCCCCCCCCCCCCCCCCTTCCCCCTCCGTATAACTGACTGCTCTGGGCAGCAGCCCCAGACCTACAATGTTTCAAACCAGGGCAATGCTAGATGGTCCCCCCCCCCTCCCCCCCACTAGCACTTGCAATAGGACATCATAAATTAAAAAATAAAGACTTTTCAAAAATATGTTCATTTTGAAGTGCACATTTTCCGATGAGTCTGATGCACAAAACAAATTACTTCGAGGAAATGTAAGATGTGTTATTTGGTCTTAAGTGTGCCAAAATGCAGTGCCACGCCTATTCACACAGCTTTCTTCTGCTGCACGTCACTATAGTTCTCACTGTGGAACTCAAATGTGTATATTTGGTAATGGATCCCATCAAACGTCCTGGGGTGCCTCTCCTGCTCCCAGTCGGCCGGCTTGACATCCTGCCCCTGTTATTTTTATGTTCTCTGTGACATAAAATTAAATGTAGGATACATAAAACTAGTAGACAAGAGACAAGCAAGACAGTACACATTTCTTCAATCATTAGGTCCTAGTGTCTCTCTCTCTCTCTCTCTCTCTCTCTCTCTCTCTCTCTCTACCTACCTATCTATCTTGCTACAGCTTTACATGGCGTGCTTGTGCTTTCCTCTCTGTGAAAGAATCTATTACCTCATCAAAGTTCGTCAAACATTTTGCTACATGAAAAATCAAAATGTTGATGTCTAATACTGAAAAAGCTGTTATTACAAATAGTAACCCAAGACTAACGTGGTTCTCGATCTGATTACGTTTATTTTGTCACTGTCTGCTAGATTAAAAAAAATAGGTCTTTCTAATATTGCAGCAATTGTAACTCACTTATTTGGTGTGTGGCTGTTTTGGTTATAATGGTCATTTTTATAATACAGCAGAATATAATTGGCGAAGTACCAATATGAAATGCCTATTTGGCCTACTACAATCAAAAAGCTTTAAGTTAGGAAATAGTTTCTTATTTGATTCATACGCTCAGTTTCTCAAGCATGAGATTCAAAAGTAGTAGTACTAAATTTTTATATAAATTTGGAATCGTCATATTCTTCCATAATTTCTTCTCCTTCCTCGTTCTAACAATCAATCTTCTCATCACAAATTCTGTAACTATTCATACCATTGTCAAAACTCATTCTCTGGTTAACTCTGCTAACCCTGCCAAAATCGCCAGTTTAGTTATCCAGTGATTATTCTCTGGTTAGGTCTTATGAGTTCGTACAACATGTTTTCCACACTACTCCCAGAATAGAACTTACGCGGCTGCTAGCCAGGTACTGTACAACTTGTTCTTTCTAGTGTTGCAATCTGGCCAAAACTTTTCTGTCAAAATTTCATTTTCTTGGATACACCAAGAAGATAATACATAATGTTTCTTACCTGTTATTTGTTAGTCTTTTATTTCCAAAAAATGGTTCAAATGGCTCTGAGCACTATGGGACTTAACATCTATGGTCATCAGTCCCCTAGAACTTAGAACTACTTAAACCTAACCAACCTGACATCACACACAACCATGCCCGAGGCAGGATTCGAACCTGCGACCGTAGCGGTCACGCAGTTCCAGACTGAAGCGCCTAGAACCGCACGGCCACATCGGCCGGCCTTTTATTTCCACTCTGGTAGTCTGAATCTATGGACTTCGGTAGTAATTATAACAATGCTGATCATTCGCATACCCAATCAATCACATAAACAAACAGCAGTTGGCATTCGCCCATTCGGCTTTATTCCGCTCAGCTCGTGTAGCCCCATCTCCTTTTGTCTGCAGGAAAGTGTATTTCTAGATGCGACAAGGATTCCCCTGGCAAACACATCATGTTCACTATGCACACATTCAAAAATCAACTAATGATTAATTCAGAAATCAACTTCAAATGTGTTCAAAAATGTTCAAAAACCAACAGGGGTGCATTTCAAAATCATTTGAATAATCAATAGACTAATGTGTGCTAGATGCTAAGCGCTTTGTGAAACAAGGTTTTTTTCATCAAGAATATGATTTCGCCCCCATCTGCAAAATCGCCGCCCAGTTCAGATACCCTGGTTTGCTGCTTACGCAGCCAACAGCGACATATGTATAGCCAGAAGTGGGAGAACGTACTACTCATAAGCGACTCAACTGTGCGTGCACATCAGCCCGCTTGTAACCACTTAAATGAATCTAATGTAAACAGTTGTGATGTCGTGCTCATCGGAGGTAACTTATTGTTACGAAGCATTGCATAGTGTTCCTAAAGCCTTTGACACATTTTGCTGATGGCAGACGCTTGTATGAGCACTGTGTTTTTTTTTATATGGCTCATTTCCTTTGCAATTTAAGTTTTATTCTCTTGTCCATATTTTGTTGCAGTATTATTCTGCAGTAGTGGGATAAAGTAATATCATTTGTTAGGCTATCGGTTCTTACCAGTCAAAATTACATAAAATTAAATGAATACTAAAACAATGAAAAATTCCCGGAATTCTAAAAACATTCCTGGGTTTTTCCAGGTTGCCCAGGTCATATACACCCTGTGTAAACTTGATTATATCAAATAGTTGATTTTTGTGTCAGATAGTTCATGTTCACTGTTTTAAAGACAACTCCTGCTTTATTCTCCAGAAAATGGAGTACTCTCACAAAATCGTTTTGTTTGTTGCGTTTTATGATACATATTTGTATTTTCCAAGTGCAGTCATAGATTCTCTCTCTCTCTCTCTCTCTCTCTCTCTCTCTCTCTCTCTCTCTCTCTCTCTCTCTCTCTCTCTAGTAGCACTTCAGGCAGGGAGTGATGTTTTGTGTGTGTGTGTGTGTGTGTGTGTGTGTGTGTGTGTGTGTGTGTGTAGGAGGATGTTGTGATTTGCATGCATACAACACAAATAATGTCTTGTTCTTGTATCTTGCTACTAACTGGGAAGGGTGGTTGAAAAACACCACAACTGATTGAAGGTGAAATTAACACAAGATTAGTAACATAATCATAGTTATCCATTACAAATGCAGGTGTTCATGAGAAAATAAAGCCATCTTTCTGTAGTATCTAATGTGAAATTGTTATTTTCCTTATACATTTCTGTTTGCATTTCTGTATATTACATGTGGTTGAACATTTTGAATTTGGTCATGATAGGAAAGAATTTGTGATTACTGCATTTTCCAGAACGCCTGAGGTGCAGCACGGTGGGTTGTTTAGCAGGTTCTTTGGCAGACAGTCTGAACCCGCTGAAACTGAGAGCTCGAAACTTCACCCTCCCTCTTCTGCAATCAGACAAATTAGGTGAGGGGTAGTATGGGATTTATAGCCAACAATTTGTATAATAAACTTCTGACCTGCTTCACTTATAATTAGTAACTATATTACAGAAGCTAAGTTATGGTGTATTTTCAGTTCTGGTCCCCTGTTAAAGTATCAGTGTAATGTAGCAGCTTTTGACTGGGATCACTAAATTTGTTAAGAGTGTACAAATATTTTCTTACCTTGTGAATGGCTCATGATTGTTCTGTTGTTCAACGAGTTTTTACTCATTTGGATAGTACCACTATAGATGACTTTCTTCAACAATGAAAAGGTTTGTAACACTACTGACAATTTTATCATAAAAGATTTCACAACTGTCCATAAGAAAGGCTGATGCAAATTTGTAGAATCACAGCTTAAACTTATTAATGAAATTCCACAGCAGCTACATCTACCATCTACATATATATTCTGCAAACCACTGAGAAGTGTTTCGCAGAGGGTGCTTAAAATTTATGTGTTTTGGGGTTTCTTTTCTTCCCATTGCAGTCACATATGAAGTACGGGAAGAGTGACTGCTTAAATGTCATGTTCGCATAATAATTAGTCTAGTCTTGTTTTCAAAGTACCTTCAGAATTGATATGAGGGGCTGAAGTATCCCTAGACTCTTCACTTAATTCTGGTTCTGGAAGATATTTGAGTAGGGTTTCATAGGATAATTGGTGTGCATCTTAGTGTGTCTGCCAGTGCAGGGTTTTATAGTATTTCATTGATACTCTCCTGCAAGTCACAAACCTGTGACCATTTGTGCTGTTCTTCTTTGCACATGCATAATACCTCTGTTAATACTATTTGGTATGGATCCCACAAACTTGAGCAGTATTCAATAGATGGGATTCACAAATTATTTGTAAGCCGTTTCCGTTGTAGACTGATTGCATTTTTCCTGTATGCTATCAAGGAACTGAAGTCTGCTTCCTGCTTTAACAACAATGGAGGTTATATGATCCATTTAATTTCATATCCTCACAGATAGTTGCACCCATGTATTTATAGGAGGTGACTGATTTCAGTTGTGACTAATTGATATTGTAGTAATAGGATACTAATTTAATGCCTTTTATGAAGTGCAAATTTTAATTTGTACATTTAAAGCAAGCTACCAATCTTTGCACCATTTCGGGATCTATTTAAAGATCTGGTTGTATTTTTGTGCAATTTTTTCAGGTGATACTTCATTACTGATAACTGCAGCATCTGCAGAAAGTTTGAAGTTATTACTGTCTGCTTGGTCACTAATGTAAAACATGACAGTAGGGGCCCCAATACATTCCTTGGACATGCTTGATGTTGCTTTTACATCTGTTGATGGCTCTTCATCCAAGACAACATGCTTCATGCTCCCTACCAAGAAATCCAATCCAGTCACAATAAATGTTCTTGTGGTACCAAGTAAAATGCATCTTGGAAATCAGAAAACATTGCATCTGTGTGACTGCATTGATACATCAGTTTCAGGTTGCCCTGTGAGTAAACACTAGCTGAGTTTTGCTAGATTGATGTTTTCGGAATCTGTACTCCTTGGCATGGAGTAGTTCATTCAGGTTGATATTCTTAATATTCAAGCAGGGAATATGTTACAGAGTTGTACAAGAGACAGATGTTAGTGAGATTGGATGGTTATGTTTCGGATCACTTCTGCTTGCCCTCTCACAGACGGGTATGTCCAGTGCTTGGTCAACTATTCAGATCTTCCTGTTTGTTTAGCTGCCCTTTGTACTTAGTAATCATTGTTGCTACCAGTGCCTCATGGTCACTGACAGAAATATTTGCCATAACCTGAAAATGTGAAACATAACTATAATAAATACCATATTCAATAGAATTATGGGAGCTGGAGCCTTGCCTCTGTGGATAGTGCAATGTCTAGTGCACTATCATGGCATGCTTCATGGATTGCCTCTAAGCTTCAACCTACCACTAACTCCTCTCATAGACTCCAAACTAAATACAAGGCTCTTCCATGGTGTTGCATGACCAGCCCTATTGAGAGAGAGAGAGGTGTATTGGAAACTTGGATTAACCATCATGTTGACAAACACAGATTAACATAGTTAATAGCTTTGGATTCAATGCTACTTTCAAATAAGTGGCATGCGTTACTTAACAAGGTTCCCCTATATGTTGGTGCTGGTATTGTTTATTGCATGGATGCATGAGAATAAGGTGTTTGCCACATGCACTAAAAATCCTGTAGATGAGTGTGATTAGAGTTTAAAAATAATGTGCTTGAACAAAACCACACTAAAAATGCTCTTCTAAGACTTATGAGAAAAATTATAATTAAGATGAACTACTTACTCTTCAATGCTCTTAAAACTTGAGCTTAAAATATTCTAGATTCCAACAAATGAATAAATTTTGCAATATGGCTCTTCAGTTTCTCCCAGAGTATTTTGTTGATTGAACAGTCCGGGTGTATTGCCAGTTCATAGTGCCCATTGCGCGCAGTATTTCAGCGATGAGACATGTCGGCCTCGTCAGGGTGTGATGTCGAACTGAGCTCCTGAGGGCATGCCCTGCTAATACTCTTACCTTTATACCATACTCTGCATATTGAAGAAGCACCGAGTAAACCCTGTCATTTGCCCGCCCAATAAAACAGGAGCATTATTAGGAAGCATCAAAGATGATCTCTGTTTGTGTAAGGCCAGCATATACCAGATTACATGTCAGTGTGGGAAGACATGTTTTGGACAGACAGTGCGAACTGTGGAAGATCATTGCCGAGAACACCAGAGGCACAGTCAACTGATGTTTCCCACAAGGAAGTGGTTGCAGAGCACTATTTGCCCGAGAATCATGCGATGGAATATGAATGTACCAGGATCTTTGCTCAGACTTCCAAAGCCTCATTAGAGGTGCCATAGAAATTCACACCAGGGACGATATTGTCAACTATGGCTGTAATCTTAGCAAGGCTTGGGAACCAGCACTGAGTTTATTTGAGAAGATTCTCAGCAAACAAAATGATTTGGCGACCAGGGCAGATAGAGAACGTACATCAGCAGTATCACAGACGCCGAGGCAAGCGTCTCTGTAACTGCAGACGTACAGCTGCGGCATCGATGAAGCAGCTCATGGCGGCAGGAGATATTAGTTGGCTGTGCATCCTCAGGAGCTCAGTTGGTCAGTGCAGTTGACTATGGCAACATGTCTGTTCACTGAAATATTGTGTCCATTGGACACTGTGAATTGGCAGTACACCAACGTACTGTTTGACCAAAATTTTAAAAGTTGTATATCACTAGTCTTCTTATCAACAAACGTATAGGGCAGACCCCACATATTTTGGCTTCTATCCTGTTGCCAAATATGAAATACATTCTGTTAAAATGTGGCATACAGTGCTTTGTATTTCACTTGTTTGTTAATAGATTGGAATTCAAAAAATGACATTTACTCTTTTTCAAATTAGTTAGAATGGTTGGTTGTTGTTTTACGGAGTAAAGGTAACCAATGACTACACAGCTGAGGTGCTGAGTCATCAATATGTACACAACAAAGTGAGAAAGTTGCTAGCTTTCAGACGAATCCTTCTTCAGAGCTTTAGATTACACATAAAACTGCTTGGCTACATTCTCCCAGCTGATCGCAGTGTGCTGGCACTGCAGATTGACTGGGGCGAGTGGTTAGTGGACTACATGAGATGAGAAAAGTGGCGGAAAGTAGGAGGAAAGATGGTTCATGCTTTGAAAAAGTAATGTGGCACCAGTGAAATAGTTCTGGTCACAGGCGGAGGAAGTTGTGCACAGCACACAGTGGCAGAGAGAAATGGACTGGAGACTGGGAAATAGAACAGAAGAAGGAGACTTTGGTGAGGAGAGTATTGAGTGCAGGATGAGGGAATTTTGGGTCCTGCGGCTGGGGTGGAGACCGGTGTGGCTCACTAGGTAAGAGGGGATTGAAGCTTTGGAAGTTTATGGATTGAAACATATGTTGCAAAAACAGTTCCGATCCTCACAATTCAGGAAACTGATATTGGAGGAAAAGAATCCAGGGCTGCATGGGTTGTAGAGCAGCTATGAAATTCAAGGATATTGTGCTCAGCAACTTGATTGTTTGTGTGCAATGCCACCAACCAGATGTCCACTCAAATGAATGGCCACACCCAGATTGAGGCCAAGAGTAGAGTTTGCCCATCCATTTGTTAAGCCAACATGCTTGAATTAAATGGCTACTTCACAATTTATGCTGTCTGGGTGCTTTATGCCAATACCAGCTTCTCTGAATTATGTAGAAAGGAACTACCTTTGCAGCATACCCTTCGATCCTGTGATCCTCCGGGCCTCAATCTCCACTAGCCCCTGCGGCCCACACTCACCTCCACCCCATGCCCTTTGATCCTAAATTCACACCATTTAGTGTTATCAATACTATTTTCCAACAATCTTTCACCACATGTATTCTATTTCCCTGTCCTCAACAATCTTCCACATCATTGAACACTTTACAAAACTCCCCCTGCTTGCAGCCAGAATGAGTTTGCAAGCATGGCATTTCTGTACAATGTGCTTTCTACCTCTTCCAGTCACCAGCCACCCTTCCCCAACCCACCATCCACTCTCCACCTTTCTCGCCTTGCCCACTCTCCTTAAATATATAATGGTGCTGTTTCTAATTGTTTATAGGCAAGTACTGAGTCATGTCAGAGCAGAATAGATGTATTCTCTTTTCAGGCTAAGAAATGTTTACTTTTTACCTGTTAATAATTTTTAACAGAAATTATCCAGTAAAGCAAGATGTTGATTCATGATGACACTTGACATTGGTAGCTTTGAGTTTTTTGAACCCTTGTCCAGCCACGTTTGTGTGAAATAGTGTAGGAAAAGGGGGGGAGGGGGGGGGGGGGGGGGGGAGAGAGAGAGAGAGAGAGAGAGAGAGAGAGAGAGAGAGAGAGTTGAGTACAACGAAATGTTCATGTGTCATTCATTTAGGGAAAGCTATGCTGTTTGTATTGTTTTGTTCATTCATTTTGACAGAATAAAGTATGTTCGATGTGTCTGTTTCAGTTATGCGGGTCGGCCTACAGCTGCATCTCCAGCGACCGGTAGCAAAGTCCATCACCTTAGAGAACTTGCTGCTCTCCTTGATGAGGCAATGGCCATTTGAGCAGTGTCTTTCTAGCTCATGGTTCCAGTTTCAAAACTTGTCATGTCACATTCATACATGACAGTGGCTAGAAGGCTTGTATTCCCTGTGCACATTTTCCAACAGAGCCTGAAGATTTCCACCAGATGCTTTAATAGCACAGAGCACTATCTCGGTAGGCAAGAACAACTGTCTTAGTTCTAGCAGTGTGCAGTTTTCGGGGCATTTTTGCCCAATAATAAACAGCTGTGTTCTGTGTTGGAACATGGTGTGTGCTGACTTTCAGGCAGCTTAGTATTCAGTACAATAATATTCATGTGAAAGCCATGAAATTTCTATCGCAGAGTGGTTGTGTCACTTAAAATAGAAACTGATATGAAGATTGTATTTGCTATCCTTTTGTATATGTGAGAAATTAATTTTCTTATGGACTTTACATTTTGTGCAAAAGTAATGTATGCTGAGAAATAGGTCATCAAATATTTGTTTTGCTTTTTATCTGCATTAGATGTTTGTTTTAACTGTCTATAAATCAGTATTTTAGAACATATGTGGAACATTTAGCTTTTACTTACATCATAGTGACACTGCTGCTTTCTGATGTTTTTACATATCAATATCAGCAATGCAAATATCAACCTTTGGGATTGAGAGTCTGCTTGTAACGATAGCAAGATTATTATTATTCCCCCCCCCCCCCCCCCCTCCCCCTGATCTGCATTAATTGCTGCCCAACAAGTAATTTATGTCCAGTTTTGAGTGCTGAATGCTAAAGTTACTTATTTAGCAATATTAACTTACTTTTGTTCCATTTAGTCTGTATTTTATAGGCTCTGGTGAGGTTTACTTAATGTAGGATTTCCAAAGGTACTGTTCATTTGTAAAGGAACATTAAATTCCTTCATGACGTGTGTGAAATATTGATATGTATGGATTTCATATTTTTCTCATACAGTTGTTATAACATTGCTTCTGGGAGGCATGTACTGATATGAAATGTCAGTGCACTGCACACTGCAACTTAAGTGTATTTTATTTTACATTTGTAACTAATGTACATACATCTGTAGAGAAGTAATTTACCAAAGCTGATCTGTTAAAAGTTCTGGAATACTCATTGCATATATCTGGACTGTTAATGTAAAACTTTGGATTGGAGCCCATGGTTTCAAATGCTTTTTTTTCTGTTCAAACAAACTGGTGTTATATATTGAATATTGTTAGAAACTAACATCAATACACACATGCTGTTGAGTATTTCTTTTATCAGAGACAGTAGATTCAATTCTGAGCAAATTGTGTGATGTAACATGGGCTATGCTATTACTTTATGAACTGCAGATCCTTTAAAAGTGACTTGTATGATATGTTTCTCCTGTAGAAGACAAATCTTTATTCTGCACTTTTATGTGATTTCTTGTTGGTGAAGGACTGATATGATTGTTGATGAATATGAGCTCATGAGTAATTTATTTTTGAAAATAAATGTGTGACTGTGTTGTATAGATAATATTGATGTATGTGAGTGTTAAAAAGAAAGTGCAGTAACCTGAAGAACTTTGTTGTTTTTTTTTATTTTTTTTATTTTTTTTTTTATTTTTTATCCTGTAGTGTTGTGTGTATAGCATTTTATATCTGTCTCTGGCCATCCCAATTCACTTCACCTGAATATTTGGATGGCACAGACTAAGACTATTACCTTACACTCCTCCCTCATCCAGTTGGTTACAGTGTCTTTTCTGGTAACAGATATAGGCAAGACAGCCAGCCACTGCCATTATTGAGCAGTTGTATTTATCTTCCTTATCTATTTATGTTAGGTTTCCTTATTTCACATCCTATAAAAGGGATAATTTCATCAAAGGATGTATTTCACTTTTTCGCAGGCAGGCAGCATGGTGAAATCAACATTTCATTCACAGTGCGTACTTTAATGCTGTGATGTGATGTCTTGTTCAGTAGCTAAGGTTGGCAACTGACTGGTGAAAACATTCAGTAGTGGTCTGAAATAATCAGATTTCTGCTGTTCCCAGAAAAGACCCAAGTTAAATTGTGTGTCTAATTGTATCCTTTTAGTCAACATTTTTCCCGATTCCATCTCTGAAGAGATCCATTGTATGAGTTCATATTTACTTCAGAATGCAACATTGCTGGTTGTTTCATTCATTACAGAAGTATAATAGCTGTTTATTTCGTGTTACTTGGACTTTGTTGAATATTCTCTCAAGGATAAAATTAAAATTACACTTTATTGACACATCAGTGCTGACCAGTTTCAGCTCTAGAGGCCATTTTCAGGTCATACTCAGAATAAATTGTGCATATAGAGCAGTTCTTTAAATGAACGATATTAAAATTTAACCAAAAGCTTCCAAATACAGCAGCTACTATAATCAAATTGATCAACTTAGAATTGTGGGACCTTAAATGTTGTTTCCAAGAACATCAGTACTAGGTCCGCTCCTGTTAACCAACATAAGTGGTCATCCAAAGACTTAAAATTATGTTTCCTTTTTCATAAGGGCACTAAGCAAAACTCAAATATATATATATATATATATATATATATATATATATATATATATATATATATATATATATATATGACAACATCATGTAATCTGTCTATTTGAACAATAACCACATTTCAAAATCTTTTAAAATATTAATTTGTCAGTTATAATGTAATTTTTTTGTTGGCAACTACTCACCTTTAGTAATATCAGCCACAGTTTTCAATCTTTGCAGTTGGTATATAATGCTAATTAAGACAGAAGCAAGTTGGGGGATGGATGGTTACAGTTATTAACTGGGTGAAGCATAACGATTTTTGAGGCAGTACAACAGCACAAGGCACAAATCATAAATTAAAGAGTTCCATTTGGCAGGTCCTAAAACTGATCTTCTGAATTAATACTTTTGCTAAGGTTAAGTGAAGCACAGATGCACCCCGAAGGAATTATCTGAATGGGGCGGAAATTGGTAATTGTGATGTACATGTGCAGGTGAACAAACGGTTACAGTTTCAGAAAAAATGGATGATTTATACAAGAAAAACAGCACAAATTCAGCAAGTCAATAACGCATTTATCTGCCTCTGGCTCCTATGCAGGCATTTATTCGGCTTGGTATTGGTTGATAGTTGTTAGATATCCAGAGGGGGATATTGTGTCAAATTCTGCCCAACTGCCATGTTAGATTGCCAAAATCCTGAGCTGGTTGGAGAGCCCTACCCGTAATGCTCCAAACATTCTCAATTGGGGAGAAATGTGGTAACTTTGCTGGCCAAGGTAGGGTTTGGCAAGAATGAATACAAATGGCAGAAACTCCCGCCGTGCTCAGGCCAGCACTGTCTTGCTGAAATGTAAGCAAGCCCAGGGTGGCTTGTCGTAAAGGGCAACAAAACAGGAGGGAAAGGGGGGGGGGGGGGGGGGAGATAGAATATTATCACTGTACTGCTGTGCTGCAATGGTGCCGTGAACCAAAGGGGTCTTGCTAGGAAAAGAAATGGCACCGCCAGACCTTCACTCCCGGTATACGATATTGCAGTGCTTGTGTTATTGACATATGGGAGTTTGGGTCTGGCCGTGAGTTGCGCATGGATAGCCAAATGGTAAGGCAACCACTTGCGATATATGGGAAATCTGGGTTTGAGTCCTGGTCCAGAACAAATTTTCATTGTTGTCTCTTCATTCTACAACTGATGGTTGTCCATAATCGTAATAGCGAATGCATTTGATGTCGGGCCATATGGCAGATGACAGTCAGATATGTATCCCACCGTTGTCTGGAGCGTCTCCAGATATACCTTCGGCCTTGAATCTTATTCAATGGTGTAGGATGTCTTCAGTGCCAAGTCCTGCTTCAAACTGAGCCACGATGACCAGAAAAGGGGTGTCTGAAGACGCCCTGGGCAATAGTGGGATGCCAACCTGACTGTTGCCTGCCATATGGCCCAGCATTCGGGAGTGATGGTTTGGGAAACTGTTTCTTTTCATAGCAGGGCCACTTCAGTTGTCATCTGCAGCACCATTACAGCACAGTGATTCATCAACAATATTCTATGCCCGGTTTGTTGCCCTTCATGGCAAGCCATCCTTGGCTTACATTTCAGCAAGATATTGCTCACCTGCACACAGCGAGAGTTTCTACTCCTTCTCTCCATGCTTGCAAAATCTCATCTTGGCTAACAAAGTATTTCTCCCCAGTTAGAACATTATGAGCAGGGCCCTCCAATCAGCTCAGGATTTTGACCATCTGACTCACCAAATGGACAGAATTCGACACCATATTTCTCAAGGTGACATGCAACAACTTTTATCAATCAATGTGAAGCCAAATAACTACTTGCTGAGGGTCAGAGGTCATTGACCTGCTGAATTTTTGAAGCTCATTCTCTTCAGTAAATCGTCCAATTTTTTGAAAGTATGATCATTTGTGTTTGATTTCCGTCCCATTCAGATAATTCCTTCGCGGTGCATCTTTATCCCCCCCCCCCCTCCTACCTCCTTTGGAGTGTAACTACGAGGGAGGTTTGAAAAGTTCTCAGAATCACCACAAGAGGTCAGCACTAGTGCAACGAGTTGTTAAAGTGATATTCATTGGACTGTTGCCTGTAAACACATGCCATGTCAGTGCTCTTGGAAGAGAGCTGTGGTGGTGACGTGGCTCTGGAAGAAGGAAAAAAAAAAATAGATTCAAGCAGTGATTAAGTACTTCGTAGAGAAAGGTATGTAAGCTTAGGACATTCATGCCGATTTCCAGAATACACTGGGGGAACTCCGCTCCTTCGTATTCAACTGTTCCTAAGTCGACAAATGAATTTAAATTTGGTTGGAAGAGCGCAGATTATGATCTGCGTAGTGGTCGGCCAAGATGTGTCACTACTCCAGAAATAACTGCAAAAGTGCACATGGAGGATTGCCGATTGAAAGCGTATGAAATTGCTCATGCTTGCCAGAGGTCATCTGAAAGGGTATATCACGTTTTAACTGAAGAA
Source organism: Schistocerca serialis cubense (assembly GCF_023864345.2). Taxonomy (NCBI): domain Eukaryota; kingdom Metazoa; phylum Arthropoda; class Insecta; order Orthoptera; family Acrididae; genus Schistocerca; species Schistocerca serialis. The sequence continues at coordinate 15,212,959 of NC_064646.1, forward strand.
TTAAAAATGATAGTTATCTGCAAGATGGGTGCCGCGACTCTTGACGCTGGATCGAAAACACATAAGAATGGACATACCAGAACAATGTTTGGCCCGTCTTAATAGAAATGAACAAGATTTTTTGTGCCGGTTTGTGAGCACAGATGAAAATTGGGTGCACTACTATACCCCAGAGACAAAGCAGTGGAAACATGCTGATTCTCCCCACGAAAGAAGGCAAAGACAGTTCCTTCAGCAGGAAAGGTCATGGATCAGTGTTCTGGGATGCGAAGGGGATTCTGTTTGTAGATTACACTGGGCAAACAATTACTGGAGAATAGTGTACTAACCTCCTGGACAAACTGCAACAAATTACGCGGAAAAAGGTCAGGTTTAGCAAGGGAGAAACATCTTCCATCAAGACAATGCGCATACGTGCCATGGCCATGGCAAAAATTACGCAAACTAAAGTATGAATTGTTGCCACACCCACCTTGTTCACCTGATATGGCTCCGTCAGACTTCAATTTCTTTCCAAAACTGAAAATTTTTCTTGGTGGACGAAGATTCACTTCAAACAAAGAATTTATAGCCGGGATTGACAACTATTTTGCAGGCCTGGAGGAAACTCATTTTTGAGATGGAATCAAGGCACTGGAGCATCGTTGGACCAAGTGCATTAATCTATAAGGAGACTACATTGAAAAATAAAAAAAGTTTTTGATATAAGTACCTTTTTTTCTATTCAGTTTTGAGAACTTTTCAAGCCACCCTCATACTACTAAAGGTGTGGACTAGCCCAAATGTGGCAGTCTAGAGAGAGGCCAGAATGTAGTGCTAGTTTTCTTAATCTTTTTATTAAGAGAAATGCGAGGAATTCTTACCATCAAAGTATATCAAGGGGATGAAAATTAGCTCACTAAATGGACAAGCTGGGAGTGTCACTCAACATCTGCAGAGTTTTTGCACACTGCTAGAACTGGGTGCATCGTGACAGCCTACTTCTTTGCCTTCAGAACACCCAACTGATGGCAGGGATGCAGAAGCAGTGTCTCTGGAGTGTTGTGCTGGGTCAAGGGAACATTGGTTCGTCCCCCCCCCCCCCCCCCCCCCCCCCCCCCACTTTTCCCTTTATTCATGTTAAATGCTTAAAGATCAGAAAGGCCTGCTGCTTGCAATCTGCAATGATTCTGAGAATTGTGCAGCCAGTTGAATGGGGAGGGGGGAGGTTGTTTTTGGAATGTGAGAGTTTTTCAGCTTTGCATTTATTTAAATCCCACATGACAAAGTAGTACGTACAGTTTCCCTATATAAAATTTAACTTATTGTAATCCTATATAAAGTTCAGATTTTGATGCCAAAGTTGCTCTGTTATTTTCTGCAGTTGTAGTGGGACTCTGTAGGAATTTGTAATGAAGAGAATAAAGCTGTGGGTCACTGATTCACTCATTCTGTGCAGTTCCTTGCTGCATCCCAGCACAAACCATTTACAACAAATAAGTCAGAGTGACGATTGGTGGATATTATAGAGTGGCAGGTCTACCCAAGTGCTCACTTGCAACTTCAGTTTTCTGCTCACCCTTCTATTTGTAGGCACCAGCAGAAATGTGTATGGTACAGTCTGAACAGGTGAAACTGGCCCATGACTAACATTTTAGACGTGAACTTCAAAGACTCATAGTATACAAACAAAAGTAACTTTTTGTTACCAGAGGAAGACATTAATAGCTGTCAACTAAATGAAACTGTGTGCATAAAATCACTAAAAGTTCTTGTGAGTCAAATTAAAATGGACGAATTATAACTCACAAGCTCAGTTCAGCATGTTTTGCACTTAAAAGTATCTGTGAGAAGATGGGAACTAGTGTATACAGGGTGAAAAGCATTTAAACCGACAAACTCTGGGAGGTTGTAGGGGACATCAAAACAAATATTTTTCCCTAATGTCAAATTAATTAAACCAACAAACACTTTTCCATTTTTTTTTATGACCAAGAGACAACACATTAACACAACCCAATTTCAATTACAGTAGATTTTAAAAAATGCCTCCATTGACACATAAACAAAGGTTACACCTTCGGATCATGTTCTGTCTGACACGGGCAAAAACCCCAGTAGTATTCTGAATTGTTCCTGTTGTAGCTACTATCCGGGCAACCAGATCCTCTTCTGATGCAACAGGAGTTGTGTAAACAAGGTTGCGCATCTCTCCCAACACAAAAAAAGTCCAGTGGGGACATATCTGGGGATCGAGCAGGCCATGGTACAGGACGACCTCTGCCACTCCACGTTTCTGGGAACCGTCGGTCCAGGATTCGACGCACATGATGACTGAAATGTGCTGGCGCTCCATCATGTTGGAACCACATGCGTTGTCTTGTAGGGAGCGGGACGTCTTACAGAAATTCTGGCAATGCTCTGGCGAGAAAATTGTAATAGTGCCTGCCATTTAATGTCCTAGGTAGCAGATACGGCCCAATTAAACAGTCCCCAACAACACCAACCCACACATTAACGAAGAACCGCACTTGATGAGCGCTAGTAACTGTGGCATGTGGTTTATCCTCAATCCAAACATGCCAATTGTGCACATTGAAGACTCCATCATGCCCGAACGTTTCTTCATCGGTAAACAACACAGAGGATGGAAATGTAGGATGCATTTCACACTGTTCCAGGTACCACTGCGAAAACTGTGCTCTGGGTGGATAATCAACTGGTTCCAGGTTGTGAACATGCTGTAAGTGAAGTGGACGTAACAATTGCTGTCGAAGGACTGTTCTTACATTCGTCCCCATGTTATGTGCAATTGCACGAGTGCTGATTGAAGGATCCCGCTCCACATGCTGCAAGACAGCTTCCTCAGATTGCAGCGTTCTTACCGTGCAACGGCGTCCCTGCCCAGGTAATCTGCTAAATGACCTGCTCTCACGCAGATGTTGGTACACAGCAGCAAAGGTCATATGATGCGGGATACGGCGATTAGAATAGTGTTGTTGATAAACCCGCTGTGCTGCTCGTCCATTGTGGTGCGCTGTGTAGTATGCACCAACCATATTGGCGTACTCACTCCAAGTGTATTGCTCCATTAGTAAACAGAGACAATGCACTACTAAACTGGTGGACAGCAGTTGCCTACAACTGAAGAGCGTAATACGCCCCCTAACAACTGATTACAGTAATACGGCCTCTAACAACTGAAGAGCATAATACGGCCTCCACCAGTTTAAATAATCCTCGTAGGAAAAAATGACATAGGGAAAAATATTTGTTTTGGTGTCCCCTACAACCTCCCAGAGTTAGTCAGTTTAAATACTTTTCACCCTGTACTACATATTACTCTTTTGTTACAATCTTCTAAACTATAAGTCAAATAATGCATTTATTCAGGAAAAGCAATCTATTAGAACAGTGATAACAAATAACTGCTTTTCTTGCACAAGCAGTTTTACGGATCATGGAATTCTTACCACTCACTTTCCCCTCTTTGTCTGGTTGAAGAACTGCATCATAGTTCAAATATGGTCGACATGCTGCCAGCAGACTTAACGCAAGAAATTGTAAATCTCTGCAGATTCCAAAGAAAATTAAAATTTAATTTATTGACTACTCTTACAAGATTGCCTACATCAAGAACTGAAGATTCCTGTTAACTACATGTGTGCCGATGCCCACTGTAAGCAGGCCTCTGTATAATTATCCTGTAGATAATTATTGCCTTTTTGTAATTATTGGAGTAGTCCTTTGAGTATTCACCCAGCAGTATTCGATAAATGGGAGAAGTGTAGTGTAACTGAGAATGCACCAAAGTAGTAGCTAAGATGGTCATGTTTGAGAGGTTAAGCATTAGCTCAGTTAGATAAGGATAGGGCAGATAATTGACAGCCTGTTCTCTGAAGGAACCATGCCAGCACTTGTGTCTGAATGCTTCACAGAAAATCTAATTCAGCCTGAATGGGGTATATAGAATATAAGTTAAGATTGTTAAGAGCTGCAGTGATGATGATGATGATGAGCGTTTGGCGTCATTGGCCGGGAGGCCCCTTCGCGGGGCAGGTCCGGCCGCCACATCGCAGGTCTTATTACATTCGGCGCCACATTGGGCGACCTGCACGCCGGATGGGGATGAAATGATGATGAACACAACACAACACCCAGTCCCTGAGCGGAGAAAATCTCCGACCCAGCCGGGAATCGAACCCGGGCCCAGAGGACGGCAATCCGTCACGCTGACCACTCAGCTACTGGGGCGGACAGAGCTGCAGTGCATCATTCTATCTGTTCCGGTTGATTGCAGCATTCTTTCTTATATTTTTCCTAAGATTATTTAAGTGGGATTAGTCTTCAAGAACTCTGACTTCAATTGCTGCTGTCAGTTTCAATAAAAAATCGAAGTATGTGACTGCATCATCATATTACAACTGTTGGCCTCTATTGTACTGACTTAAACTTTGGTCTCTGTTACAACACGATGGTGCAGCATACCTGAAAAAATAGTTATTCTGGAACATCTTTATACATCTCTCAACATTTTTTTGATTGCTGTGCTCATTATGCACACATTCACATGCTTGGTCCTCTTACACTGACTTGTGCCCATCTCCTCTACTGTTTCTCAAGTGAACTCAGTTTTGCGTTATCACTAATACTCTTCCTTGATGTTTCTCCTGGTTGGGTTCATCTCAGAATCTTTGTTAGTTGTACATTTCTCTGTTAGAGCTATATCTCTGCTCTCCTTTATTTGTTTTGTTAATTAGCTCTTGAGACACATTGCCTACATACTGGATACTGATTACATACTTTCCTGGTAGACAAAACTTGGTGCAGGCACATAATATGAGCCTCCCAAATAATATTAGGGAGGTTGTTGAGCATATCACCGACTGATCACCCTCACTCTGTATGATACTGTGGCAGGGCTTTGAACTTAATGTAGGACACTGATGCACAATCTGACAGTCATGTACTTTACCACCACTCCCTTTCTTGCCTTCCTGTTGTCAATGGTGAAAATTTATTGCTCATACAAGTTTCATACTAGCTGATGATCATGTGTGCATGAGGTGTGCTGGCTTTTGTGTGAATGAATGAATGAATGATATGCCTTTCTCTTTTTCCGACGAAAGCTTGTGTGTAGCTCTCTCTTAATTAGGCCTGCCTGCAACTTAGCATGTCATCTTTACTGTAAGCAGTGACCTTATTGTTTCCTGCATTGTTGATATCTGTAGATGATTATCGCAATCCTACTGTGCATTAGCAACTTTAGCTGTGAATTCAGTTCCTGTGTCATAGTCACATTGATAAAAACAGACTGTGAGCAGCAATAGTTCAGTCCGAAATAAGTCCACATTGTAAGTACATACAACAGCACCTGAAAGAGACAACTGAGGCGAAATATTGTGCAAAAACGGGAATACAGACTTAACTGAACACACAGTACATCATTAAAAAATTAAACACATCAATATCTCTCTCCCATTCTACAATAAAAAGAAATTTATGCAGAGATAATTTCTTCTGGTAAGTGTTTATTAATTTCAGAAACATATGTGCTCAACTCATTAAGTAAAAATTTTCTTTACAGCAAGTCTTCAGCTGTTCATTTGTATTTTCCATTTCTTTCTTTGTAAAAAATCACTAACCTTCTTAAATTCAGTTTATAATGTAATAGATTTTATCTTGCAGTTTTTCGATTTAAGTGAAATATCTAGCTTTTTAGTAGAATCCTGAAGTTAGCTACAATTTTCCTGCTAATTTTGTTTACGGACTGTCTTCTTCACCGCCCCAACTGACATGCCTTGTTGCTTCTGGTTCATCATTGACTTTTGTTTTGTCTTCTTCTGTTTCAGATGCTCTTGTTTCACTTACTGTCATTTCGATTATCCCTGTCCCACTTATTCTCATTTCACTTATTGCTGTTTCACTTCTTGCTCTTTCAGTTATCCCTGTTTCACTAATTCTTATGTCACTTACTTCTATTTCACTTAATGATTTACATGTACAAACCATTGGTGTAACATGCATTTTTGGTGGTGGCTGCTTCTTTTCTCTGCATTTGCATTTTGTCGGTATTGGCAGCCGTCGAAGCATTTCACGTAAAATTGCATGTGGAGGATACTTTGCAGCACTCTGCATGACAGATTCCATCAATGCACTTAAAGCAGCATCTGGAGCATGTGTCGGAATTTTACGTACCAGTTCAAGAATCATTCCCTCTGGAACACTGTCAGAGAGCCAAAGTGTCTTTAGGAGGGAATAAATAATCGATTCTGGAATAGTGTCAATGAGTGGCAGAGACTCCAACAGTGTCCTCAGGACTTCTTCCACTGGAGTCTCTGGTAATGGAAGGGAATTGATGAGATCACACAGAACTGCAACTGCTGGATGACTTTCTGGTGGTAATTCTTCAACTTTTTCCACAGCTAGTGCAGCAGTAATTATTTTTGGATACATCTCTGTCACAGCTTCAACTGCTCTCCTGCATACAGGGTCTTCATCATGTTCACAGTTATATTTTAAAAACGTCTGTCGACATTTGAAGATTATCACTTCATTAACTGTGATTTCAAGCTGGTCCCAGATATCATAAGGATCAAGCCTCACATTGTATCCTAATTCTTCCAGTTTTGCTATATAAGAAAAATGAACAGTTATTAATAGGTGTTCTAGGATTATAAAAAATTTGAAATGTTCTACCTAGAAATTTATTATAAATTTGCTCAAGACATTGATTCTCTGTGAGATTCCTTATCTAATCAACTATAACATATCTGACACATCTTCGTTGTTGGTATTTGTTGATACAGAAAATATGGGACCATTAAAGTATGGGGATCACAAATACACTCCAATTCAAAACAACATTGATAATGACATCACAATCAAGAAGCACCTTCTATGTATACATCTACATCTATATGCTGCTAACAACCATGAGGTGCATGGCAGAGGGTACATCACATTGTACCAGTTATTAGGGTTTCTTCTCGTTCCATTCATATTATTGACCATGGGAGGAATAATTGTCTGAATGCCTTTGTGTGTGCAGTAATTATTCTAATCTTAATCCTCAGAATCCCTATGTGAGCAATACATAGGGCATTGTAGTACATTCCTAGAAAGCTGGTTCTTGAAACCTTTTTAACATACATTCCAGATAATTTATGTATATCTTCAAGGGTCTTCCAGTTCAGTCATGCAGTATATCTGTGATACTATCCTATAGATTAAACAGACCTGTGACCATGCGTGCTGCCCTTCTCTGTATACATTCAATATCCCCTGTCAGTCCTATTTGGTACGTGTCTCACACACTTGAGCAGTATTTTAAAACCAGTCACACAAGTGATTTGTGACTCCTTTGCAGACTGATTGCACTTCCCTCTTATTCTACCAATAAATTGAAGTCCACCACCAGCTTTACCCAAGACTGAACCTAAGTGACGATTCCATTTCATATCCCTAGAAAGTGATACACCCAGGAATTTGTATGAGTTGGCTGATTCCAACAGTGCCTCATTAATATTATAGTCTTAGGATACTATTTTCTTTGTGCACTTAGCAAATTTTACATTTTGGAACATTTAAAGCAAGTTGCCAATATTTGCACCACTCTGAAATCTTATCAAGGTCTGACTGAATACTTATGCAGCTTCTTTCAGATAGTGCTTCATTGCAGATAGCTACATCATCTGCAAAAAGCTTGATGTTACTATTAATATTGTCTGTGAGATCATTGATATACAACATGAGTGGCAAGGGTTCCAACACACTTCCCTGAGGCACATCCGAAGTTACTTCTACATCAGACAATGACACCCCATCCTAGGTAACATGCTGCATTCCACCTACCAAAAAGGCCTCAATCCAGTCACAAATTCCACTTGATACTGCATATTGCTGTATTTTTGACAATAAGCGTAGGTGTGGTACTGAGTCAAATGCTTTTGGGAAATCAAGAAATACTACATCTATCTGATCACCTTGATCCAAAGCTTTCAGTATGTTATGCGAAAAAAGTGTGAGTTGGGTTTCTCATGCTCCGATGTTTTCACAGTCAGTGCTGATTGGCGTTGAGGAGTTCATTCTTTTCAAGATACCTCATTATGTTAGAGCTCAGAATATGTTCTAAGATTCTATGACAAATAAGTGTCAAGGATACTGGACTGCAGTTTTGTGGGTCACTTCTACTACCCTTCTTGTAGATAGCTGTGACCTGTGCTTTTTTTGCAAAAACTAGATGCAATTATTTGTTCGAAGGATCTACAATGGATTGTAGTTACAAGGAGATCTAACTCAGTTCAGTCTGGGATCTGATAGGGATTCCACCGGACCATGGAACTTCATTCAATTTTAATGATTTCAGCTGTTTCTCAGACACTGTTGACAGTAATTTCACTCATCTTTTCAGTAGTACGAGACTTAAATTGGGGAAATTCTCCTGGAGTTTCCTTTGTAAAGGAACATTTGAAAACACTTTTGATGTTGCTTATCAACAGTCCTTTTAGTCATATTCTAAACATTGTATTCGTAGTGCAATAAACAGTAAGTCATGCTCTCTCTCACCTGCTACAGCTTGCATAAGCAGTTCCCCTTGGTGTACCCAGTAATAATTAGTAAAATTAATTACAAGTACAAAAACTTTGTTTCCAAGAACATTATCTGTTCAGTTTTAATAGGCAAATGTGAAAGTTCCAGTCCACAAATAGAAATTAATTATTTTCTGTACACTTTCTGCAGTATATAAACCTTAACTGTCACGAACCATAGACCTTGGTGAGGTGAGGTGAGGTGAGGTGAGGTAGCTTGCATGCCTTAACAATACAGATAATCACAATGAAGGTGCAACCACAATGGAGAGACGAAAATAACCTATGGTTCCTGAAAAGGACAAGCAGCCGTTTTCAGTATTTGTAGAGGCAACCATATGGATGATTGACTATTTTGCTCTTGTAACATTAGCCAGTATGGTCTTCCTATGCTGGTACTGTGAATGACTGAAAGCAATGGGAAACTACGGCTCTTATGTTTCCAAGGGCATGCAGATACTGTATAGTTAAATGACTATGGCATCCTCCTGGGTAAGATACTGTGGAGATAAAATAACTCCCTTCGGATCTCTGGGCGAGGAGTACTGAGGAGGCCGTTGTTATCATGAAAAACAAAACTGGCATTCTACTAGTTGGAGTGCGGAATGTTAAATCGCTTAATATAATTTTCTTGATTTTGACTCATGAATAGGGCAACCTTTGCTCTTTCCTCCAGAACCTCACCTACTCCAAAAATCCACTTCATTTGCTCTTCTCAACTCAATGAGCCAGCTCCTGGATTTCAATCTCCACAAATACATCTGTTTATATAAAATGCACGCACCACCATCTGTACCTACACTTTAATAGTTGTCACCAAGCCCATCTCAATAAGTGTCTTCTGTACAGCCTTGCTACCCTTGGATGCTGCACCTGCAGTGGAAAAAAAGTAGTTGTCGAAATATGCTGGTAACCTTACAAGAGTCTTTGACAGCAATATCCTATTCAGCTTATATCGATGTGTGTACTTTTGCTAGAAAAAGAGCAAGAGCTTGAAAGCTAGTGTGAATACTGTTTTCTGTTACATGCTTCTAGGTGCTCCCATCAGTCTGCTACAGGTATACAGTTGCTCTTCTATCATTTTTATACAGATCACTTGATTGTGTATATATACTACATAATTTAAAAAAGGAAGTTAGATATAGTGTGAATTAGTGAAGTGAAGTGGCAGGAAGAGCAAGACTTCAGGTCAAGTATATAAGGAAAAAGATAGATTGTTACTTACCATAAAGCTGACACATTAAGATACAAAGACGGGCACAATTAAGACACTTACAGTTTAGTTTTGGCCACAGCCTGTGTCAGGAAAAGGCTGGGGCTGAAAGCTAGTGTGGAAGTGCCTTTTAATTGTGCCTGTCTGCAACTTAATGTGTCATCTTTATGGTTTCTATGAACAAAATAGTGAAAACGTTATTGTACCACGACAGACGTTAAGTCAACACCCTCCACAACAGTAAAAGTTCATATACCAAATAGCTCCGCAGATGATGAAGAGACTGAAAGAAAGCATGATGAGAAAAAAAAAAAAAGAAAAGAAAAAGAAAACAAAATTGAAATAGTTAAGGGTGATGAAACTTTAATTATGGTGGAGGACCGGAATTTAACAGTACAAAACGGAAGGAACCTGGACTAGCTGAAAGAAATGAGAGGAAGCCACCTGGTAGAATTTTGCACAGAGGGCAAATTAATCACTGCTAATACTTGGTTTAAAAATAATGAAAGAAGGCTAGTAGAGGATGTCCATTAATTATGTGAGAGATTTTCTTTAAATCCCACCCTGCCCCTCACTTGCCCCATGTGATAGTTACCCAAGTCATGTAAAAGTAAATAAAAAGAGAATTTTTTCTTTGTTTTAAACTTGATTTAAACACTTTATTAAAACCATGTTTTATTTAGAAAGTATGTTAAACAGTGTTTTTAACTATTGAAGGCACTATTTGAGACATGCTGACCCTGGACAGACACAAATGGACCATAAGTCTCCACAAAAATCATATGAACTGTTTTGATGGATCCCTAAAAAATTGATCTTCTACTGGTACATTATATACATGACATGTCACAGAACCTTTACTTATTTTGTTGATGAAACACAACATTCATTGTACCTTTCTTTTAGCCCTACGATTATGTACGATATTGCAGTGCCTGTGTTATTCCAAATTACAATGCAATGTTCCTTCATACAGGCACTGCAGTGACTACAGCCTCAGGAAATACCTGAAATGAATTTGCAATTGCGGATATGGACAACCATCAGCTGCATAGTGGAATGACAGCAATGAAATTTGTGAATGGTGGGCTCCATGTGGTTCCCAAGTCGTGCAGCGACTGTAAACCATAAAATTACCAAATATGCAGCAACTGGTTGCTGCATATTTGGTAATTTTAATGAAATTTGTGCCGTACTGGGACTCAAACATGGATTTCCCGCTTTTCACAAGCAGTCATCTTACCATTTGGCTATCTCGGCACAACTCAGACCGAAACGTCCATATGTCATCAACCATGTGTGTACAATCTGTACTCATACATCCATTATGTATATTCCCGTACAGGTGAGACATTTTATTTGAAATTCGCTTGCCTGGTGCCAGCGGATAAAGGCGATATTGGAGTGCCTGTGTTATTCTGAATTACTATGCAATGTTCCATTCGATATGCATGCATTCATGCATAGTTGATAATGTATGAAAGTTTGGGTACTGCTGTGAGTCATGCTCGGATAGCCAAATGCTAAGGTGACTGCTTGCAATAAGCGGAAAAGCCAGGTTTGAGTCCCAGTCAAGCACCAATTTTCATTGTCATCATTCCATTATACAGCTGATGGTTGTCTATATTCACAACTGTGAGTACATTTCATGTAACATTATGTAGCTTTCAACTTTTTTATTTATATGATGAATAAGAGAATTCTTGTTGGTGAACTTCAGCTTAGCTTCCTTCCATAAACAATTAGCTTCTTGAAACTTCCTGGTAGTTTGAAACTGTGTGCCGGAGTGAGACTCTAACTTGGGACCTTTGCCTGGAAACATCCCCCAATCTGCAGCTAAGCCATGTCTGCACAATTCCTTTCTTCCATGAGAGGTAGTCAAGTTTTGCAGGAGAGCTTCTGCGAAGTTTGGAAGGTAGGAGATGAGGTACTAATAGGAGTAAAGCAGTGAGGGTGGGTTGTGAGTTGTGCTTGGGTAGCCCTGTTAGTAGAGCACTTGCTCTAAGCAAAGGTCCTGACTTTGAGTCTCGGTCCAGCACACAATTTTAATCTGCCAGGAAGTTTCATATCAGTGTACACTCTGCTGCAGAGTAAAAATTCATTCTGATTAACTTCTTGCTTGCAAATGTGTTTCAACTTGTTGGCATGACACTTAACTTAGGCAATGTAAAAGTCTGATACAAATCGATGTTGAACACAATAACATCGGCTTTATACATATTGCCTAACAGACAGTGATTTCAACCAGTACAGCAAACAGTCACAGAGTGAAATCTGATAACTGTGCACCATTTGTTTCAAATCGGGGAATCCCAGCATTCACATGTGTAAAGCATTTAGTTCAGTTCAGGGAGGTCATACAGATTGGTCGACACATTAAAATTGTCTTTTATAATAATATATATTTTCTGACTTAAAACGCTCACGCGAGATTTTCGTTAACCTCCCCCCCTTCCTATTTAAATGTGGTTTAGTGAAATATTCATGTATTACATTATTTTTAGTTTATAACAGCAGTTATTATTTCAAGTTAATTGTTGATCGGTTTCACCACCTCAGTTGGGGCAAATCTGATCACCATCGTATTTTGTATGTAGGAACAGAATCGGACTTCCAGTGGAGTGAAACAGATCGCTATTATGATTTTTTAAAAATATATTACTGTATTTGCAACAAAATTTTACAATTTCTAGACTAAACAAATGGATATTAAACTTGACATTTATGCCATAAAACCACTAGCATTTACGAAATTTGACAAACAAATATTAATTTTTAGTTATTGTGTGTCATAATCAATGTGAAAAGTATTTACTCAATCTCATCATCATCTATCCCTTCAAAAATAAATTTACTTCACCTTCTGCATTCTGGAACAAATTTTTTAATAATTTGGGCTCAGTTGCATCATCAATTTCCGGAAAGACAAAATAAACATTACCATCAAGCACTTTCTTTCTCAGAAATGTCATTAGGGATGCTGTCAACTTTACCAATAAAAAAAACCTGAAACTTTTTTTCGTAGGAAATTTTACTATAGTGAAATCCTTTTCTTTAAATTCATGCCAATCTTTATCCTTCTCCTTGTCCATATCTTCACTTTCATTTGACTCATGCTGTTCTGGATCACTGTTACATAGGGACTCCCTGCTTGCAGCCCCGTCACCGTAATTTTCACTGAAGTCATTGATAACAATTCCTTTTCCTGGAGTTAATGCTAAATGCTTTGTTTGGTGCAGCTTTCCTTTTGTTTCATGAGAGCAAACCTGTTTCAACTGCATTTCGAAGGCTGCTGCCCAAGAAACTTCTGATGAGCTTGTGCCATGTGCATTGTTATCGGTTGCTTCTAGAATCTGTGAAATGACTTTATCGGGACAGAAAGGAAAAATTCCTGCTTTTCTGAACCCAGATATTACTTTGATTTGGACATGATAGGTATATTTTCAAGGGTTTTTTTCAGATTTTGGCACCACTCCTCTATTCTTCCTTCTCCAATAATTTAGCACATTTCTCCAAGCAAGTTTTAAAGGTCTAAAAAAGGTCACATCAACTGGCTGACACAAATGAGTGGAATTAGGTGGTAGAAATACAAATTTAATGTCCTGTTCCTGGCACAGTTTAATAACATTATATGACAGATTACTCGAGAAATTGTCACCTATAATCACTTTAGGTCCCTCCAATTGCCAGGCATAAGGAAAGACAATTTGAACAAACGATGATTCAAACATTGTTAGGTCAAACCAACCACTTTGATTCCTATTATAACCTGCACCAGTTATGCCTCCTTCAGTCCAATTATCGTAGAGGTGTTTTGCCCTGTAAACTGTGCACGTTGGGAGGACTGAGCTGTCTGCAGCTGCTGTCTTATGCCTTGCTTCATTATTACTTCCACTTATCCAAGATCGTCACAAAAGCTTGTCTCATCACAGTTTATAATTTTGGAGGGAGGGACACCACTCAAGGTCACTTCAAGGTTTTTAAAACAATCAATCACTGTTTCTCAGGTAACTGCTGCCTTTGCCCTCTTAACATTTTCCACTTACTCTAACAGTCAGTTCATTAAATATTTTCAGAAAAGATTTTACCCACTTGTGTCCAGGTCGATTATCATGAAATCCTTTTTCAGTTCCCCCGGCTTGATTGAGATATGCCTGTACAATGTTCCTAACCTCATTATTTCTTGAAGGAAACCACCACTTCGCACAACACAATAATCATTTAACCAGGCTTTTTTCCTCACTATTGGTCAATGCTGGTTGGCCTTTTTTTGTATTTGTACCTTTCCTCGAGTTTGTCATTTAATGTTGTATATGGAACTGTGTATTGCTCTGAAGCTTTCCGGGTGCTTAATTTTCCTGATTTGACAGCTTTCACCACATTTAGAAGAAATTCTGGTTTGTAGTTAAGATTTCCATGTTGGTCCCAGAGCCTTTCGGTATAATCGCATGATCGGATTCACTCTACAAAAATGCAATTTTGTAATTAGGCCTGCATAGTGACTAGGCAGATGCAAGCAATAACATTGCAACTTACCAGTTACACTTAAGAGGTAACAGGCGCCAGCAGAAGTTTTCACACTGTTGTGTTGACTACATAGGTGCAGCACAAGAATCACACACCCACTGACAATGTGATTTGCTGGTAGCACACACTCCAATATGCTATTGTTGTTTATAGATTAGTCAAGAATTCATGACAACGATCAGCTGCAATGTAATTGTTAAAATTCTATGCTCAATTATCCAAATGTGGGAAAACTGGTAAATGACTGGATTGACACCACCTTGTCGGATTCACCTCATTTTATGGTACTGTGAGAAGGCCTGGGACAGGTACAGAGAGCTGGACCCTAGAGAAGAGGCACGAGGCGGCCGTATCTGTGAGGAGGGTGGGTCCACACTTGCAGCAGGGATGCCCCACAAGACTGGGACAGGCACAGAGGCAGGAGGTGAAGTTGGTGGCAGCAGACCTGCGGCCCTCACCATGGCGTGAGATGCAGCTGGTTGTAGTGCCACGTCACCAGCCCATCACTGGCGTGCATCATCAGAGGCAGTAGCCTCAGCAACTGCGGACCATGACCAGAATCCATGTCAGTCAGTAGCTGAACCCACAAGTTCAGACCGCGGAGCCAGAAGGGAACTGCAAAGAGGGTCATTGGTGGGGCGACATAAGCACATGCAGGATTGTGCGTGGCTGGTGACTATGGAGCATCTTGGCTGGTCTCAGCTCCTCCACAAATATGAACCTGTATGAATTCAAGAAGTGTGTAAATGCGTGCTTGGAGGACCCTTGATTTGCAGATGAGATGTTTCGCCTCAGATTGGGAACGAAAAGGAGGAGTCAACTAGCAAACACCTTGACGGGCACAGAAATTTTGGAAGTTCTGGGACACAAACTGTGGACGATTATCCATCACAAGCATATACGGCAATCCTTCAATAGAACGAAAAGTTTGAGGGGGCATGAATCATAGTTGTGGTTGACGGTGAAAGACAGCATATAACATATAAATAAATTTAGAGAAAGCAACAACCAACAACCAGAAAGAATTAGGGAAGGATCCCACAAAATCATGGATGCTTTCCCACGAATGCTGCAGTGTGGGCTACAGAGAGATCATCACCCATGGCACTGCCTGTTGGATAGCAGATTGTGACAAGATGCACAATGTCACCATCAAAGCTGGGCCAAAACAAATGCTGATGGGTCAATAACTTAGTATGTGAGACCCCCAACATCTCTGTTGTAGGAGCTGGAGCACATACTGCTGTGCTGGGATCACAACCCTGGGTGACAGCTTATTCACAGCTGAGAGAACACCACCACTAATTACTGAAAGGCAATGACAGAGAGCAAAATAGCTCCACACAGGACCAGAAATCAGATACCCTGTGTGTAGGCCTGAGTGGGACACCATGCTGAATGAGGTGAACAACTTGGTACAGAACCGGATCGGCAGCAACAGCAGCTGTGACCTGGGAGACCGTAGGAAAAAATCCATCCACCATATCTTGTGCCTTAATCATGAAAACAAAGGAGTTCATCCTGATCGAAAGTACGATCCAACCCCATCAGAAGCTGGGACAGCATATCAGTATTTGCATATTGCATGGTAGACCAAAAATGTATTTTATAGTTGCAGTGAGACAGAAACAAGGCCCAACACTGGAGGCGATGTGTTGATTTGTCGGTCAACGAAGCAGAAGCATTAAAGAATGAAACCAAGGGCTTGAGGTCAGTAATGAGAGGGAACTTAGACCCAAAGAAGAACACAATTTTTGGGGGCATAGATGATAGCAAGCGCTTTCATTTAACTTTGGAGTATCACTGCTGCGCAAAGTTGAGAATTTTCGATGTGTAAGCTATTGGCCGTTCAGAACCATCCTTGTATCATTGTTGTGGTTGTTGCTGCTGTTGTTTGGCACATCACTGTCCAGCATGGTGTGCTGTATTTGTATGGTTACTACATTTTCTGCCCCCTGAGGACTGATCGATATCTGATGACCAGGAACAGGAACCACCACAGTGATATCACATCAAGCTTCAATCTGATTGCCAGCAGCACGAGATACCTTGAAAGATTGAGCATTATTTAACACTTCAGCCAAAGATTCTTTCACTGTAGTGCATGCTGACATACCTCACTGTCAAGAGCCAGCTGAATGATGGTGTCACAGACCTAAAAAAAGAGTATAGGAATCATATGACTGAGGCCATGGAGTTCAGCCGCCCAAGCCCGCTAGGCCTGGTGGGGATTTTTTATGACAATGATAGAACTCTACATGCACTGCAATGACAATGATAACTGATGACAACATACACATTTCATCAAACAAAAATGACGCAGGTTCCTGGAGTGGCGGTTACTGGCACAACTGGTAGATCCGAGAAGAAATCAAGAAAGGACAAAGCCTTGCATATGTTTGTGTCAGTGACACCAAAAGTGAGGAAGTGTTAATGAAGCCACTTTTCATAAGCCTTCCAGTTTGTGGCTGCACCGTCATAAGGGGGAATGGGCAGCAGATACACTGACAGCGTGGAAGCCTGCATAGTCAATGTGGCTGACAAGTTCATCATAGCAAATTTAAGAACCTGCTGCTGCTCGAGGAGAGATTGGAGCACTGCCTCCATCAAAAACTGAGAAAAAAGAAAAAAAAAGGGGGGGGGGGGGAAAGAAACAAAACAAAACAACCAAACAGACTGAGCACATGGAGGTGAACACCACACTGATTACCAGTTGTTTCGTACTGTAAGACACAAATGGCCACAACGAACCACAGTTTATTCTTCTTTTACATAAAAGTAAACAACAGTTGACAACACAGACACAAACAAAGAAACAATCCAGGTACTTATACAAGCAATTGCTGACAATAAATAAGAACACAATATGAGGGCGAGCGACTGCTGCACTGTGCTCCTAAAGAGGAAGACTCCCGTGGACAGCACGGCGGATGCCATGCAATATGCGTAAGTCATGTGGCCTCCGGTGGCTGGCCCACGTAGTTGCAGTTGGGGGAATATTCAAAGTGCTGCATGTCAGCAGCCTGATGCTGCGGTGCGTATCCAAGTATTATGAGAAGCTTATACCAATTGTAGTTTTCCAATTATTCTTATTTACGTCATAATAATGAACATCAGTAGTTGACCACAGCACTGTGAGAGGTCATTAACCATAGAAACTACACTATGGGTTTGCAGTTTGATGCATCTATAACAATGTCGGAGGAACTAGACTATATGAATTGGCAAGGGACTCAAATATAACTTTAGAATAGGTATTTTAAATTAAGCTCTTTTAGTTAATATTACCCCATTCTGCTTGGAAGTCAACAATTTCATTAAAGCATCAAGATGTTCCATAAAAAATTCAAAATCACCAGATGAAGCCCAGTATATTGTGACTATTATTATTACTATCATTATTATTGTTGACTTCCATGAAAATATTCTACTACAGCACGTGCTTCAAAAGGCTGATCACTGCAAAATCTATGGGTGTCAGTATTTTAGTGTTTACATCCCTTCATAATGTAAATGGCAACTCTTCCTTTCTCCATGCATTTTAGGCCCAAAATTTTCAGTTGATTTTACCTCTATTAATAATGATAGCTTGAATTCTAAATTTACCCTGAAAAAGATACTGCCTTCATACTAGTTGCTACAGGGATATGCTCATGAGTGTTAGTGTTTCCCCTTAATGAATCTGCTGTCAACTCAACACAACCCTTTCCCATTCCTGTTGAGACACTGCCCATGTCTTGTAAAACCCCACCTCTCAACAGCATCAAAACAAACAAAATCTTTGTTTGATTCAGCACCTGACATGAGCAGTTGATTTAAATCTATGTTACCCATAAATACATTTTATATCACTGCTTTATTAGGTCACTAAAATTGACACATTTCTTGATGTTAAAAATTACTTTTTATATCTTACGACATGTGATGTTTTTTTTAACAAGTATTGGTCACAGGCTTCCAGCTTGACTATGTCACAACTTAAGCTGCACCATGTTAACTAGACTCAGAGATGTTCAACAGGAGCCTAGAAAAGGAACAACCTGAACATTTGTATGGCTTGTAGCTGAAGCTATCTTTATCAGGTCACTCTCAATACTGTAGTCATCGTTCCTGTTCATACTGTTCCCTCCTCCACCCACTATTACATCGTCCTCCTTTCCAAAAAAAATTTATATTCTCCATCATTTAGCTAAATCTCGCTGTTGACTTGAAAAAAAATGTGACTTGATACCTGTTTCCTAGTTCTTTCTGTAACAACTGGCCTACATCTCTTACGTGACTACTACCTAACAAAAAGCGTTTCCCCCCTTTCATGCGTTTTCTGAAATCCTTGGTTTCCTATTGAAAGCCTGCTATGCCTTGCCTACATCTACTGGAGACCATTCCTCACCTACATGAGAGAGTACGGAAAACCAGTCTATTTTTCTGGGAGTATTGGGCACGACGTTTGCAGAAATATCTATTTTTCTCTCAAGCTGTTCCCCATTTTGGTCGCTTTCCAGTACTACCATGTCACATGCATACAATATTCTCTCTCCAAACACGTATTATCATTTATAAGCTACATTCCTCTAAGATAGCTTTCGCAGATGGGACGAAGTTGGGTTTTTCCAAAACATTCGTTCAACCACAGCGTAGTATCTCAGAATATTCTAATAACAGTGAACTTTAACATTTTGTAACAGTGCAACCTTTGGCGTATAACATGGCCTCTCCGCACATTTCGCTAATCCCTTGTAACCCTATTGAATCTATGCACAGAACCAGCTCTGCACGTGTCAACTACTTAATAAAAATAAAACGTTCACTGTGGCAGATATACATAACATTCCAGCGTCACGAGAATGAATAATTAGTAATTACTTATTAGACCGTAGAGACGTTGTATCCCATGTTTCATCGTGCCCCAAGCCCAATAGGGACCAAAATGCAAAGTTACAGGCTTATCAAGTCTGCTTCTCATCCTTTCTTCCATTAAGAGTGGTAAATGAAGGCTTTTAGACCCCACAAAAATTTCTGTAACAACATGACAGGATCCCTCAGTTGTTTGCAGAGATATTTTTTGTACATCGCAGTGTGTGAAGTAAACGGTGATCTCTGGTAAATAAATGCACGTTGGCCCCTCTTTACGTCACCTGACGTCACTTTCCAGCTGAGCAATTGTTTGTTTATATCGCATAAAGGTAGAAGTATGTTCGTGAGAGTACGAGTAGTGTTGCCGAAGTAAATAATAGAAAATCTGCGCTATTTTGAATATGACTGACGAAGGTGATAGTGAAGGTGTTACAGACTCACCCAGAAGAGGTACGATACAGTAAATAAACTTTTGCGGCGTGTGACAATAAGGAAGTAAGCCTACCCAATAAATATTGTGTTTCAGGGCCAACTTTGTCAACAAGCACAAGTAGCTTTGAAGCCCTCGACCCACACGATCCGAACTTAAGCCGCCTTGCCACAAACATGTTCCAGAAAACGGCAGATTATTTGTATGGAGAGCTGACAGCCACATTGGTAGGTAGTGTTCTTATACACTAGGTTGTGATACATGTGACAACGATGTTCGATCGTGGATGTACTCGCCTTTATAACAGTGTTAAATTACGTGCGATATGTTCATTATATTCCTTATACACTCGTTTAACTTGAGGGTTGATTTATGTTATGTTTTTAGGACGATTATCGTTTGCTGGAAGCGATGAATCGTGCTACGATAACAAAATATGCTGACATGAAGCAGATTGCTGGAAGTGTTTCGAAGACTATGGCGGAACTGAATGAGAAACGTAAGCAGATAATGCTGTAATATATTAAGCTGTTATTGCTTGATGTCAGAGACTAATATGCCAACTTCTCCTGTGCAACAGATAACAGTTTTGCGATTTTTGGGTTTTGACCAGTGGTACGACACCCGTTGTTGCACTTGTTCAACATTAAATCGTTTATTGATTACATATTTTGGCTATAATCTCTATCTCTCTTGGATGTGATAAAAGTGTAGCTGTTGTACAGTGAGAGGATTATTATGTTAAGTGTGCACTGTCGTTGTCATCTTGAGTCTGAAGACTTGTATGATGCAGCTCTCCATGCTAGTCTATCCTACACAAGATTCTTCACCTCTACGTAACTACTGCAACCCACATCCATTTCAGTCTGTTTACTGTAGTTGAGCCATGACGTTCATCTACCATTTTTACCTCACCCTCTTGGGTGTCTGTGTGGTTGTGTTGTGTGAATGTATATATACTTAAAAGGAAAAGAACAATAGCTTGGAAGCTAGTGTTAGGCCCCCTAATTGTCTTCTATTACTTCTTTCTGAGCACCGTGCACCAATCCTCTATAGGTAAGTTGTTGCCTTTCCCTTATTTTACATACTTTCTATCCAGAGATTTCCACTATTGTTATAATTCCTTCTTTTAGTAATTTTGCGGCATAAATTCCTTTTCTTTTTAGTTCAAATGTATGCTGCCTCATAAGTTATCCAGTATGATCGTCTAATGTTCAACATTCTATTGTAGCACAACATTTTAAAAGCTTCTGTTCTCTTCTTGTGTGAATTTTTTATCACCCATGTTTCACTTTTGTACAAGGCTGGACAGTCTAGACAATTGCCTTCAAAAAGCACATCTCAACATTTAAATTTATATTTTGTGCTATCAATTTATATTTTGTGTTTTTTTTTCAGAAATGCTTCTCCCGCCATTAAAATATGCTCTGTGTAAATGTGTACCAGGCAGCTTCCTCTTTCGTTGCTTTTCCTCAGTCCATGTTCTTGTATTAAAATCATCTCATTAAATGTTAGTCACATCCTTAAAAAGAGTGCACTGATCACTTTGGAGCACTGTAGCTGGTGAAGAACTAATACTAGATGATTATGTAACCATCCACTGCTGACTCAAGTCATTGCCATGAAGTGTTGTGTGTGTAAGCCAGTCGGTTGTATGGAATCAAAACAGTAAGAGTGGTTGACATGGCAACGTGACAGAACAGCAGGAGTGCATCGTCATGTTTGGACAAGCGTATGACCACACTATGATTAAAGTTATCCCCTGTGTTGATGTATCAAACTGGACCCTCCAAAGTGTCTAAAAGGAAAGGCGTAGCCCTTGCAGCCACATAACACAACGTAAGAGTAGTGATAATATTATGTTCGTAACCATCTAGGATCAGAGACAAGTGTTAAACTCTCTGCCAGTGACAACTGGTTTGATACCCAGCACAAATTTCTTCTGTCAGTGAATCCATCTCAGCTGCTTATGAATGAACATTGAGAAGGGAACGGAGTGCAGTGAACATTTGGAGTTGGGTACCTCACAAAAGGCCGTTACACACAATGGTAAATAAAGCTGCACATCTTCAAACAGCATAGAAATAGGACAAACACTGACTCATTGGAGGCATGTAGTCATGTAGTGTTGTCTGACTTTACAGTTTTGCCTTTTTAAATAATGCAAAATGTTCAGTGCATTGACAGGCCAATGAGATCCTTACACCACAATGTGTGGAGGATATAGTTCAGCCTAGAGGCAGTTCTGTGAAGTTCTGTGAATGTTTCTTACAATATAACTTAGGCCTACTCTTTCAGGTTACAGTGAGCACGATCAAGGATTTGGCATTTCAGAAGCATCCAATTCCACTTGTCTGCTTTGACCCATGAAGTCATCAGTATGACAGATACAGCTACTTCCAGCTTATACAAAATGATGACAATGACGTCGCTACAGACCAATGCCAACAAATGTGAACAAAAACAAAAATGACAGTAATGTTTCACTCCAAAAATAAAATGAAACCAATGGGACAATCACGGAAAATGGGGGGTTTAGGGCAGGATAAGCTAAATATACAACAATAAAAGAAAATCTGTACCATCCCAAAACAAATAATTA
This sequence comes from Schistocerca serialis cubense, assembly GCF_023864345.2. Lineage (NCBI taxonomy): Eukaryota > Metazoa > Arthropoda > Insecta > Orthoptera > Acrididae > Schistocerca > Schistocerca serialis. The sequence continues at coordinate 15,235,155 of NC_064646.1, forward strand.
CTATACAATAATAATTACTATACAATAAAACCAAAACATAAATTACTTACCAACAAAGGCTGAAACTTCACATCAGATCCATACCTAATGAAAAAACAATAAAAAGAAATTAGACTTGTTTCTGCACAACAAACACCAAACTAATTACACCTAACAAAAATACCAAACATATAAACAAAAAGAACCTTAATCACTCACTGAAAACAATTCCACAACTCGCATTACCGCGCCAATTACCTAAACTCAAAGCCACATTAGCATGATGACAACCAAAACTCAAATGAATCCAATACCACAAGTTAAACTCAGCACATCCACTTCCACCACCAGAGGCCACTGTCAAGTACAACATATCTACAAACACAACCTACTCAAAAACTCCATGCCACAATGATGTCATACATCACTCCATTATGTCATGGGTAAAAGCAGACTGGTGGAATCGGATGCTTCCATTGACACCCAAGGATTCTTATTTCAACATTGTTGACAAAGTCCTGCCCTGTCTTCCACATCTTCATGATGAATGTGCTGTGGACATTCCTGTCTTCCAAGATGACAACAGTTGTATTCACAGGGCTGTACAGATGCACTTCTGGTTTGGCAAAAAATCAGGCACTCTTATCATACCTTGACTAGCTTGCTAAATCACCCAGTCTCAATCCCCATAGAAACTATCTGAGATTATTTGAAACAGCAAGTGAAACATAGTAATCAGCATCGACACAAATTCTTAGCTCATTCATCAATACATATCTTCAGCGGGATACAGCTTAATTGAAGAAACATGTAGACTCCCTTCCTTGCAGAATTGAGGCCATTATTAAGGCGGGATTTCTCCTGAGGAAGACAAATATTTTGACCGCTATGCTTATTTTTCCTTCTCTCCTATTTTTGTCTGTCTCTTAACTATCTGTCTGGATCTAATCATAAATTCTTTCAATCTCTTCATCATCTGAAGAACTAGTAGGTGTATAAGCTTGTAATAATGTTGTGGGTTTTGGTTTCGTATCCATCTGGGTTACAATAATGTGCCCGCTAGCTACATCTACATAGATACTCCGCAACCCGCTGTAAGGTGCTTATTGGAGGCTGCCACATATCACTACGAGTCATTTGCTTTCCTCTTTCACTCACAAGTAGACCAGGGAAAAAATGGCTGTCTATATGCTTACATACGAGCCCTAATTTCCATACAAGCCCTAATTGCTCTTGTCTTATCTTTGTGGTCCTTATGCAAAATGTACATTGGTGGCAGTAGAATAGATCTGCAGTTGGCCTCAAATGCTGGTTCTTTAAATTTTTACAATAGTGCCTCACAAAAAGAATGTTAACTTCTGTCCAGGAATTCTGATTTAAGTTGATAAAGCATTTTCGTAATACTTTCGTGCTGATTGAACCTACTGGTAACAAATCTAGCAGAATGCTTCTGAATTGTTTAGATATCTTCCTTTACATCTACATCTACATTTATACTCCGCAAGCCACCAAACGGTGTATGGCGGAGGGCACTTCACGTGCCACTGTCTGAGAGAAATCTTCCTTTAATCGTACCTGGTGGGATCGCATACACTCGAGCAGAATTCAAGAATGGGTTGCACTAGCATTCTATAGACCATCTCATCTATAAATGAGCTACACTTTCCCAAAAGTCTTGCAATAAAACGAAGTCGAGCATTTGCCTTCCTGACCACCAATGTGACATACTCATTCCATTTCATACCACTTTGTAGTGTTACGCATAGATATTTAATCAGGGTGACTGTGTTAAGCAACACATTGCTAATGCTGTATTCGAACATTATATGATTGTTTTTCCTTCTCATACACATTAACTTACATTTTTCTACATTCAGAGCAATCTGCCCCTACATCACACTGACTAGAAATTCTGTCAAAGACATTTTGTATCCTCGTATAGTCATTCAAGGATGACACCCCGTCCCCCACCATATACCCCAGTATCAGCTGCAAACAGCCTAAGTTGTTGTTCGTCTACATATATATTCTGTAGTACCACTACTAGTCATTCCCTTTCCTGTTCCACTTGCAGATAGAGCAAAGGAAAACTAATTGCTATATGCCTCCGAATGAGCCCTAATTTTGCATATCTTACCTTTGTGGTCCTTACATGAAATGTATTATGGCAGCAGTAGGAGTTATCTGCAGACAGCTTCAAACTCTGGTTCTCTGAATTTTCTCAATAGTGTTCCTCAAAAAGAACATCGCCTTCCCTTCAGGGATTCCCATTTAAGTTCCTAAAGCATCTCTGTAACAGTTGTGTGTTGTTCAGACCTACCAGCAACAAATCTAGCAGCCTGACTCTTAACTACTTCAAAGTCTTACTTTAATCCGACATGGTGCAGATCCCGAACACTTGAGCGGTACTTAACAATAGGTCACATTAGCATCCTGTATGGGTCTTCTTTACCGATGAAGCACGCTTTCCTAAAATTCTCCCCATAAATCAAAGTTGATGTTTGCCTTCCCTGCCACAATCCTCATCTGCTTGTTCTATTTCATATCGCTTTGCAACACTATGCCCAGATATTTAAATTATGTGACAGTGTCAAGCAGGACACTGCCAATGCTGTATCCGAACATGGTGAGTATGCTTTTCCCACTCCATATTAACTTAGATTTTTCTATATGTTGAGCCAGCTGCCAGTCATCACACGAACTAGAAATTTTTTCTAAGGCACCTTGTCTCATCCAACGGTCACTCATCTTTGACACCTTCCCGTAACCCACAGCTTCATCAGCATATAACCACAGATTGCTGACCACCCTATCTGCTGTACCACTGAAGTATATAGAAAATAATAGTGGTTCTATCTCGCGAAAATGTGTCCCTATCACACTTCCCTCGGGCACTCTTGATAATATCCTTGTCTCTGATGAACACTGACTGCCAAGAACTATGTAATGGGTTTTATGACTTAAGAAGTCTTTGAGCCACTCACATATGTGGGGAAACTATTGTGTATGCTTGTACCTTCCTAAACAGTCTGTAGTGGGGGTACCATCTCAAAAGTTTTTTGGAATCTAGAAATGTAAAATTTGCCTGTTTCCTTTGATCCACATTTTGCAGCATATCATGTGAGAAAAGAACAAGCTGTATTTCACATGAGCGGTGCTTTTAAAATTATGGTGATTTGTTGACATAAACTCTTCAGTCTCTTGGAAATTTATTATGTTTGAACTCGGAATATGTTCTAGAATTCCAGTACAAACTGATGTTAAGGATATTGGTCTATAATTTTTGGGTCAGTTCTTCTACCCATCTTATATACAGAAGTCAACTGTGTTTTTTTTTTTTTTTTCCAGTCTTTTGGGACTTTGCCCTGGGCAAGGCAGTTGTGATAAATGCAAGCTAACAAAGGGGCCAGTGTCGCAGACTACTCTCTGTAAACCTGAATTGGAATTTCATCTGGACCTGACGACTTACTTGTTTTCAACTTTTTCAGTTGCTTCTCTATGCCAGGTACGCCTGTTTCTACGTCCTCCAAGAGGGAGTCTTAGCGACAGGCAAATGATGGTATGTTTGTGTGATTCCCCTGGATGAATGATTTGTTAAACGATAAATTTAAAACTTCAGCTTTCCCTTTGCTGTCTTCTGTTGCCACACCAGTCTGGTTGATGAGTGACTGGTTAGATACTGTCAACCTGCTTAGTGATTTTACATACAACCACAATTTTCTTGTGTTCTCAGCAAGATCTTTTGCTAAGGTATGGCAGTGGAAGTTGTTGTATGCATTCACATTGGTATTGACACACACATTTATGCCAACGTTTACCTGTCAACATTTGCAAGTTCTTTGAATCAAGAGTGCAACAGTTTCTGTTTCCTCAGCATTTCCCAAATCTGATTATTAAACCATGGAGTGTCTTTTCCATCCTTAATCATGTAACTTGGCATGTACATCACCAGAGCATCATTAAAAATTGGTGTAAATTTTGGCCACAGTTCCTTGACGTCTGTCCATTCATTGGTTAAGTGGGACACTAACAACAGCTTAGCCACTTTTTCTAGCATAAATACACTCCTAGCTTACTGATGGACTTATTTAACTTAATTAACTGTTGTCACTGTGGTATCTTGATCACTATTCCCTGCCTCTACACTGACACTGTCGATAAAGTCAGTCCTGTTTGTAGGTACAAGGCCTACAATATTTACACTGCATGTGGGCTGTCGATCTAGTTGTTAAGGCAGTTTTTGGAAAACATGTTTAAAAGTACTTCACAAGACTGACTGTCCATACCATATGCAGTGAATCCACAGACATCCCAGTCTGTGCTCAGGAAATTAAAGTCATCTCCAACTAATACTGCATGCTGTTAGAGCAGCTTACCCACAGTCTTATTTTATTATTCATTATTAGAACTACTTCTGCATTACCCTTATTTAACTTTGTGATGATAACCCTGTACTCATAAGACTAGATGTACTGTTCTTCCTGCTACTGCACTTGCCTAGGTCCCACTATATCTAACTTCAAGCTATCCATTTTTCTTTTTAAGCTCTCTCACTTATTTGCTGGATTAATAATCTAAAATCTCATGCTCTGACCTGCCAGTTTTTATTTTTTTCATCTCTCTCCTGCTGACAAAATCCTCTTGGAGATCTGAATAGGGGACTATTTTACCTCTGGAAAATTTTACTCACATGGATGCTCTCATCATTAAGCCATACGGTAGAGCTGCATTTCATGGAGAAATATAATAGCTGTAGTTTCTCCTTAGTTTCAGGCATTGGCAGTACCATCATAATGAGGCCATGCTGGCTAATATTACAAAGCCAGATGAGTCAATAATACAGACTGTTGCTCCAGTAACCACTGAAGAGGTTGCTGTCTCTCTTCAGGGACTGTGTTAGTCTGAGTTCTCCACAGATAACCTTCTGATGTGGTATCACTCATGACATCGCTGTCTGTGTAGTTGAGGCATGTGTCCACCCCACCTTGGCAAGGTCTACGATTTGTAGTATATCTCTGCACTTTGTACTATAATGCTCTGTTATTATTCAGTCTTGATTAAAGCAGAATGTTTCCTTTGAAATGAAAGTGACTGTTTTCCTTACCCATCCGTGGCTACAATATTTAATGACCATCATTGATGAGACATAAAATATCCTCATCTTCCGTGTGTGTGTGTGTGTGTGTGTGTGTGTGTTCCTGCGTTCAGTTTCATTACACACAGCAAAAAAAGTTGTCCATCACCCCGGTTCCGAGAACTTCTGAGGATAGACGTTGACTGTGGATATTGTATCACAGACACAGTCCCTTTGATTGTTCAGAGATGTCACCAAACCCACCCAAAGATGTAAACAACCAAGCACGAGCAGCGCCTATTAGACAGAGAGGGTCTGACAGCCAATTAGTTCCAGTTATTCCACCAGGAAGGAGAAAACTGACTTGTGTCTGTAGTTCAACCATGCCTAAATAGTCAATACCGCGGTTTGATTGCATCTGCATTGTTAATTTGTGCCAAGAAGGGCTCCTAACAAAGGAAGTGTCCAGGCATCTTGGAATGAACCAAAGCGATGTTCTTCAGACATGGAGATACAGAGAGACAGGAACTGTCGATTACATGCCTCGCTCAGGCTGCCCAAGGGCTACTACTGTAGTGGATGACTGCTATCTACGGATTATGGCTCAGAGGAATGCTGACAGAAATGCCACCGTGTTGAATAATGCTTTTTGTGCAGCCACAGAACGTTGAGTTACAACTTAAACTGTGAGCAATAGGCTGCAATATGCAAAACTTCACTCCTGATGTCCATGGCGAGGTCCATCTTTGCAACGATGACACCATGCAGCACGGTACAGATGGGCCCAACAACAAGCCGAATAGACCACTCAGGATTGTCATCATGTTCTCCTCACCGATGAGTGTCGCATATGCCTTCGACCAGACAATCATCGGAGACATGTTTGGAGGTAACCCGGTCAGGCTGAACGCCTTAGACACAATGTCCAGTGAGTGCACCAAGTGGAAGTTCCCTGCTGTTTTGGGGTGCCATTACGTTGGGCCGACATATGCCACTGGTGGTCATGGAACACCCCATAATGGCTGTAAGATACATGAGTGCCATCCTCCGACCGACAGTGCAACCATATCGGCACTATATTGGCAAGGCATTCGTCTTCGTGGACGACAATACACGCCCCCATCATGCACGTCTTGTGAATGACTTCCTTCAGGATAATGACATCGCTCGACTAGAGTGACCAACATGTTCTCCAGACATGAACCCTATTGAACATGCCAGGGATACATTGAAAAGGGCTGTTTATGGACGACGTGACCCACCAACCATTCTGAGCGAACTACGCCAAATCGCCGTTGAGGAGTGGGATAATATGGACCAACAGTGCCTTGATGAGCTTGTGGATAGTATGCCACACAAATACAGGCATGCATCAATGCAAGAGAACCTGCTATTGGGTATTAGAGGTACCAATGTGTACAGCAATCTGGATCACCACCTTTAAAGGTCTCGCTGTATGGTGGTACAACATGCAATGTGTAGTTTTTTTTTTTTTTCATGGGCAATAAAAAAGGCGGAAATGATGTTTATGTTGATCTTTATTCCAATTTTCTGTACAGCTTCCGTAACTTTCAGAACTGAGGTGATGCAAAACTTTTTTTGATTTGTGTATAAAAAGTGGAGATGGCTGAAGAGATGCCCTGATTTTTTGAGCTCCTAATTTTTTGGGCTGTTAAACATTTTTATGCTTCATCCATCAGTGAGCTGTAGGCAAGTTGTAGCCCTTCCTAGTTTTTGTTTGTTGTCTTCATACTGGTTAAGGGTCTTCCCCAGAGTAAAGACATCTACACAGTAGAGAAAAGATACAAATAATTTACAATTAATTCTCCCACTAGGAAAGTTACACTTTTCTGGTAAGTACTAGGCTACAGGGGGCCCAGGAAAACAAGCAGCTTGTTACAGCAGTCACAGAGGTTTGTGAGGAATACACAGCTCAGAAATGTGCTGTTTTGCTACAACCCTAATTTGAATATTGCATAAGAAAGCAATTCATCATAGGAGACAGAAGGTGAGGGAAAACTAGCTGCTGATTGTGGAAGCAGTTTCCCTACTGAGATATTCCTCTTTTCATCCATAGAGGCAGAATAGTGGCATTGACACAGTTTTATTTTTAAATATTGTAGTTCCAATGTAACACAACAGACTCACTCCAGCAGGAAGATACACCTTTTTGTCATGCCAGTGGCATATATTTTTTAGTGTTTCTCATTTTAGTGGCAGGAATTTCATATTCTGAGAAGTAGTTAGTTTTAAATTTCTGGAAACTTTACTTCTGTTTTAGTTGAGAATGACTTGTTTTGAAGTCTTGTCTCTTCTCAATGTTCCAGAATAAAGTTTATTGTACAGTTTTTTATTTTATTGAACAGTGGCTGACTCATCAATTTTTTGTTTTTAGTTGCATCTGCCGTAGCAGTTTACTTACTATCATCATTCTATAAAACATATTTAATAAATTGTATTGGTAAATGGCTAAACAGAGTGTAACAAATGCTACAGTTTGTGAAAGAGGAACTCTGTGTGTTGTTCTTTCCCTCTTTAGGTGGTGCCAGTAAGTTAGTTTGGAAAACCAGACATGGGCACCACTGAAAACAGCCGCAAACAAGGCAGTGAAAGCATTTTATGTGTTCAAATTTGCTTAGTGCCAATTCGTAGTGAGTGTGCAAAGAGCTTTCTGTGACATGTTTCACAAGACACCACCAGTTTACAACAGCCTAGTGAATTTTGGGTCTGACTGGGCGAGTCAGAACAGATAGTGAACCATGTGAGGGACATGATGTTGCAAAATCCCATGTCTACCTCTCCAGCTAGTGCAAAATTGAACATCCCTCGGCCAACAGTGCAAAAAAATAGTTCATAAACAATTAAGAGTGAAGCCATACAAATTGTGGCTCCTGCAAGCTATAAGCTACGATGACCAACTGTGTCATGTGCAGTTCTGCATTGATATGCAGAACCGTTTTGAAAAAGATGACTTCGTAAGCAATTTAACATTCAGTGATCAAGCTATTTTTCATCTTTCGGGAAAGGTTAGCCAACACAATAGGTATGTGGTGGACACAGAATCTACATGCAGCTGTTGAACATGTCCGGGAGTCTGAGAAAGTTAAAGTGTTCTTTGCCGTGTCCAACAGTTCTTCTTTGCTGACACAACTGCTGCAGTTCATGCCACAACTTAAAACTGATAGCAGGGATTTCAGCTTTCAATAGGATTTTGTTCCTCCACATACCCATCATTATGTATGAAGATTACCAAAAGAGATGTTGCCACATCGCTGGATAGGTTGTGTTGTGCTACTTGAATGACTACCATGATCCCTGCACTTGATGCCTTACAATTTTTTATTATCGAGTTACATCAAGGATAGCATTTATGTTGCACCTCTGCCACAGAATCTTGGAGATTTGTGACACCACATTGTTGCTGCTGTGCTTATTGCCACTCTTGATATGCCGTGTTGGGTATGGACAGAATTGGACTGCTGAGTAGAGGTGTTCTATGTGACAGAAGTCGGGCACAGAAACTTCTAGTTTTTTTCTTTTTTCTGGTTTCTTTATTTTTCTCTATTTCTCTGCATGTTTCTCCTTTACCACTAATCCCCTCCCCCAACCACCACCTCTCCCCTGCACGCCGCCCAACTTGCAGTACTTCACTGTCCGCCATCCCTACCATACATCCCTTCCCCTCTCCGTCCCCTTCCTTCTCCTTTCCCCCACACAGTCGCCACTCCCATCATGCACTGATTGCTGCTGCTCACAGTTTGGTTTCAGTTGCCTGGGACTGCAGTAGTGTGTGTGAGTTGTGTGTGTGTGTGTGTGTGTGTGTGTGTGTGTGTGTGTGTGTGTGTGTGTGTGTGTGTGTGTGTGTGTGGTTGACAAAGGCCACTGGCCGAAAGTTTTAAATATGAAAATCTTTTTGTTGTCATCTGCGACTCAGCATCTCCACTATATGGTGAGTGGCATCTTTCCCTCTCATAATATTGTTATATCCCAACCTGAATTTTCCATTGTTTGATTTAAACTTCTAATTTTGTGTTTTTATTTTTCCTGCAACTGTTTTTGTAAGTTGACTGTATGACTGTATTTCTCCTTGTTACCTTTTCTGTGTAATTTACATTTGGATATTATTTAAGTTGGTCCACATCCAAGAATGTCACATGCACAAAAGGATCAACAGAATATGGCAGTAAATAAATTAAAACTATAATTTAGATATATTAAAAATACGGGAAAGGTGAATCATTAGGTAAATGTTAGGTCCATGGAAAACTGTTGAAGGTTGGAAATTACAAAGTAATGATGAAATTTATCAGAATGTAGAAAATGTACTAGAAATAATGAGAAAAGGAAGACTGGTTTTTTCACATTATATTTATGCAAGACAGTAGAAACAACTGTCAGAGAAGTGTTTAGGGGGAAATTATTGAATATAGGAGGATTCTAAGTCGGGAGAGTGGGAAAAATTGGTCTGAAATGGTCCAAAAACAATAAGGAAAAAATGTGTTGAACAGATGACAGTGCTGGAGAAAAGGAAAGAAATGACTACAGAATTGAAATTGGCCCTTCTTCTGTAGCTGTTCCAAGCGAGAGGGGACTGGGGTGGGAGGGGAAGATAGTCCGCTCGTGCGTGCCCCCCCCCCCCCCCCACACACACACACAGATATATGGACATGTGTGTGACAAAAAGATATCCTGTATTTAATAGTGAAGTTGCTATTATTTGCCATAGAGTTTTTGAGGTGTAATTTACTGCTCAGAATTTTGCTTCAGTTAAATTTCCTCTTTTGGTTTTTTGTTATGTATCACTGAAAAAAAATATTATTCAATATTTCAAATATGTTAAGAAAAGTGGAGTTGCAAGTAAATTAAACTTCAATTTGTTGGGAAACTTTCCAGAAAATTCTAGAAATGTAATATATTTTGTTACCATTGTTTGCAGATAAGAGCCTGCAGCCATACCTTGAGCAGATTGATCAAATAGAAGACAGTGTTACTAAACTGGAACAGGCTGCCTATAAGTTAGATGCCTACTCTAAGCGACTTGAAGCAAAGTTTAAAAATTTGGAAAAGAGGTATATACACATAGTATGAATATTTGTCAGACTCTTTGCTCCTTCTTGTCATTTCCATATCACTAGCAAATTATTCTGATCTGGTAGCTTTTTCTCAACAGCTATTTATTTTATCAATTAAGATTATAGTTTATTAATCAGAAGCAATTTAATACCTACAGTATATTAAAAACATCTACAGCCAGCATGCAAGGAAAAGAAAATTACCATTAAACAAAATTTTTGTCTTAGTACTTGAACTTGGTTGCTTCAAGGGCATCTTTTTGTGTTGCTGTGAGGAGGTTCTTTATTATGTATGAAGCAGTACATGAACAACATTGCAGTATGTGGTCTGCTCCTCTCCATTCTCTAGTGGTGTGAACTCTACATTGAAGCCGTACTTTTTGAACTTGGTGCTATCTCTTGTGATGATTGACTGCAGTCTGTCAAGGGAACTTGAGGTCACCCAATGTTGCTTGTACTTGGAAGGAAGCTTGTGCATTGATATCAGACACTTGTGAGGTTTCTGATCCATAGCAAGCCACTTTTGGTCTCTATCTTGTTACAAGTGCTTTTGATGATTTTAGGAAACTATTCCTTTTTCTGAAATGTGACAGTGCTGGCTGGTATCTGAATGAGGGATGGGTCTGAGTATTTTAACTGTAGCCTTTTCTCTACTGGCTGCTATTTCCTGGTAGATTTCAGGTGGTACTACAAAGGTAGTCAGTGCAGTTTCTCCAGTGGTGTAGTGGCATAAAACAGAATGAGACAATGTCTTGGAGGGCAACATCCACAGCGTTCACATTGGGTGTAGCTTGTGCTGAGCATATACAGGGTGTATCAAAAAGAATCATCCAATTTGGCATGTCTGTATTTCTGGAACTAGTACACATATACTATGAATTTTGGGTTTTGATGAATGGAAAACTTAAAAGCTTTTTCTTCCATACCTTTTTCATAGGTGTTCAATATGCCTCCCTTGAGATGCATGGCAAATATCAATGCGGTATTCAAATTGTTCTCACACTGCAGCGAACACGTCTTGAGTAACAGTTTCCACAGCTGCTGTTATGCAATGTCTCAGTTCATTCATTGTTTTTTATAACAGAGGCACATAAACAGAGTCTTTTATAAACCCCTTGCAAGAAATAATCACATACAGTCGGGTCTGGTGACCTTGGAGACCAGTAATGTAAGGCTGAATCATTTGGTTCAGTGTGACTGATCCATCATTCAGTAATTCTTTGATTTAAAAATTCCTGCACTTCCAGGTGCCAATGTGGTGGGACCCCATACTGTTGGTAAATGAAGTCTCTCAAATCAGTCTCCAACTTTGGGAAAAGAAAGTTCTCAAGCATATCGAGATATGTGCTCCCTATAACAATGTTCTTGGCAAAGAAAAATGTGCCATACACCTTTTCCCGTGAAGCTGCACAAAACACATCAGATTTGTACAACTTCATGTAGTTGTTCCATACCCCATATTCTCACATTATGACAGTTCACCTTTCCATTTAAATGGAATGTTGCTTCATCACTAAATGCTAAATGTGGAAGATAACTTTCATCCTCCATCTTGCCAAGTACAAAATTACAGAACTCCAAATGTTGTTGTTTGTCACTTCACAGAGTGCTTACAGTAGCTGAATTTTGTGTGGTTTCATGTGTAAACATCGATGCAACACATGCCAGACAGACATCAGGGGCATGTTGAGCTGCATGGTGAACAGATTTCTGCAGACTCCTTGTTCACAAGGATGCGTTCGTCTGTGTCGGACACTTGGGGATGGTCCGGCGATTTGCCTTTACACAAACCTGTTTCTCAGAACTGTTCATGCTATCATCTCCTGTGCTGTAGGAGGATCCACACCGTACTTAGTACGAAAGTCACACTAAGCAGTTATTACTGAATTGCACTGCGCAAAACTTAGAATGCAGAACGCTTTCTGTTATCCCAACACTATTTTTACTAGAACTGAAGTGGGCACACACTGCTCTACCTAGTGGGAAACATGTAAAACTTGAGAGTTTGCTCTTTCGAACAGTACGTTGTTCACGTACGTATCTCGGATAACGCGATAGTTACGAATTTTTTTTTAATCGGATGATTCTTTTTTATAAACCTTGTATATTTGGTTGCAAAAGAATACCAAATGGGGACAGATGTCATCACATTCACTAGTTATGTCTTCTGGACAGTATGTCAGTTATTGTGTGATGTTATTTCAGAGATACAAGTTTTTGCTTCTCGAGCTGCACCCATTGTAAGTCAGCATGTAGTCCAAAGTAACACCCAGTATTTAGGCATACTTCAGTATTCTGATGAGCCTTAGAGCTCAGAATTCGTCTCTTTCCTGAAGGCAGAAACCACAGATCTGTGTTTTAAATGGATTTGGTGCCAGGTGATTCTTCCTGTATTGAACAGCATTCTTCTCGAATACATCAGAGAGCTACTGTTTGGCAAATGTAATGCTGTTTGAATGGTGATGAAGCAGTTGCAATTGGTTCATATGGCAGAGACTGCTTATTTGCATCAATGTTGAACACAGATGGGATCCACACATCATAAGAGTACCAGTTTTTTGTGGTCGATACCGTACAATTTTGCATGCTTACTGCTGTTATTCCCAACTGTCACGGTAATCATAATATTAATACATGAACTTGAAAATTGAAGTACCAATTTTTAAACATTAACTATCCAATGAGGCCAATAAAACTTACGTAATTTGAAAGGTAATTTTCCATAGATGTGCACAAAAAAAAAAAAAAAAAAAATAAATAAATAAATAAATAAATAAATAAAAAATAAAAATCTTGTGTAAGTAGCCACTAACAGTGATAAAAAGAAGAAGATGCTTTCATACTCATAACTTTGATGATACCTTCTCTATCACACATTAAAGTCTCCAATATGTGAATATTGAAAACTTGAAATGCTTACCAACTTCTGTCCTGCTTATTGATCAAGTGGTATGATAGAAGTTACACACAAAAGTAACAGCGTTTCATGAAATTGCATTCTATGGATGTTCATGTTTACCTGGTTCATTTGCAGTAATACAGGAATTCCATGCGGCTACAATGCAACAACAGCTAGGTCAGAAATGTTGTCAACAGTGGAAATCAAAATATTATAGTTATATAGTCTGTAGGAATACAAACGTCTCAAAAATGAGATCGACAGGAAGTGCAAAATGGCTAAGCAGGGATGGCTAGAGGACAAATGTAAGCATGTAGAGGCCTATCTCACTAGGGGTAAGATAGATACCGCCTACAGGAAAATTAAAGAGACCTTTGGAGATAAGAGAACCACTTGTATGAATATCAAGAGCTCAGATGGAAACCCAGTTCTAAGCAAAGAAGGGAAAGCAGAAAGGTGGAAGGAGTATATAGAGGGTCTATACAAGGGCGATGTACTTGAGGACAATATTATGGAAATGGAAGAGGATGTAGATGAAGATGAAATGGGAGATACGATACTGCGTGAAGAGTTTGACAGAGCACTGAAAGACCTGAGTCGAAACAAGGCCCCCGGAGTAGACAATATTCCATTGGAACTACTGACGGCCGTGGGAGAGCCAGTCCTGACGAAACTCTACCATCTGGTGAGCAAGATGTATGAAACAGGCGAAATACCCTCAGACTTCAAGAATAATATAATAATTCCAATCCCAAAGAAAGCAGGTGTTGACAGATGTGAAAATTACCGAACTATCAGCTTAATAAGTCACAGCTGCAAAATACTAACGCGAATTCTTTACAGACGAATGGAAAAACTAGTAGACGCCAACCTCGGGGAAGATCAGTTTGGATTCCGTAGAAACACTGGAACACGTGAGGCAATACTGACCTTACGACTTATCTTAGAAGAAAGATTAAGGAAAGGCAAACCTACGTTTCTAGCATTTGTAGACTTAGAGAAAGCTTTTGACAATGTTGACTGGAATACTCTCTTTCAAATTCTAAAGATGGCAGGGGTAAAATACAGGGAGCGAAAGGCTATTTACAATTTGTACAGAAACCAGATGGCAGTTATAAGAGTCGAGGGACATGAAAGGGAAGCAGTGGTTGGGAAGGGAGTAAGACAGGGTTGTAGCCTGTCCCCGATGTTGTTCAATCTGTATATTGAGCAAGCAGTAAAGGAAACAAAAGAAAAATTCAGAGTAGGTATTAAAATTCATGGAGAAGAAATAAAAACTTTGAGGTTCGCCGATGACATTGTAATTCTGTCAGAGACAGCAAAGGACTTGGAACAGCAGTTGAATGGAATGGACAGTGTCTTGAAAGGAGGATATAAGATGAACATCAACAAAAGCAAAACAAGGATAATGGAATGTAGTCTAATTAAGTCGGGTGATGCTGAGGGAATTAGATTAGGAAATGAGGCACTTAAAGTAGTAAAGGAGTTTTGCTATTTGGGGAGCAAAATAACTGATGATGGTCGAAGTAGAGAGGATATAAAATGTAGGCTGGCAATGGCAAGGAAAGCGTTTCTGAAGAAGAGAAATTTGTTAACATCCAGTATTGATTTAGGTGTCAGGAAGTCATTTCTGAAAGTATTCGTATGGAGTGTTGCCATGTATGGAAGTGAAACATGGACGATAAATAGTTTGGACGAGAAGAGAATAGAAGCTTTCGAAATGTGGTGCTACAGAAGAATGCTGAAGATTAGATGGGTAGATCACATAACTAATGAGGAAGTATTGAATAGGATTGGGGAGAAGAGAAGTTTGTGGCACAACTTGACCAGAAGAAGGGATCGGTTGGTAGGACATGTTCTGAGGCATCAAGGGATCACCAATTTAGTATTGGAGGGCAGCGTGGAGGGTAAAAATCGTAGGGGGAGACCAAGAGATGAATACACTAAGCAGATTCAGAAGGATGTAGGTTGCAGTAGGTACTGGGAGATGAAAAAGCTTGCACAGGATAGAGTAGCATGGAGAGCTGCATCAAACCAGTCTCAGGACTGAAGACCACAACAACAACAAACACAGTCTGTAAATAATGTTGTATATTGGCATTTTGTGTGTGTGTGTGTGTGTGTGTGTGTGTGTGTGTGTGTGTGTGTGTGTGTGTGTGTAAGAGTAACTTTGTGATTATTTTCCGTTATTACCAGAAAATCTGAAGTAAGTTCCTAATTTTTAATTTCTGCATTTCGAATAACTATAACTTCAGACTTCCCTTATTATATGGAAACTAGGTTTATTTAAGTCTATGTGCAGAAGGAAAATGCTAAGAGGTCGGAGTGAAAGACGAGGAACTAGGAAGACAATTTTTACTTAGAGACAGTAGTAGGAACTTGGCCATTCATAATGAAAATACATCTGTTGTATTCAATGATCAAAATATTAATACATGAATACTGAAAACTGAAGTACCAATTTTTAAAATTAATTATACAACGAGGCCAATGAAGCATATATAATTCAAAAGGCACCTTGCTGTAGAGGTGCTACTAACTTCTACACATTTACTTTTCACAAGCTGTGGTAGAAATGACATAACAAAGAAACAATGTTTCATCAAACTGCATTGTAGGGACATTCATGTTTAAGTGTAGCTGATGATTCATTTGCAGTAACACTCGCATAATGGGAAACTGCAATGCTACAAGTCCTATTTCATTGATGTTGTCAGCAGTGGGAAATGAAATTTAGTAATGGAGCCATCGAGAGCAAGAAGCAATATTTGTTACAATCATATTTTGAATAGCTATGGCTTTCCTTATAATACAGAAACTATATTTGTTGTTGGCTATGCCTCAAAGAAGGACTCTAATGGATGGTACTGAAAGATGAAGAGCTGGAGAGAGAACTTTGTAAAGACAAAGTAATAGGAATAATGTGGATGTTGATAATGGTAATTCTATCATTCTCTTGCAAGATACATTAAATGTGCATTGAACATAATTCCAAATTTGAGACCTATAATCACAGTTTGATGAATTAGCTGTCCAAATTTTTTAAAGCAAGTCATTTCACATTTGAGGTTACTTTACTTCATGTTGTCATAAGAAGAAAGTTGATTTGCAACCATTAACACAAAATTTGTTTTTCAGCGCACTGTACCAAAGACTCGCTTCAAATGTTTAAACAATTAAAGATAAATCAAAGAATTATTTCAAGAATATTCATAGCTACAATGCAACATCTGCTGTGGGTCAGTTCTGAGGCTAAAGTTTTGGTAACAATTGTACGTGGAGTGTATTACTTTAAGAGACAGGTTTTTTTTAATCACATGTTGGGTCCTCTTAACTCACTTGGTTGAATGTTGACCACAGGCGATATAGTAAAGCTTATTCTAAGGCTAATGGTTCTCATGTTCTTTCCTGTCTTGACTAATTTTAAATAAGAAGACACCAGAGTCATTAACAGTTTTGTATTGTTTATTCACTTTAGTAACAGCAAGCTTATCCCTAATCATGATCACACTTCTTCTTTCCTTTTGTAATATCTTCAGCTCAGAACTGCATTTATACCCAAATTTTTGAATATTTGTTTCATAATCCAATCTCCCCCCCCTTGCAGTTTTTGCCCTTTGCAGCTCCCTTCAATGCTGAGGAAGTTATTCCCAGATGTTTTAACACATTCTATCCCTTCAGCTGGTCAGTGTTTTCCACATCTGATGTTCTCCCTTATTCCGAGGAGGACCTCTCTCATTTCTTGTGTTACTTAAGTAGTCATCGTCGTCGTCAGCCAGTTCGATTACTTGGTGACGTGGTGTCTTTGACTTGGCGTACAACATAGGATCCCTGCAGGTTCTGCCATTTCTACCTATTTTGAGCTTCCTGCTGCCAATTCAGTCCAGCTGCCTTTCGTAAGTCTATGCCCCGCCTGTCCTGTGGTCTTCCCCTTGGTCTGTTTTAGTAATTTGTGGTCCAATCTAGCACTTGTTTTGACCACCTGCCATCTTTTCTTCCAGTGACATGACCAGCCCACTGTGATTTCAAAGTATCCACTCTTTCCATTATCTCACTGATCTTTGTTGTCCGTTTGATATCAGCTACTTTCTTTCTGTCTTTTCTTTGTGTAGCTCAAAATTGATGTTTCCATTCCTTTTTGGGTCACTGCTGGTTTTCAGACAGTGAATTCATTTAATGTCATGAGTCACAGCCATAAGCTATTGTTGGCAGTATATGTTGGTCAAAAACTATTTTCTTCAGCTCAGACAACATGTTAGACTTAAAAACTAAAACTGAGGAGTATGTTTCATAAGCTTGCCAGCTCAATTTAATATGTGAAATATTTCTGGTTTTAAGCCTCCTTTCATATTTACAAGTTGACCCAGATGGACATTTTCTGTGACCCTTTGCAGAAGTGTACTACCAACAGATATATTTCCAGTGTCAATTCTTTATCATGATCTTGGTTTTATCATAGTTCATTTTTAGACCAACTTCAGAGCAGACAAACATGAGTTTACGAACCAATATAAAGTTCTTCTATACTATTTGCAAATAGAACAATATCAGCAACAAACCTCAGGTTATTTAATTTCTTTACCAGAATTAGTATTCCCTTTGTTATCCAATCCAGCTTAGACATTGCTTTTTCTAGGAATGCTGAAAATAGTTTTGGGACATAGAGTCACTTTATTTTATCTAATTAATGTTGACATTATAAACTACGGAAGAGCCACACTTTTATTTATGTCCAATTACTTTATTTATTTTAATTAATATTCCTAACTCCACTGCTTCTTGTTTGTTTGTTCTCTTATTCACACACATGTCCATTTTGGCAATCTGCAGTAGACACTCTAAAATTAGCAGCATACTTTTCCATTATTATACCATATAAAAACTGAAACCCGAAACAGCTAAATAATATAGACCTTCTCAAATACTGAAGTTGCACATTAAAACAGAAACACTAAAGTAAATGGAGAAGACACCCAAATCTCATAAACTAATAATAAATCTAATAAATAAACTGTGTATACTATTAAAAGAAGTACAGAGTGCTTACAACACTTTCATTTGTCAAGCCTTCCTACCTCATTTGCAGTCTGCTTCTTTGTCTTTCAGACTGAACAGAGAAACCGAATTAAAGAAGCAAGTAACACAGTAGTTGGCTGAAATAATATCTTACTCCAAGAGGAGGTAATGATGTAGTTTCATAAGTAACTGGAAGGTCAAAGAAAATGATCCCATTGATGCCTTTGAAAGCCTCTGTGTGTATGGCAAGTTAGTTATAGTGTTAGTGAAGCATAACTTTCTCTGTTCCAAATCCATTTTGCTGTGGAATCATAAATGTCTGTTTTGTCCTTGATCCTGCGCCAGATAAGGACTTTAAAAATGTCACTTCAAGGTGGTTTCATTCATTCATGTGTGTGTCATGTTACATAAATCACATCGTGAAGGAAAGATTTCAGCAATGTGAATGAGTCACTCTCTTACATTAAGAGACGGGAGTGGCGACTTGTGGCTACTTCTGTAAAGTTTACCAGAAAGTTATGACTAGTGATTATCTACTGATAATTATGGGATATACTTCTAGATTGCTTTACTAACTATATTAGTAGAAAAACAGCTGCTTTGGGGAAAACAATTGTCCCTTCTCTTATATTACTCAGCTGTTGTTTTGGTGTAATACTTCAGACAAAGCATTTATTTTACACTGAGCACTACAAACTACCTACACATGCTGCCAAAATCAAGATCTAACAACTGTTGTGATTGGGCAAGCTTTTGGAGCCAGTGGCTCCTTCAGGTAGAAGGGTTGAAGGGGAAGGAAGAAGGGTGAAGGAAAAAGAATGGAGAAGTCTAGGAAAAAGGGTAGATTTTGAGAAAGTCGCCCAGAACAGTGGGTCAGGGGAGACTTAACGTACGGGTTGTGAAATGCAGAATTAATCATAATTGCTTTTATTATTATTATTATTATTATTATTATTATTATTATTATAAATCACAAATACCATTAGGGAGCATGAGCATATACACATATTTGCATGCAAACAACCACCAATTTATTAAAAGTAGTCATTCCGCATGTATGTGGAATGACTGTTGTTCAAGAATTATGTTAAGGAAGTGGACCCAGTCTGCATCAGAATTCTGGAACCGCCAACTTGCTCAAGGAGAAAAGGGTCTTAATTTTCTCCAAGTGATTACTGTTGAGGACAGGTGCTTACCTGTTTTTGCTGGTCTGAGGGCCAGGTTGACTTCATTCAAGTTTAGATAAATGGTTGTGTTAATTGTCCTCTGGTTATCTGATTATTGATTTAATCTTTACTGTGGTAGTAATCACAGAATTTTCACTTTTTGAAAGTGATTTGCTATTTAATCTGACTTTATTAGTGTGTGATAATTTGGTAAGGATTGTTACAAAGGTGTCCTTAAAGCCAGAAGACCTTCGGGATGCTTCTCGAATAGTTTGTTTTCATCTTGGCTTTGTAAATTGGTATTTGTCATTTACCTTATAGTAACACTCCAATGAGGAGCCATTCAGAGATAATACCCTGCCAGTAATATATACTGTAACATCTTATGTAGCATCACATGAACAAGTTTTTCACTAAATCTTTAAAAAAATAAAATAAAAAGTTGTACTCATCAAAAATAAAACAACTGTAATAATCTTGTTATCCATCATAGAAAAGAACGTAGAACAATCTGATTTTGTGAACTGGATGCTTCATCTGAAATTGACTTCCTGTGACTGCATCATTGGAAAAGGAGACAGTTTGCCAGCCAGTGATGTCTGTATGGTAGTGGTGCTCCTCTGATTTGTAACATTGGTGCACAAAACCATTACAAATATGATATTTAGATTGAATTGTCTTTGACACCTACTGCTGGTGTAGGAGAGCACAAGAGTTGTGAATTAGGGTCACTTAATGGCTGCCATGTTTCTTTATCCTTGCACAGAAGTGCGCTGTGAAGCTGTTTATGTACTCTAATGATGTGAAGTGTGCATTTGTTCACTTCTTCTTCTTCTTCTTCTTTGAACTTGTGGTGCTGTCTCTTATTCCATTTCTCTTTCTACCCTTCTTCTCATTCCTTCCACTTTTCCTTCTGTGTCTTTTTGTTGCAGACAATTCATATGTGGTACGTGTCCCAGCCAGGACAGTTGCCACTTTTTGATCTTTTCCAATAATCTTCTTTCCTCCCCTATTTCCTTTTCCTTCATTACTTCTTCATTTTTAAGTCTGTCAGTCCACTTCACCTTAACCATTCTTCTCCATAGCAATATTTCAAAACTTTCTCAATGACAAAAGGGTCTTAATTTTCTCCAAGTGATGATTGTTGAGGAAAGCTGCTTACCTGTTTTTGCTGGTCTGAAGGCCAGGTTGACTTCACTTGGGTTCAGATAAATGGTTGTGTTAATTGTCTGCTGGTTATCTGATCATTGATTTAATCTTTACTTTGGTGGTAGGCATAGAATTTTCACTTCTCTCTTTTTAATCACTGCTATGTAACACTACACTCCAAACATAACATTTACTGAATATTTTCCTCAGTTGCATTGGAATTCTTGTAGCTGATAGAAACTACTTCATCTTTTCAAAAGCTCTCTTTCCTGTAGATACCCTCCTCCTTATTTCTTGTACAGCTTCCATTCCAAGTCACCAAACAACACAGGTGCAGAAAAGATTTTACTTGTTCTATCCATACGTTAATTGGCACCTTCTTCTTGCTTATTCTCATCATTTTTGTCTTTTCTATATTTATCTTCATTGCACACTCCTTGCTCTTTCTAGTAACACTCTTGAAAATCTACTTTAGTGCCTCTTCTGATTCTGCCAGCACTACTTGATCATCCATGTATTTTATAGTCTTTATCCTGTCTCCTCCAATTACAATGCCCCTTGCATCCTCTATACCTCACTTATTGTTTCTTCCCCACATATGTTGAATAGCTGTGGTGACATTGAGCATTCTTGTCTTACAACCCTTCCAATGCTCATCTCTTCCATCTGCTCATTCTCCACTCTATCAGTTCCTGCTTTTTGTACATATTCTTTATTAACCTTGTATCTTTCCAGTATCTACCAACATATTTTAAAATTCTCACCAGTATACTCCAGTTGACTCTATTGAACACCTTTTCTCAGTTGCAAAACAAATACATTCTCTTTGTTCATTTCTTTCATTCTTTTACTAATCGCTCTCAGATAACCTATAGCATCTCTTGTTCCTTTACCATTTCTGAACCCAATATGGTCTTCCTCAGTATTTCCCCCTTTTTTTTCCCTCAGCATGACCCTCATTACACCCTTTAAAACATGACTAATAAAACTAAATGTGTACAGACTTTGCATTCTTTTGCATTACACTTTTTAGGTAAAAGTACTAGAATGGTCTCTAGTAGATCTTGGGGTCAAATTCCTGTGTCATAAATTTTCAGTCAATCTAGCAGCCGAATTTGGACATAAGACTTTCAGTGCCTCAGATGGTATTCCATCACAGCCTCGTGCTTCCTTTCCCTAGAGCCAGTCCTAGTGGAAGAAACATTAATTTGGCTGACCAGGATCAGCATCCTACATCCTATAGTCGTGAAAATGATTTTAGTGTTGAGAAGGAGGAGGAGGAGGTGGAGGAGGAGGAGAGTAGTGTTTAATGTCCCATAGATGACGAGGTCAGTGGAGACAGAGCACAAGCTCGGATTGGGGAAGGATGGAGGAGGAGAGTGGCCATCCCCTTTTGAAGAAATCATCATAGCATTTGCTGTAAGCAGTTTAGGGAGATCACGGAAAACTTAAACCAGGATGGCCGAATGCAGGTGTGAACCATAGTCCTCCCAAATGCATGTCCAGAGCACTAATGACTGTGATAGCCCGCTCATTAATTTTTTACTAAGATTTCTGGCTCGAAACTAGAACAGGACTATGACATGAGAGGATACTCTTAGGTAACCAGTGCAAGGCAATCAATTTTTGTGCCAAAATAAAAACCTTTGATTTTATTCATGGTGGTGGTGATCATGAAACATTGCTTTAACCGTCATTGTCATTTGATGTGGTTTGATTTAATGAGGGAGACGAAACAACAGTGGCCCTATCCTTGAATTTGTTGTGCAGTATCTTCCCTGTCATTCTAGAAAAGCCAACCAGTGCCGTTAAAGAGTATTAGTAATACCTTTGTTAGGTCTCTGTTAACCACAGTTTCTTCAGGAGTTAAGGACTCAAATATTTTGGTCTCTAGTGCTTTGCATTTTTATTTTTTATTTGTTTATTTTATTTATTTATTCAATTTTTTTATTTTTTTCCCTCCATTAACTCCTGGGTGACCAGGGACCCACAGCACATTTACCCCCTTGCTTTCCCATAAACTCGTAAGAGTTTCAGCTTTCTCCAATGTTCTTTGATATCGCTTGGCTGTCTGGATGAATGTAGACACTACAATCCTTGTAATACATACTTAGATTCTCCTCTTTGTATACTCTGGTAGTAAAAATCTCCACCTGCAATACTGTATTCAGCTTTCGTGGAGAGATTACACTCTCCCTTTGATACTGCACCCTGAATATTCTGGATCCAGCACCTTCGTCTGTTTTCAAAACGTCATTAAACCAAACTATGCCACCTGAATGGTATCATCATCCTTCCTTCCATTGCTTCCTACCTCCTACAGCTAATAGAAAGGTTTTCTTCCTCCCTCCCTCCCTCCCTTCTTCCTTCCTTCTCCTCCCACTCCCACTCACCCTCCCCTATTTTCTATTAGGTTTTGACAGACAGCTCTGTAGTTTAACTCGAGATCTAAGTTAGGTGATAATTTGGTTGTGAGTTGGCAACTTACCTGACTTGACAAGCAAGTTCCGTGAAATGGAAGTTGAGGTTACAGACTGATCTGTAGAACAGCATTGCACATTCTGTGGTTATATTTACACCAGTACTAGGTACAGTTCCTTCAGTTTATTGCTGTGGATCACATCATCAGTCTGCTGTGCTCTTATCGGGTACTTACAAACAGCTGTTGGATGTCCCCTTGCATTTCTGTCCCACCTTGTGCCAAGTGCTGCCACATTGTGCCTGCTCTAGACTCTTGACAGATTTTTCAACCTTCTTTGACCTATAATATTTAATTAAGTTGTTAAAAACTCACTTCCCGCAATATTAACCCTATAATTCTCTGACTGCTGCTCTGAAGATACCATAACTGGCTAGAAAGATGAAACACTACACGTGGTCTCCACTTGACTGTGTACTGGTACCCCACAAAGAGGCTGAAGCTGAGTAAAGAAAAGCCTGGGTAACAATCAAAAGACATGAGAGTCAGATCATCATAGACTGAAGGGCCAAAGAAGCTGGTACACCTGCCTAATATCACGTAGGGCCCCCACAAGCACTCACAAGTGCTGCAACACAGGGTCTGAAGTGGTGCTGGAGGGTTCTGACACCATGAAACCTGTAGGGCTGTCCATAAATCTGTAAGAGTATGAGGGGGTGGAGATCTCTTCTGATCAGCACGTTGAAAGGCATCCCAGATATGCTCAATAATGTTCATATCTGGGGAGCTTGGTGGCCAGCAAAAGTGTTAAAACTCAGAAGAGTGTTCCTGGAGCCACTCTGTAGCAATTCAGGATGTGTGGGGTGTCGCATTGTCCTGCTGGAATTGCCCAAGTCTGTCAGAATGCAAAGTAGATGTGAATGAATTTCCCATATCACTCCAGTTGTACATGCCCCACATCATTACACAGCCTTGACCAGCTTGAACAGCCCTATGCTGACATACAGGGTCCATGATGTTGTCTCCATACCCATACATGTCCATCTGCTTGATGCAGTTTGAAATGAGACTCATCCGACCAGTCCACATGTTTCCAGTCATCAACAGTCCAATGTTGGTGTTGATGAGCCCAAGTGAAGCATAAAGCATTGTGTCGTGCAGTCATCAAGAGTACATGAGTGGGCCTTTGGCTCCAAAAGCCATATCGATGATGTTTCATTGAATGGTTTGCACGCTGACACTTGTTGATGGCCCAGCATTTGAATCTGCAGCAATTTGTGCAAGGGTTCATATGTCATGTTGAACGATTCTCTTCAGTTGTTGTTGGGCCCTTCTCGCAAGATCATTTTCCAGCAACAGCGATGTCGGAGATTTGACGTTTTACTGGATTTCCTGATGTCCACGGTACACTCATGAAATGGTCATATGGGAAAATCCCCACTTCATCGCTATGTCAGAGATGCTGTGTCCCATCGCTCATGCGTTGACATTCAGACTCGCTTGAATCTTGATAACCAGCCATTGTAGCTGCAGCCTTTCAAAATTAACTACGCTCCCTCGGACTCAAGAGCTGAAATATTAAAAGTTTTGGCTGGTTTCGTTGTTTAGGGGCTGGGATACGTAATTGCCGCATTGCAGGCAAAATACTGCTGAGTCTACAGTATACAATATGAATATACACATGAATCGAATGGTCGAAGATTCCTATCACTCAGCAATTGTGAATTATGAATGTAACATATAAATTTATAAATGAAAGATTGCAATTAAATAAAATCAGCTGGTACTATCTCAATAACTTTAAATGATGAGTATGATAGTAGAAGTGCTTTTGAGAATGTGGTATATTTCTGCAAAACACTTATTGGCGTCAGTGGTCCAGCAATTAAATAAAATATAAGTTGAATAACAGGGAAACAATAGATTCCTACAGCACGTAATTAGTTATGAACAACAGCATAGCTAGTGAGACATTCACTTCTAAACACACACTACGTCTTCTCTGCAGAAGCCATGGAAACCACACAGGAGCACAGGTCGGCACTCCGAAATGTTCCTATCCTCTGTGACCATGTGCAAACTGTTCCACTGTCCAAGTCCTTCCGCCAACCACCCATCTCTCGTGTCGTACCTCCTTGGCACTTAGTGTGACCTGAGCCATCCCTCCAGAACTGCTCTCGTGTCCTTTCTTGAAACGCTTCCGTCCATTCACGAGCACTGTGATTAGCTACAGCACACGCACCATCTCTTCAATCCAATGTACATTCACAAACATATTTAAACACATATGAAATATTGGAGTTACATTTAAATAACTGAAGTTAAATAAATATTCCTACAGCTAGGCCATAAACATGCTCTAACACACATTATTAAATACATAAACAATGAAATAAACATATATCAAAAGAAAAGAAGCAAAAGGTAGGCCAGGAGCCCAATGTCTCCATGCTTTCTAAAACACAGTGAATAATTGACCAGTTTCTTCATGAATAGCATATATCATATATTAACAAAGACATAGATGAATCAATATATTTATAAGCATGCTGCTACCGTTTTTTAATGTAACTGTGGAGTACTTATGGCCTGACGCGATCGACAGTAATCGGCCACTTTGACCTCCAATAACTTGTGTACTATTTATGTTACATGCCTGTAATTCATACCAATTTAGGTTTACGCTAATAACCTTCTAAAGACATGACGATCGACAAAATTGGATGAAGCATTTATATTTTGGAAATTCATTGCTGGGTGTTACTTGTAGAATTTACCATCAGATACTAAACTTTAAACTGACAAAGATATTGAAAATCTGATTGCACCATCAGAATCGTCGTGCAAATAATAGTTTCTTTTTGAGGTATCATGATTCATCTGGCTACTATTAATTTCTATACGAACTGTGAAATGTCTGCTATTATGATTTCACAACGCTCGCCATCTTTGGCACTCCTTGGCATAGACATCTCCTTCATTGACACAAAGCACCGTCCTCGTCACAGTGTCAACATGGAATTCCCAGCCACCCGGCCGATGGACCATGTGCTCCGGCCATTGTGAGGCACCACGTGGTTTGCTGCCGTTCCCTGGCTGGCCCTAGTGGCCCATGCGGCCACGCCAACTTAGAATATTTTCAGGATGCCACAATTTGCCTGTTACCTCACATAGGCAGCAGTAAGCAGTCTAAAAGCTGTGACACACTTGTCTTGTATAGGTGTTGCCAGCCACAGCACCATGTGCTGCCTGTTTACATCAGTCTGTATTTGAATACACATGCCTGTACCATTTTCTTTGGTGCTTCAATGTATGAAATAAAACACTTTTTTTTTCACTGAAACAAAACAACTTATTCAGTGTAATTCAAACAAGCCCATTGTTTTTGACCATGGCATAGTGCAGCTGGTTATTAACATCCTACGACAAAACAGATCAGCCACTGAAACGTCTGATCCCTTAGACTAAGCACAACAAAATCTTTCCATATGCACCTCCGACATCAGCCATACACGGGAAGAATCATAACCGCATCTTCAGTGTACTTCCAAGTAAACAGACCATAATGTGGCTGCATGAAATGTATTCACATTTGTGGATGTGAATTTCCTCCATCTGTATAATGGAACGACAGTAATGAAAATTTGTGATGGACCAGGACTCGAACCCAGATTTCCCACTTTGCGGGATCAGTTGCCTTAACATGAATGCATGTATGAGGGAACATTGCATCATACTTCTTCACAACACAGACATTGCAATTTTTATGATTTGGCTAGTCCCTCCGGACAATGACTACAATATTCTTAAACAACAGAATTGTGTATGTAGTGAGATAATTGCTCTTCACCACACAAGATGCCCCATATACAACTTTGTTGTTTAGAATCCGGAAAAACCCCTCCCCTCCTCCCACACCAATGCCACACTGCTTTCTCCACTACCCATATCTAGACATAAGCAATTCCAGGAAACTGTTGAAAGTTCTGTGTTTTCAGCCAGTCAGTGGCGACCTCCTGTAGGGTTTCATCTCCTGCCAGTGTTTCTCATACTGTTATTTACAACTCTAATTTTCAGTTTTTGTGACGACAGGAAAATCATCAAAGCAGCCAACCCAGGAACTCCTGCCAAGGGAGTATACCAACTAGATGTAATGCAGGCATACCTTCTGGAAATTAAGTCACTCCTTCATCCGCCTCAATAACATGGAAATTCTTTTCAAACTCAGCAGTATTTTGTGTCACTCTTGGTGTATGCTAGTTGTCAAAAGGGTCATAAATATATATTAAAAGTAAAGCTGTTATAAATGCAAAGGCTGGTTTCATCCCCACAGTGCATGGTCCAGTTGGGGGTGACATGCTGTTGACTTCCTGTGACTTCTGAACTGACTCATCCAGCTGGTTATAGGGAGACATACAGTTTAATGTGGACTCTAAACCACGGTGCAGCTGTGCATTTTTCATGGTAACAAATTGTCAGAGATGGAGAAATGAGAAGAGACAGATAAAAATCCCAGGACCAGATTCCTTTGGGTTTAGTCTGGCTCTTTACCACTGAACCACCAAACTACACCCCACAGGATTACAAATCCAAATGTTCAGAGTTCGATACTCATTGGTTAAATGATTTTTAATGCTGTAAGTGTCTCAGTTGTCATGTGAAAAATGCATGTTGCAGTGGTTTTTGGAGTCCACATGAAGTTGCAGTCCCTATGTAACCCTCTGGATATGTTTACAGGTTGAAGGAAACCAAATGTAGTCGCACCTCCAATAACACTGTGCATAGTGAAAAATTGTTCTTCAAAACAATTTTTAGGTTAAGAACCTCTGCAAGGTATCAGATATATTCTGTTATTTCTTCAATTGTAATGAACTCTGCTGACTTATGTACTGGTTGTTACCTATCTCGTTTCTTCACAACTGAATAATTGTGGAATCTTACGCGGTATATTGTGGTAGGACCACACTCTCACCACGTGTCTTTGAATGAGAATAATACGAGTAGTTCCAGCACAATTTCAGCAAGACTTATTTATTAGTAGCTGCTGAAAGATTACACACTGCACATTTCGTTTGTCTAGGGGTTTTCGAAGTTTTGTCTGCAAAATAATTACTCCAACAATCATGGCCTGGGTTTTCTTCTTGTTTGAAATAAACACTACTGGATCCGAAATACTTTCAGCTAAAAATTATATTTATTCATACTTTCTGTTTCGTAACTACAACATTTTCACTATGAACATTGATACTTTAAATGCATTATACTGTACTGGTCACATAAACACGTCCATCTCCCTCCAATACCGACAAAGAAGTGGCGGGCAAGCCAACATGCGCCCGGAAGTTGCAGACATTCCTGCATTCCAGATTCTTTGGTCTACTGACCTTAATAATATCCAAAGATACATATAAATAAATACATATAAATATACAACATTTAACATCTCAAAAGAATCCATTATTTAACATAAACAAAAATATTCATGACTAAATAAATTAAACACATTTTCTGGCAACATAATGAAATTACCTCAACTCTTTACTGTGGGCATCGTACTTTTCGCATGAGAAACTTTATCTCCGACAGTTAATTACATTACAATAGCCCACCAGGACTTACAAGTGTACCCTGGTCCACTTGTCAGTCCGATACAGAAACTGCATCATTGTCTTGGCTTGTATAAAACTTTTTATCACAACTGTAGTAAACTGTTTATTCTTTCATCAACCATTGACTTCCTCCTTTGTCTCACAACATAAATTACATAAACACATATATCGATTTGTTGCCCAGAAATTTACTATAAAATAATACTAAAGTTAAAACATTTTCTCATATTAGAACAAACATAGTACTAACTCCTATATCATCAGAGAGGTTGCAAAAGTATCATCAGAGAGGTTGCAAAAGTATTTCAATTCAACAACACTATTCTCTCATGAGCCTTGTAAATTATGTGATATCAAAATTAAGAGGCAAAATAAGCTAACATAAAGTATCTGTGTTGTGTTATAAACCCAGCTGAATAAAAACAGTTATCATGGTGAGCATGATGTAAAATAAAAGCACACTTGCATATACTAGAAAATATAGTCTATTAACTATAGAACATTTTTTTTATAAGCATCATGGTCTATTTAAGTGAATGAATAAGATTTAAAAAATTATGGTATTTGCTATTCTCAAACTGTGGGGGGTGGGTGACATGCCTTGTCTCCTAGCATCGTCAGTAAAATAAAATCCCTCATTTATCAAGTTTACATATTTTGCAATTCATTAAATATTGTACGATTACTTAAACAAGCACATAGAAATCATGAAATCTAATCTTATAATAGAATTAAGTGACAATCAGTTTAGCTACAACATTGTTTTGCATGAGATGTTACATGGCATAGTGTGGTGACTTCAATTTATTTATTTATTTTTTTCTTCTTCCAGTAAAATTCTTTCCAGATAAAGGCATGTTTGTAGGCTCAATTTGTTCTTTTCTCAATATACGGTTTCAAAGAAACAACATTCCTAAGGCCAAACAGCTTTCTAGACTTGGGATATACTAATCGGTATGCATTTGGGTGGGGGTTCTCAATAATCTCAAATGACCCAATGTAAATATCAAAGAACTTCTTGAGTTCTGCTGTTAGTAACTTCGATCGTTCGTGGGATTTCACTAAGACATGGTCACCTACTCTGAATGTAGTAGCCTTTATTTTCCTAACATGTCTGTTTTTCCTAGCTTCACCTAGTTTCTTCATGGTTTTCTTTACAATCTCTTCACGTTCTTTCATTGATATTAAGCTACATTGTGGAAAGTCTATTAATTCAGAAATAAGATTCACTGGTCTGAGATGAAACATAATTTCATACGGTGAAAAACCAGTAGAGCTATGCTGCAAGCTATTCATGATGTCCTCAAAGATGTTTACATGGTCGGACCAACTAGGGTGTTTGTGACTACAATACGTCCTACAAAGTCTCCCTATTTCTCTCATGTACCTTTCTGCTGGGTTTGAAGATGGGTTGTACACAGATATCAAGACGTGTTTTATGTTAGTTTTTTTCCATGAATGCTTTCCAGTTTTTTGAAACAAATTGTGAACCATTATAAGATAGTATAGCTTTAGGTTTACCTACACTCTTCAACTAATCTCTCTAAATCTTTGTAATGATCTCCTTACTTGTAGCTTTTCGAACAGAATAAAGTTTAGTTAGTTTGGAAAATACATCAACCGTGACGAATATAAAACAATGGCCACCTTTGCCTTTAGGTAAAGGACCATAAAAGTCTACAGCTACTAAATCTAATGGCTTATCTGGAATAATGTTCTGCATTTCTCCCTGACATGTTCTGTTGCTTACTTTTACTCTTTGACACTTGTTGCATGTTGATATTTCGTTCCTCACCTTCTTTACCATGTTATAAAAGTAGACATTTTCTTGTAGCTTTTTTACACATTTCTGTATTCCACAGTGACCATAACTCTCATGGGTGTACTTTATTAACTTGTCTGCCTCACACTCTGGCCAACATAGCTTCCAATTGTCAGAGTCCACATCTGTTCTTCTAAAGAGTGTTCCCTTAAAGACCTTATAGTACTTGTCAAGTTTATCATACCCCCTTTTGCCTAAACAGTCCTTAACCAATTTCCAATTAGGATTGTTATTCTGTCCCCTCCTGATGTTATTGCAAAGTGTCTTTATGAGCTTTTCATCTTGGATTCCCTTCATGTATCTTATTTTAAATTCCTTTTCTTCCTCTTGATCAAAAATTTCCTGATCTTCTCCTACTGGTAACCTGGATAAAGCATCAGCTGAAACTTCCTGGCAGATTAAAACTGTGTACCCGACCGAGACTCGAACTCGGGACCATTGCCTATTCGCGGGCAAGAGCTTCTGTAAAGTTTGGAAGGTAGGAGACAAGATACTGGCAGAAGTAAAGCTGTGAGTACCAGGCGTGAGTCGTGCTTCGGTAGCTCAGATGGTAGAGCACTTGCCCGCGAAAGGCAAAGGTCCCGAGTTCGAGTCTCGGTCAGGCACAAAGTTTTAATCTGCCAGGAAGTTTCATATCAGCGCACACTCCGCTGCAGAGTGAAAATCTCATTCTGGAAAGCATCAGCTACTACATTCACTGACCCCTTAATATACACAATTTCATAGTCAAACTGTTGCATGAACATTGCCCACCTGGTTAATCTACTGTGATATAGTCTACACTCCTGCAAGTAACTTAAGGCTTTGTGGTCTGAATACACTTTTATCTTGTCTCCTAACAGGTATGTTTTAAATTTTGTACACGCCCAGTGCACTGCGAGTAATTCTTTTTCTGTGGCAGTGTAAGATCTCTCATGTTTAAGTAACATTCTGCTGGCAAATGCAGTGGTACAATGAAGATTTTTTTTCCATTCACAACTTTCTCCTGAAATAGTTCTGGTCCTAGTCCATAATCACTACTGTCAGTGTGAAGACAAAATGGCAAACTAAAATCTGGTCTGTGTAAAAGACTGTTCGTACAAAGTTCATTCTTAATTTTATCAAATGCTTTCTGACACTCTTCAGACAAATTCCATGTAGCATTTTTTCTAAGTAAGTTGCTTAAACATGTTACATTAAGGCATTGTCCATTTATATATTTTCGATAGAATCAACAGAGTCCATAGAAAGATTTTAATTGTTTTCAGTTTCTAGGAGATGGAAAGTTTACGATAGATTTTATTTTCTCAAGATCTGCACTTATCCCTTCCTTAATAATGACATGACCGAAAAATTTGAGTTCTGACACACCAAGTTTACATTTTTCCAGTTTTAATGTCATACCACCTCTTCTGAGTTTCTCACACACCTTTTTCAATAACTTCAAATGATCCTCCCAACTTTGATTTGACACTAATATATCGTCTACATAAATTGTTAATTCTGACACAACTTCGTGGCCAAGTACATAGTCTAGTGCCCTTATAAATTCGGCGACTGATGAGTTTAGTCTGAAAGGCACTACACAATACTGGTAACATCTCCCATTTTATAAGAAAGCAATGTACTTTCTAGAACTAATTGCAAGATGTATTTGATGAAAACCTGAAGTTAGGTCAAGGCTTGACATAATTTGGATATTTTTAAATTTGTATAACAACTCATCGATGTTCTCTGGGTGGTCAGTTTCTCTGTATAAACATTTGTTTAACTGTCTGGAATCTAGTACTAATCTGACTTGCCCATTAGGTTTATTTACAATAACTAAGGGATTATTATAAGGGCTTATACTCCTCTCAGTGATTTCACACACTTCAATCTTTTGCAATTCTTTCTCCACTGCTACCCTTTTCGAGATTGGAATACTGTACGGTTTTGTAAACAAAGGTTCATGTGGCTTCAACTGTAAAGTACATTGGTATCCAATTACTTTACCTGGTATGTTGCTAAATACATCACTATATTCCCACAAAAATAATTTCAAATCTTGTTTTTGGTTCTCACTTAGTTCTCTAGCTTCGGCTACTTTTTCATTTACCAACTTTTCAAACTCTATCTCATCTGTATCAAAATCTGTGACATGGCTTTCAATGTACTTACCTTCTTTTGTAAATTCAATACTGTTCACAGTCTTATTCATACAAAACACATTTGATGTAAGAAGTTTCGTAGTGATGACTTCACCACTTGGTAGAGTCATCATTAATTTCTGTCCTGCCCAATCAAATACTTCACTTACTTTTGTTATCCAAGACATTCCTAGGATAAGATCCTCTGTGAAATCAGGAATGACGAGACACCCATGTGACCATGATACTCCTTCAATTTCAAAAGTAATAAAAGCCTGACTCCTTATTGATTTACTGTGCTTCCCAGTAGCCCCTCTTATTTTATTTCCTACCACAGGTAACTTGACATAATCCTTATTAGTTTTCAGTTTTTTACTTAATGAATCTGATATCCCAGATACTTGACTTCCTGTGTCCACTAAACACTTTCCTTTCCATGATCCTATCTGTACATCAATAAATGGACTGCTTACATCAAAGTCAAATTTTTTGTTAATATTCTCATGTAATAAGTCATCTTCAATTTCACAAAATCCATATCCCTTTCCAGTGTCCTTACCTGTATCATTACTACCAGAGTTATATGCTGTTATTACCCTAATTGCATTTTCTTTGGCCTGATTACTATTCCTGAATATTTCATTAATCCAACTACATTCATTTGTGCTATTGTGTGTCTCCTCTTTATATTTATCTCTTAACATTTGTGCAATGTGATACTTAATTCTATGCCACCATTCTGGATACAGAGTTTCACATATATCAAGTGTTACCTTTCTGAAATTTTCATCATCCTTAATGGCACTACTGTTAACCCATAAGTTAAACAAAAATTGCTCACTATCTGACATTTCATCATCTACTCTCCTAATGCTGTTAAGATTACCTGCTGTCAATTCCTTCTCGTTTTTCTTACATATATCAAGATCAAATAACTCACTGACTAAAATTCTGGCATCCTTATCATTCAAATTGTCAACTGTGTTCATGTGTACCTCGCTAATTTCATTACTATCCTCTTTTATATTAGTAATCCCTAAAGCTTCTAACTCCTCACTTACACCAATAAAACATCTTTCTTCACTACTATCCTCAATCTCCTTTTCTTCCCAATCAACATCACAAAAATTATCCTCTGCACCCTTACCTTCAGTATGCAGATACACATTTAAATCATCTTTAATAGGTGCTATTTTCATTCCTAGCCCACCAGACTCTTCCATAAGTTCTCTAATTCCTATTACACTTTGATCATTTGAACAACTATTTTCCAGCTAGGTACCCCTCTCAGCCAACTCATAGAATGAATCTAAGTTTAATTCTTCACAGTTTTCTAAGCAATCAGTGCTTTAAAATTACTTATCCTTTGTTTCGGTTTATTTGTATGACATATATTATTTGTAACAGATACTAGATTAATGGGATGACAATTCTCTTTAAAATAATTACTCATTATGTCACTGGTATCTTTCTGTTTAGTTTGACAGTTTGGGTTGGCCCTTTCCATTTGTGTATAAGTAGCTCCTACCTTGCGGACTGCCAGTGAAGCCCTATTCAGTTTTTTAACTCCTGTTCAGTTCTCCCCATACCATTATGACTATTCCACTCCTTTGGTTTATTTCCAAAGTGCCTGTTACCAAACTGATTATGACTATTTCCATATTGACCCTTTTAATGGAAATTGTGTCCTTGTGATACCTTGAAGTTGTACTGGTGATTTCTCTGATGAGAATCACTACTTCCAAAACTGTGTGGTTCCTTTTTATCATGTTGTGTTTTTCCCCAATTTGTATGCCCTGTCTTTTGAAAATGGTTTTGACTATGGTGTGGTGGTTTACCCGTTTTCTCAATAATTCTGTCTAGTTTGTCAACATATTTCAAAAACTGATCAATTGTGTCATCTGGACCATAAGCTAACTCCCACTGTAGTTCACACAGTAGCCTCCTTTTAAGTGCATCAATTTGAGTGAGTTCATCAAAAGGTTTGCTTAGGTGAGTGAGTTTCCTTAACTGATTTCTGCAAAATTGCTTCATGCTACCAAACTCATGTTTATAAACAGGTCCATTCAAGAATTCACTTTTTATTCTTGCTTGTTCTGTCTCTGACCAGAATTTACTTAAGAACCTCTCCTCAAACTCTGCAAAAGCCATTCCCTCAATACAATAATGATTAGTCCATGACAATGCTTCACCTTCTAAAAATATTTTCACAAATTTAATTTTCAAATTATCATTCATATTTGGAAAAAAGTTATCTTTGCAATGCTGCAGGAAATCTACCGGATGCATACTGCTCTCATCTGAAAAGTTTTTTACTGGAATGTTGCACCACAAAGTGCCAATATTGTTCGGCAAACTATTGGTGACCATATTGCTACTAACACTTTCAAGTTTCTTAGTGATGTCATTAAAACTACTTTCTAAACTCTTGACTTCATTTTTGTTTATCTGATTATTTACATCTATTTTTCAGTAATAATTCCTATCTTTTGTTCAAATTTGCTTTCTACTTTAACAATTTTATCGTCTACAAGAGAAATATGATCAGATACTGTTTCTTCTACATGTTTGATATCTGAATGCACAACTTCAAACGCATTACGGATTTTCTCTCTACCTGTACTAACTTCAGTTTTCAGATTTTTTTACTTTTGCATGTACATTTTTAACTTTTCTCCCGACATAATTGACCTTACCCGTGATCTTAACCATATTACGACTCAAACTGGAAATTTTTGCTTCTACTTTTTGAAAGTAATCGTCATTTTTCTTTTCATATTCTTTGAACTGTTTTTCAAATCTATCACTCATGAGCTTAAGAGTCTGGTCTAACTGAGCAGCGTTGTTTTGCTCCATTTGATCCAAACGAATCTCATTAGCATCGAGTCTGTCTTTAATATTTCCTAACCACTGTCCGTTTTGTCTGTTAGTGTCATCAATTGCCTTAAATTTTCCCTCCATATAATTCATTATTGTTGATAACATGTCTTTAACTTCATCCTGTCTTTCCGTACGACTTTCAACTTTGTCTACATGATTGGGACTATTACTGTTGCATTCACTTTCGTATGATAAATTTACATCTGTACTAGCGTTGGCGACACCGTCATCAATACTTTCCTCTTTTACAATAGTCATCTTTTTACGCAGGAATAAACAAAATACAATAAATTTATCTTTTCTAAGGGATACTAAATTATCTTACTCACAGTTTACTGATTTTCTTATCTTATAACATCTTTGTTGATTGGTGCGTGATGGAATTCACAACACTGAAACACTACACTTTTTGTTGCACAACACTTTACACTTTTTTTTCTTCTTTCTTGACTTATTGCACTGTTATTCTTGCTCCAGTAACTGCATTCCGTTGTCTTGAAGCTATCAGCATACGACTTCCTTTGTCTTGAAGGTATCAGCGAACGACTTCCTTGAACATTTTCATCTAGGATGTACGAATTCTGTCATTTTCTTCGCAATCTCGATGGTGGTTTATTTCGGTAACATTTTCAATAATCCTGGATGACGCCACTATATTGTACTGGTTGTTACCTATCTTGTTTCTTCACAACCGAACAATTATGGAATCTTACGTGGTATATTGTGCTAGGACCACACTCTCACCACGTGTCTTTGAATGAGAATAATACGAGTAGTTCCAGCACAATTTCAGCAAGACGTATTTATTAGTAGTTGCTGAAAGATTACACACTGCACATCTCGTTTGTCTAGGGGTTTTCGAAGTTTTGTCTGCAAAATAATTACTCCAACAAGCATGGCCTGGGTTTTCTTCTTGTTTGAAATAAACACTGCCGGATCCGAAATACTTTCAGCTAAAAATTATATTGATTCGTACTTTTTGTTTAGTAACTACAACATTTTCGCTATGAACATTGATACTCTAAATGCATTATACTGTACTGGTCACATAAACACGTCCATATCCCTCCAATACTGACAAAGAAGTGGCGGGCAAGCCAACATGCGCCTGGAAGTTGCAGACATCCCTGCATTCCAGATTCTTTGGTCTACCGACTTTAATAAAGTCCAAAGATACATATAAATAAATACATATAAATATACAACATTTAACGTCTCAAAAGAATCCATTATTTAACATAAACAAAAATATTCATAATTAAATAAATTAAACACATTTTCTGGCAACATAATGAAATTACCTCAACTCTTTACTGTGGGCATCGTACTTTTCGCATGAGAAACTTTATCTCCGACAGTTAATTACATTACACTTAGAAACCTGATTTATATAATCACTGCACTTTGATACCATGCGTGTGGACTTTCAGTGGCTAAAATCTTTATTTCAACTTTGTCTTTGATTTTGATTCTTTTGGAAAAACAGCAGACTACATTTCTCACTTCAACATATTCTATAAAACAAGTATTCTTTGATTTTCAATATTTATTTATTTAGATTACTCTCATGATTTATGCTAAACTGTCTCTCTCTCTCTCTCTCTCTCTCTCTCTCTCTCTGGTTGTATAGTAAATAGCTGTAAGCCTCACTTCTGAGATGACAGTTATTTTGGAGATGTAATAGTCTGTTATGCAAGAGATGCTAGGAGTTTTTTAATATCAGTCAAAATATATTCTATTGCAAGGTCTCTTGTGCCTTCCGGATTATTGCTGATGTGTCATAATTGGAATTCTCTTTAAATGCTGAAATTGAGTTTCTACATATATCCAGTTGTGATCTGAATTTTATAAATGTACATTTTTCTGGTACACAAATAGTTCTTGGTGTATGACACTTTCCAACACATCATCTCCAACAACTGAATTGGTGTAGGGAAAAAAAGAAATTTATAATAATTTTTAATGTCTCAAGAAATGGATTCAAAGAAATTCTTATTTAGTTATCTTTTACAAATATCTTCTGGCAAAATTTATCATTCTCTTGACAAGATCACAGCTGCTTTCCCCGTTCCTGAACTGATGGCGCTATTTAACGTATCTAGTGTTCTAACTGGTAATGGCACATTCAGTGATAATGGGTGGAATTATAGCAGAGAAAGTTTTGCCTCATAATGAGTTAAGAAAACTGAGAATAACAATCAGTTTGGTTTTAAGGAAGATACAGGCACCAGAGAGACAGTTCTGACATTGTACTTGATAATGAAAGCAAGAGTTAAGAAAAATAAAGATATGTTCATAGGACTTGCCAGTCTAGAAACAGTATTTGACAATGTAAAATGATGCAGGATGTTCAAAATTCTCAGGAAAATAAGAATTAACTGTTATGTATCAGAACCAAATGCGAAAAATAAGAATGGAAAACCAAAAGTGAAGTGTTTGTATTAGAAAGGTTATAAGGAAGAGATGTAGTGTTCACCCCTACTATTCAAATAATACATCAAATAAGCAATGGTGAAAAAGAAAGAAACGTTCTGTAGTTGGATTAAAACCAGGGCAAAAGGATATCAATTAGAAGAGTCGTTGATGACATTGCTGCTCTCAGTGCAAGTGAGGAAGAATCGTAGTACCTGTTGAATGGAATGAATAGTATAATGAGAATGCTCTATGTATTGTAAGTAAATTAGAGAAAGACAAAAGTAATAAAAACTAGTAGAAATGAGATTAATGGTAAACTTAACTTCGTAATTGGGAACCATAAAGTGAAGGAATTTTGCCGGCCTGGAAGCAAAATAACAATGACTGATGAAGCAAGCAGGGCATAAAAAAGTAGACTAGCACAGAGAGGGCACTCCTGGCCAAAAGAAGTCTAATTGTGTTTGGAGCACAGCATTGTACTGTATGGAAGTGAATCATGAACTGGGGGGAACAGAAGAGAATCGAGGAATTTGAGATGCAGTGCTGTAGAAGGATGTTCAGAAATAGATGGCTTGATAAAGAAATTCTCTTCAGTATATATGAAGAGAGCAACATGGGCCAGGACGATAGCATATCTGTTCAAGATGTCAAGGAATAATTGCAGTGTTACCTGAGGGAGCTGTGGGTGGCAGAGGATGGGGTCAGAAGGGTAAGGAAAAACAGGTTAATTGAGGGCAGTGGGTGTAAGTGCTACTCTGCAAGGAAGAGATTGGTGGAGGACAGGAATTCGTAGCAGACCACATTTAACCAGTCAGATGACTGCCGCCCCCCCCCCCCCCACCTCCTCCACCCCCCACAAAAAAAAAAGAAAAGAAAAGAAGAGAGAGAACAGCTACTGAGATCTTAAATCAATGCCTTAATATGTAATTTTTAATAGTAATATTTGAATGAATCTGTAGTAACTTATATATTTTGATACTAAAGAAAAAAAAGACACTTTTGTTAACTTGAAT